>NW_020837948.1:12032809-12124504 GCF_003676395.1 Aethalodelphis obliquidens
CGTCTCCCTCCCTCCCACCCTCCCTATCCCACCCCTCTAGGTGGTCATAAAGCACTGAGCTGATCTCTCGGTGCTATGCAGCTGCTTCCCACTAGCTATCTATTTTATGTTTGGTAGTGTATATATGTCCATGCCACTCTCTCACTTTGTCCCAGCTTACCCTTCCCCCTCCCCGTATCCTGAAGTCCATTCTCTAGTAGGTCTGTGTCTTTATTCCCATCTTGCCCCTAGGTTCTTATGATCATTTTTTTTTTTTTTAGATTCCATATATATGTGTTAGCATACAGTATTTGTTTTTCTCTTTCTGACTTACTTCACTCTGTATGACAGACTCTAGGTCCATCCACCTCAACACAATAACTCAATTTTGTTTCTTTTTACGGCTGAGTAATATTCCATTGTATATATGTGCCACATCTTCTATATCTGTTCATTGGTTGATGGACACTTAGGTTGCTTCCATGTCCTGGCTATGGTAAATAGAGCTTCAATGAACATTGTGGTATGTGAATCTTTCTGAATTATGGTTTTCTCAGGGTATATGCCCAGTAGTGGGATTGCTGGGTCGTATGGTAGTTCTATTCAGTTTTTTAAGGAACCTCCATACTGTTCTCCATAGTGGCTGTATCAATTTACATTCCCACTAACAGGGCAAGAGGGTTCCCTTTTCTCCACACCCTTTCCAACATATATTGTTTGTAGATTTTTTGATGATGGCCATTCTGACTGGTGTGAGATGATATCACATTGTAGTTTTAGTTTGCATTTCTGTAATGATTAATGATGTTGAACATTCTTTCATGTGTTTGTTGGAAATCTGTATATCTTCTTTGGAGAAATGTCTATTTAGGTCTACTACCCATTTTTGGATAGAGTTTTTGTTTTTTTGATGTTGAGCTGCATGAGCCGCTTATAAATTTTGGAGATTAATCCTTTGTCAGTTGCTTCATTTGCAAATACTTTCTCCCATTCTGAGGGTTGTCTTCTTGTCTTGTTAATGGTTTCCTTTGCTATGCAAAAGCTTTTAAGTTTCATAAGGTCCCATTTCTTTATTTTTGTTTTTATTTCCATTTCTCTAGGAGGTGGGTCAAAAAGGATCTTGCTGTGATTTATGTCATAGAGTGTTCTGCCTATGTTTTCCTCTAAGAATTTCATAGTGTCTGGCCTTACATTTAGGTTTTTAATCCATTTTGAGTTTATTTTTGTGTATGGTGTTAGGCAGTGTCCTAATTTCATTCTTTTAAATGTAGCTGTCCAGTTTTCCCAGTACCACTTATTGAAGAGGCTCTCTTTTCTCCACTGTATATTCTTGCCTCCTTTATCGAAGATAAGGTGACCATATGTGCGTAGGTTTATCTCTGGGCTTTCTATCCTGTTCCATTGATCTATATTTCTGTTTTTGTGCCGGTACCATACTGTCTTCTTTACTGTAGCTTTGTAGTATAGACTGAAGTCAGGGAGCCTGATTCCTCCAACTCTGTTTTTCTTTCTCAAGATTCCTTTGGCTATTCGGGGTCTTTTGTGTTTCCATACAAATTGTGAAATTTTTTCTTCTAGTTCTGTGAAAAATGCCAGTGGTAGTTTGATAGGGATTGCATTGAATCTGTAGATTGCTTTGGGTAGTAGAGTCATTTTCACAATGTTGATTCTTCCAATCCAAGAACATGGTATATATCTCCATCTATTTGTATCATCTTTAATTTCTTTCATCAGTGTCTTATTGTTTTCGGCATACAGGTCTTTTGTCTCCCTAGGTAGGTTTATTCCTAGATATTTTATTCTTTTTGTTGCAATGGTAAATGGGAGTGTTTTCTTAATTTCACTCTCAAATTTTTCATCATTAATGTATAGGAATACAAGAGACTTCTGTACATTAATTTTGAATCCTGCTACTTTACCAGATTCATTGATTAGCTAGAGTAGTTTTCTGGTAGCATCTTTAGGATTCTCTATGTACAGTATCATGTCATCTGCAAATGGTGACATCTTTACTTCTTCTTTTCCGATTTGGATTCTTTTTCTTCTCTGATTTCTATGGCTAAAACTTCCAAAACTATGTTGAATAATATTGGTGAGAGTGGGCAAACTTGTCTTCTACCTGATGTTAGTGGAAATGGTTTCAGTTTTTCACCATTGAGGATGATGTTGGCTGTGGGTTTGTCATATATGGCCTTTATTATGTTGAGGAAAGTTCCCTCTATGCCTACTTTCTGCAGGGTTTTTATCATAAATGGGTGTTGAATTTTGTTGAAAGCTTTCTCTGCATCTATTGAGATGATCGTATGGTTTTTCTCCTTCAATTTGTTAATATGGTGTATCACATTGATTGACTTGCATATATTGAAGAATCCTTGCATTCCTGGGATAAACCCCACTTGATCATGGTGTATGATCCTTTATTTGTCTTGTTGGATTCTGTCTGCTAGTATTTGTTGAGGATTTTTGCATCTATACTTATCAGCGATATTGGTCTGTAGTTTTCTTTTTTTGTAGTATCTTTGGTTTTGGTATCAGTGTGATGGTGGCCTCATAGAATGAGTTTGGGTGTGTTCCTTCCTCTGCAATTTTTTGGAAGAGTTTTAGAAGGATGGGTGTTAGCTCTTCTCTGAATGTTTGATAGAATTCACCGGTGAAGCCATCTGGTCCTGGACTTTTGTTTGTTGAAGGATTTTTAATCACAGTTTCAATTTCATTGCTTGTGATTGGTCTGTTCATATTTTTCATTTTCCCTGGTTCAGTCTTGGTAGTTTATACCTTTCAAAGGATTTGTCCATTTCTTCCAGGTTGTCCATTTTATTGGCATAGGGTTGTTTGTAGTAGTCTCTTATGATGCTTTGTATTTCTGCAGTGTCTGTTGCAATATCTCCTTTTTCATTTCTAATTTTATTGATTTGAGTCCTCTCCCTCTTTTTCTTGATGGGTCTGGCTAACGGTTTATCAATTTTGTTTATGTTCTCAAAGAACCAGCTTTTAGTTTTATTGATCTTTGCTATCGTTTCCTTCATTTCTTTTTCATTTATTTCTGATCTGATCTTTATGATTTCTTTCCTTCTGCTAACTTTGGGTGTTTTTTTTCTTCTTTCTTTAATTGCTTTAGGTGTAAGTTTAGGTTGTTTATTTGAGATGTTTCTTGTTTCTTAAGGTAGGATTGTATTGCTATAAACTTCCCTCTTAGAACTGGTTTTGCTGCATCCCATAGGTTTTGGGTCGTCATGTTTTCATTATCATTTTTTTCTAGGTATTTTTTGATTTCCTCTTTGACTTCTTCAGTGATCTCTTGGTTATTTAGTAGCATATTGTTTAACCTCCATGTGTTTGTATTTTTTTACAGTTTTTTTTTCCTGTAATGGATATCTAGTCTCATAGCGTTGTGGTCAGAATAGATACTTGATACAATTTCAATTTTCTTAAATTTACTAAGGCTTGATTTTTAACCCAAGATATGATCTATCCTGGAGAATGTTCCATGAGCACTTGAGAAGAATGTGTATTCTGTTGTTTTTGGATGGAATGTCCTACAAATATAAATTAAGTCCATCTTGTTTAATGTACCATTTAAAGCTTGTGTTTCCTTATTTATTCTCATTTTGGATGATCTGTCCTTTGGTGAAAGTGGGGTGTTAAAGTTCCCTACTATGATTGTGTTACTGTCGATTTCTCCTTTTATGGCTGTTAGTATTTGCCTTATGTATTGAGGTGCACCTATGTTCAGTGCATAAATATTTACAACTGTTATATCTTCTTCTTGGATTGATCCCTTGATCATTATGCAGTGTCCTTCTTTGTCTCTTGTAATAGTCTTTATTTTAAAGTCTATTTTGTCTGATGTGAGAATTGCTACTCCGGCTTTCTTTTGATTTCCATTTGTGTGGAATATCTTTTTCCATCCCCTCACTTTCAGTCTGTATGTGTCCTAGGTCTGAGGTGGGTCTCCTGTAGACAGCATATATATGGGTCTTGTTTTTATATCCATTCAGCCAGTCTATGTCTTTTGGTTGGAGCATTTAATCCATTTACATTTAAGATAATTATCGATATTTATGTTCCTATTACCATTTTCTTAATTCTTTTGGGTTTGTTATTGTAGGTCTTTTTCTTCTCTTGTGTTTCCTGCCTAGAGAAGTTCCTTTAGCATTTGTTGTAAAGCTGGTTTGGTGGTGCTGAATTCTCTTACCTTTTGCTTGTTTGTAAAGGTTTTTATTTCTCTGTCAAATCTGAATGAGATCCTTGCTGGATAGAGTAATCTTGGTTGTAGGTTTTTCTTCTTCATCACTTTAAATATGTCCTGACACTCCCTTCTGGCTTGCAGAGTTTCTGCTGAAAGATCAGCTGTTAACCTTATGCCCCCCAGCTTTTTTCTCCTTCACATATTAGCTGTGATGCCTTGGGATAACAGGATATTGCATAGCAAGATGAAGCTCTGCTTAGCTGGAAAAATCTTATTCGTTTTTTGAGGAGGAGCTGGGGGAGGGGTCATGTGGCATCTCCATAGGGGCTGTTCAATTACTTTAACTTGAATAAGCCTGACTCAGAAAAATTTATCCTTTGCAAATATTTTATAAGCTGAAATAATACATCCTTTATGAGTCCCCAAAGCCACCAATCTGTTGACAAAACCCAGTAATTTGTGTAAATACAGGATAGAAGGAGGGGTTCCTGATGCCACTGAAGAGGGTTGGCTCCTCCTTTGAGATGCCAACATTGTGTCTTAAAGATCCCAAATACCTAACTTTTACCCACCAGTGCGACCGGTTCCTCTCTGAGAAGAGCAAAAAGCAACCAAACTTTTCTGAAGCAATTATACATAACTGGAAGAACAAACGGATGAGTAACAAAACCTAATGTAAACATCAGGTCATTCAGGATGTTTTTCTGAATGACAACCGATGGGTGGAGATGACTCAGAAGTCTTTGTTTTTCCACACGAAAATCTAATACTGTTTAATAGTAGACCTTGTCATTATTGTTAATATTGTTGAAGGTAGTCTCCTCAGTTTGATATTCAAGACCAAATCCTACTACCGTTTCTTCCTACATGAACCCCTACACACCAGCTCATCTTGATTACTGCTCATTCCAGACCATCCATACAGATTCTATGTCTTTCCATGGCCATAGGATGATAGGACTGTAAGGGAAGGCGGAGATCACCTAACCCAATTCTTCACTTTATGAATGAAGACCCTGATGTCCTACAGCCCATGAAGTGAATTTCTGGCAGTTTCCAGAACTCAGATCTGTCGCTTTCCAGTCTTGTTCCTTTTATACAACATCATTCACCCTTCCTCTTTCTTCTGATTTTGCTTATTGAAATTCCATCTATTCTTCAAGACCTAAGATAAATGTCACCTCTTTCATTATGACCAACCAGAAGAAGTCCATCCTTCTTTGCCCACACTCAGTCTGTAACCTGCTGTATGTTTGTGATCCTTAGCTCCCTTATTGGATTTTAAACATTTTGAAGCCAATGATGCTATCTGACTCAATGTACATCCAGTAAAATGCCATCCACGCAGGAAACTCTCCAAGCATTTCTGTCAAAAAAATGATTGAACAAAGGAATATGACATAACAAATTGAAACCTTGGCTTTTGAATCTATAATATGAGAAAAATGGATGCATGAATGGGCAAAAAATATAAGCCATAATCCAATGCATTTTGGTCTCCTTGAATAAAAGACTCCACATTCCTTTCAAGGTTTGTTAGTGATTTTTTTTTAACAAAAACAATAATTTCATCCCTCCTTGCTAAGCCTTTCCTTTCATTAGAACAAGCAGAAGGGAATTAGTGAATTTTAGCAGAGACCAAGCTATTAGGGATTTAAAGATTAAGTTTGGAAATCCATGTGTCTCTTTAAAATATGAGGAGTGCCAGTTCAGCTGAGTGCAGAAGGGCAGCCAGCCAAAAAGATCCAGTCAAGTTAAATTGAAAAAGAGTTGGTTAGTTTTTGCCAGTGGATGTTTAAATGTATGCTAATCCATCATCCAATTCTTCTGTCCTGGTATAGTTTATTAAGTAGATGTTTATTATACTAAACTCCATTTCAAACTAGGGTTGTAGGGTAACTTTTCAAAAGCAGAAATTTCATATAAGATGAGTTAAGCTTAAAAGAGACAAAATCACCAATATATTTCTATTTTTAAATATGTTCTTTACATGGGGCTCAAAGGATGGTTAGAAAGTAAAACTTATTCCCCAAATGAGAGTTAGCCCTGAGGAAACTTGCTGCATACACACACACAAAATTCCCTCATAGAGGAACTTACTAATAATTTTTTAAATGGGAGGGGTTGGATAGAAAAACAGAAAAAGACATTAACAGCTCTTTCATGTTTTTGACCTTAAGAGTCAAAAGTATGGAAGTTTATCACAGGCAGTATTTAGTGGCCACAGGGATAAGTAGATATTCGGGCACTTACCTCAATTAAATTCACTTCTATGCAACAAATAATTATTAAGTATTTGATATATCTAAATCAGTGTGCTGACTAGGAAATATGTGGTCAATAAAGATGATTACAAATAATTCCTATCATCAGATTAAGCAGAGATTTCAGGTACTATGGATACTATTTATCTATCAGCTGATCTGAGTGTCAACCCTCTCTCCATTTACAGACTTTAGCACTGTTTCCTTAGGGGGAGAAGAGGTCTGAATTACCTGGATAACTTTTTCTATTCATCATTTAACTGATTTAATTTGGCTTCCTAGAACTTATGGTTCATCATTTGGCCTAAATCCAAGTGTTTTCTCTAAATCTATCTTAAAGACACTTCCAGAAATAAAACATTGTGTAGTTCTGAGATCTGAAGACATCATTTAAGACATTTATATATTTCAATAACATTTACTCATATGTTACATTTTACTGAATTTTATGAAATGTTTTTAAATTATACTCATTTAAAAACTAATGGAGAGTAATATTGTTTCTAGAAAGTAAATTGAAACAAATCAAACTTAAGGGGCATCTTGGGCAAAATTTTATCAGAATGTTAGCTTCTTCAAAAAGTAATAAATAGAAGTTGAACCATTTTCTGCTTCCCAACTAGAATGTCTCCTCCTCAAGAGTAGGTACTTTTATATATCTCTGTAAACTTAATGAGGCCCTAGTACAATGCCCGATAGCCATTAGGCACTCAGTAATGTATGTTGATGAATGAATTAATTGATTAATGCAAAATGTGATCTTGCAGCATTTGGACACTTTCACTTCTTAAATTTAAATTACCTAGAAAGGTAAGCAAAGGTAGAGAATGACTCAGTAATATAGAACAATCCAAGAACACAGGCAGCTGTTTCCCAGGGCATAAGGGAGAAGTTACATTCTGAGAAAAGTTTCTAGGGGAGGATAGTAGCTGGCCACAGGGGCTAGTCTATGCAGTCTCACAATGACATCCTATAGGATGCACCAGTCATAGATTTCTCCCCAGAGATGTTTACCCCATAGAAACCTCACCACCAAAAGCTGTGGCCAATAACCTGATATCCTGGAAAACTGTCCAACGTACTAAGCAGACCTATCCAATTCTGAAGAGTCAACGAGATTTATTGCCAAGAATTCCTTTGCAAAACTTAGAGGACATATCCTTCTCATATTTTGCCCTCCTTGGTGAGATATTTAAATAAACACATAGTTTCATTCCTGGACTCACTAGCTGGGTATTCTTTGAAACTTCACTTACAGACCACTCAGAGGAACAGAGTCGCCTCCATGAAAACTCAGTCTTGGAATTCTGTGAGGAGGGTAATCACAAGATTAGTGTTTTCCCTATTTAAAACTAATTTAAAACTAAAAATAGCTGCAAAAGGCTCTACTTATCTTAGAAGGGGGTGGCAGGCTGGCAAGGGGCAGGGATTATACTGTTAGAGAACATCCACAAAAAATTCTCCAATATTTCAGGATTAAATACATTACTCGGGGACTATGAAGTAGCATTTCACGTGCCATGTGTGTTGTTTTATCAATAAAATGTGTGCTTAATCTATTTCTTTTGGGGCCATAAAAGAAATTATTTTCAAATATACACATTTTGATATTTAATGTTTTGGCAAGATTTTGCACACTTAAAAGATCATTGATTTATTTGCCAAATAGTCCCATTTATTACTTCCATTTTATGGGGAACATGAAGGAACTCAATTGACTTTACCAAGGTCACCAGCTAAGCAATGATAAGAAACCTGAGAGTGAATCCTTTCTGCTTCCAAATATTTTCAAAGTTGGCTCATGTAAAGCAAGAAATTTGTATGATGAAAGAGCACTTCTGGGAATGAAAAAGAGAAACCTTGTCTCTCAATGCCTAGAGGTCTAAACTAGTTCCAAAGATAAAGCTTTTATTTTAGGTAATGAGCTCAAATTAATCATTACTTTAACTGGCTATTTCTTCATTTTATCCAGAACTTGGAATCACAAAAGCACAGTTTTATAAAATTTGCCCTTAATAGCCTAATTTTTAATGGCAGAGTTTTGTGTTTGGTGTGCCTATTTACACAACTTAGTGTCTCAGTGAGGTGCACATGTAAAATATCCCTCCTGCATTGAAATCGTTATCAAGTCAATATTTGTCAAAAGCTTGTTAGTTAGGTACTAGTCTCATCTTCTAATTTAGTTCTTGTAAAAACCCCTGTGGGGAAGATGTTATTAATAGCACGCCCATTTTACAGATGAGAAATGAGGTATACAAAAGTTAAGTCACTTTCCTCGGCTTCCCTGGTGGCGCAGTGGTTGAGAGTCTGCCTGCCGATTCTGGGGACACGAGTTCGTGCCCCAGTCCTGGAAGATCCCACATGCCGCAGAGCGGCTGGGCCCGTGAGCCATGGCCAGTGAGCCTGCATGTCCGGAGCCTTCGCAACGGGAGAGGCCACAACAGTGAGAGGCCCTCGTACCACACACAAAAAAAGTTAAGTCACTTTCCCAAGGTCACAAAATGAATGAGGGTTGGAGGCCAAATGTAAACAGTTGAGTATCCAAAACAAAGCAAAACTTAGTATGTTAAGTCAACCTCACAGTCCTGTGAAAGGCTCCTTTTTGGCCCATAAAATCTTTTTTCCAGGTGGTTTCTTAAAAATAATAATAACAACAACAGAAGTGTCAGGAGAATGTTGATTCAATTTAGTATTTCTAGAAAACCCTATTTCTATTTCTAGAGCTTGTCTTACTTATAGTTTTTGCTATTGGTTTGATTCCTGGGGCTATTCTGTAGATAGGCAAGCGTTCCATGGCAAACTGAATTCACATTCTCACTTTGCCTCACACTGGCCATGGAACCTGAGATATATTATCTAAGTTCTTCAAGTCTCTTTCATATTTGTGTTCAGTAAATGGTTCCCAAATTTCTAGCTATAAATGCTTTTTTTTTTAGCACTAAAAGGGTATTTGGAGATTAACTAGTCTAAACTTCTCAATTTACAAGTAAAGAAAGTGAGGCCTAGAGGAATGAATGGACTTTAAAAAGCCTCTCAGCCAGCTCCTTGCAGGACAGTAAAGAACCCAAGCTGCCAGATGTGTGCTCTTTCACTATTCTGTGCTATCTCAAGTGGATTAATATATGATTGATGATCTCTGCCACCAGGAGGAATTTTCTCCGGTGGATATTGCATGATTATTTTTATGTGTAACCAGAGTTACAGTGCTGGGCAGAGAGGTGGGTGTAGCTAAAAGTCTTTTCACTGCCTATGAGTTTTAAGCTCTAGTAAATGTAGAGTCTCTTGTTGCCATTTGTGTGACTCCCATTTGCCAATTTGGATCCACAGCACGTCAGCTGCACTCTGAAAGTTATGCAACTATCATTTTGATGGCTTCACTGTCTTCTGAAGCTTTGCTGCAGACTTGAATGAGTCATCATGCTTCACAGATTTCCCCTCAGTTAAACATCTCCGTGGAGATTACCATAGGGGGCAATTGCTTATGATTACTCCTGCCAACTGAACTCCTAAAATGCATTGAGATCTCTGTGGCATGGCCCAGGGCTCTCTACTTGACTCTGATATATTCAAAGTTTTAGCATTAATGTGGATAAAAATATAGAAGGCTTGCTGAACCAACATATGGATAACACAAAGATGGTGAGCACAATGAATATGATAATGAGGGAATCAGATTATAAAAAGCCTAGAATGATGGACCAAATGGAATACAATGAAATCAAGAAAGAGAAATGCTAAATTCTTAGACTGGGGTGCAAAATTTTAAAACTGTACAAGAGCAGAATGGGAATTTACGTTTGACATAACATTTGACATAACATGGTATAGGTAAATTTCTACCTTGGTATAGATAAAAGTGCCTGAGAGTTTCAGCTGACTGTGAATTTGGTATGAGTCAACAGTTATGTGGTGGCAAAAAAGATTGTTTCATCTTGGGCTGCCTTATAACATGTGCTTCTCAGAATGAAATAAATCATAATTTGGTTTTACTCATTTTAGTCAGCTACATATGGGCTATTATTTTCCTTTCTATGCAGCAAGGACATAGTTAAACTGAAGAGCATCCAGAATGTTTGATAAGAACAAGAGATGATTCAAAACGTATGACAAGATGAAGGGTGGTTGAAGGAAGTGGAGTTTTTTATCCTCGGGGAATAATGGTAACTGTCAAAAATGCTGAAGGAGATGAAATTTGACCATACTTTCAAGCTGACATGTTAGCCTGACATAGTTTCATGGATGCTGGTATAAGTTCATTACTCACAGCAATCATAGTACCCAGAGTATCAACACTTCCCGGTGTCAGTTTCTTAGCCCAGTTCCCACAGGGCAATGCAAATCAGACCAGTTAATGCTTGCACACACAGTGGGCTGCCTTATAGGAGAGGAACCCCGAGTTAGGAAATCCCAATATTTTATAATAGGCTACAAGCAAATCTGCCTAACCATCTTATTAGGGAAAAGGAGATATGATCTCTAAACAAATATCTTGGAAAAGAACAAAATGCTGTCAATGACTTGGCTGGAAAGACATGCAAAAAGAAGAGGGATCCGTGAAGAATTTTCGTTCAACAATAGCTATATCTCGAGGGTTGTCCTGTTAAAGAATATTAGAAATCTGTCACTTCATAAGAAAAAAACAGTGTCCAATTAGTGAAAATTGCCAAAATACAAGTTTATAGTAGGCTAAAAAATATTTTATATAAAACAGAACAAGCTCAAAGTGTACTCCTTAAGAAGTTAGGCATGTTGAGGCAGAAGTCAGGCAGCCGTTTGTTGTGACTATTGAAGAAATATTCACATACCAGAGAAGTACTGAATTTAATGTTGTATTAAGCTCCTTCCAGAACTCCACTTATCAGAAAACAGAGGGAAGGAAAGAAGTGAGGAAACTAGGAAAAAATGCATGACAGAAAAGGATATTTCAAACTTGAAATACTTCATTGTATAACTTCTGAAGTTCTATCTATGTCCTAAGAGGACCCAGACATCTCTTTGATAAACCAGAGACAGGGCTAAATCCAAAGCGTTTATGAACTTTATGTTGTAATCTCCCTTGGTGGGTCTCTTCAGCTAAGAAAAACAGCTCAAAGATCTATTTGGAAATAAAGAAACTTTGAAGGCTTATCCTAGATTGATTATCCTTTGTCTAGAGAAAGAGAATCTTTGCTAAGGAATCCTTTATAATCTACCTGGAAATACTTCTGGTTGTGCAGATGCCTAAACTGGAGGTTGGGAATATCCCAAAGGAAAATATGTTGTCCATAGGGTTGTTTTTAAGAAACACACAAGTGTCTTCCCCCCTCCAAGAAAAAAAAGATTATTTAAGAATAACTCTCATGTCAATTAGCAAAAGGACATTTTTCACTTCATAGATTTATTAACTGCTCATTCTGTTTGAATTCATGTGCACACACACCACATATGTAAGATGACACAACTATGGGTGGAGATGTGACTGTGGGTATGCCATTTGACCTCTTTGCCTCTCTGTTTCTTTATATGAAAAGTAACGGGGGGTGAAATAGATGACAGCAGCATTTCTTTCCAGCTTTGAAAACTCCAAAGAATCCAGGAAGAACTGCTTTCTTAAAAGCTGGCTAAAATTCAGAACTCTAAGAATGTAATAGGGGGTAGAAGAAAATAATGGGAATCTTAGAAGAAAAGAAGTGGAAATTCCCTTTGAAAGATGGTTTAAGGGAATCTCTCTGAGGCTAAAGCATAGACACATCAATCAGGATACTGGAAAAGTCTATGGGATGGAATTATATAAGAATATCTTGTGGTGTTTGTTGTGACAAGACATAAGTGTAGTTTATGGCAGGAAACTGGAAGCAAAAGTTCCATTCTATTATAAATTCATCAGGGAATCCTATTCTAAAAAGTGACTTTGGTAAGGGCCCCAGACTGGCTGAAGGGTTGGATGCTGACTCATCAGGCCAGAGCAAGCTGTAAGGATGGGGAGGACTTGCTCCTGAAGAGGTAGACACCTATCTGGAAAGAATTAATTTATTCTTTTAAGTAACAGGAGACACAAAGTTTAGATGGTCCTTCTTTTGCATCTCAAAACAAGCAAATAACTAACCTCTTCTGGCGTGGGCCAGTTTGATCCACATTACATATGCACATATAGGGATTTGAGCATATTTTCTGGAGATCACAGCTCTGCACTTTGTGATGAATCAATAATTGAGACATCCCCCTTTGCATAATTTGTCTCAGAAGACATACATCTCCAATCTCAAAAATCAGGTAGAATTTATTCAATGCTTTGGAGCTTAAAATATTTTTTGAAAATAATTGTGTTTCAATATGTTTACATGTCAATTCTTAAAGCTGACCTCTTCAAACTACAAGTTTTTTTTAGGTGATTTATGGTGGACAAGTAAAATTTCTCATCAAACCAAATTTATCAATATAATATAAAAGTTTCACTGTTTCAGTAAAACACTATGAGATGAGACAAGCCTCTTAGATACCATTATCCACCAGAGGGCAGAAAGCAGAAGCAAGAGCAACTATCATCTTACAGCCTGTGGAACAAAAACCACATTCACAGAATGATAGACAAGATGAAAAGGCATAGGGCTATGTACCAGATGAAGGAACAAGATAAAACCCCAGAAAAGCAACCAAATGAAGTGGAGATAGGCAAGCTTCCAGAAAAAGAATTCAGAATAATGACAGTGAAGATGATTCAGGACCTCAGAAAAAAAATGGAGGCAAAGATTGAGAAGATGAAAGAAATGTTTAACAGGGCTTCCCTGGTGGCACAGTGGTTGAGAGTCCGCCTGCAAATGCAGGAGACACGGGTTCGTGCCCTGGTCCGGGAAGATCCCACATGCCACGGAGCGGCTGGGCCTGTGAGCCGTGGCCGCTGAGCCTGCACATCCGGAGCCTGTGCTCCACAGCAGGAGAGGCCACAACAGTGAGAGGCCCGCGTACCGCAAAAAAAAAAAAAAAAAAAGTTTAACAAAGACCTAGAAGAATTAAAGAACAAAGACCTAGAAGAATTAAAGAACAAATAAACAGAGATGAACAATACAATAACTGAAATGAAAAATACACTAGAAGGAATCAATAGCAGAATAACTGAGGCAGAAGAACAGATAAGTGACCTGGAAGACAGAATGGTGGAATTTACTGCCACGGAACAGAATAAAGAAAAAAGAATGAAAAGAAATGAAGACAGCCTAAGAAACCTCTGGGACAAGATTAAATGCAACAACATTCACATTATAGGAGTCCCAGAAGGAGAAGAGAGAGAGAAAGGACCCGAGAAAATATTTGAAGAGATTATAGTCGAAAACTTCACTAACATGGGAAAGGAAATAACCACCCAAGTCCAGGAAGCACAGAGAGTCCCATACAGGATGAATCCAAGAAGAAACACGCTGAGACACATAGTAATCAAACTGACAAAAATTAAAGACAAAGAAAAATTATTGAAAGCAACAAGGGAAAAATGACAAATAATATACAAGGGAACTCCCATAAGATTAACAGCTGATTTCTCAGCAGAAACTCTACAAGCCAGAAGGGAGTACCATGGTATATTTAAAGTCATGAAAGGGAAGAACCTACCACCAAGATTACTCTACCCAGCAAGGATCTCATTCAGATTCAACAGAGAAATCAAAAGCTTCACTGACAAGCAAAAGCTAAGAGAATTCAGCACCACCAAACCAGCTCTACAACAAATGCTAAAGTAACTTCTCTAAGTGGGAAACACAAGAGAAGAAAAGGACCTACAAAAACAAACTCAAAACAATTAAGAAAATGGTCATAGGAGCATACATATCGATAATTACCTTGAACGTGAATGGCTTAAATGCTCCAACTAAAAGAAACAGGCTTGCTGAATGGATACAAAAACAAGACCCATATATATGCTGTCTACAAGAGACCCACTTCAGACCTAGGGACATATACAGACTGAAGGTGAGGGGATGGTAAAAGATATTACATGCAAATGGAAATCAAAAGAAACCTGGAGTAGCAATACTCATATCAGATAAAATAGACTTTAAAATAAAGAATGTTACAAGAGACAAGGAAGGACACTACATAGTGATCAAGCGATCAATCCAATAAGAAGATATAACGATTATAAATATATATGCACCCAACTTAGGAGCACCTCAATACATAAGGCAAGTGCTAACAGCTATAAAAGAGGAAATCAACAGTAACACAATCATAGTGGGGACTTTAACACCTCACTTACACCAATGGAGAAATCATCCAAACAGAAAATTAATTAGGAAACACAAGCTTTAAATGACACAACAGACCAGATAGATATAATTGATATTTATAGCACATTCCATCCAAAAACAACAGATTACACTTTCTTCTCAAGTGCACACAGAACATTCTCCAGAATAGATCACATCTTGGGTCACAAATCAAGCCTCAGTAAACTTAAGAAAATTGAGATCATATATGCATCTTTTCTGACCACAATGCTATGAGAAAAAACGTTAAAACACAAACACATGGAGGCTAAACAATACGTTACTAAATATCCCAGATATCATTGAAGAAATCAAATAGGAAATCAAAAAGTACCTAGAGACGACTTACAATGATCCAAAACCTATGGGATGCAGCAAAAGCAGTTCTAAGAGGGAAGTTTATAGCAGTACAAGCCTACCTCAAGAAACAAGAAAAATCACAAATAAACAATCTAACCTTACACCTAAAGGAACTACAGAAAGAAGAACAAACAAAACCCAAAGTTAGTAGAAGGAAAAATATCATAAATGTCAGAGCAGAAATAAATGAAATAGAAACAAAGAAAACAATAGCAAAGATCAATAAAACTAAAAGCTGGTTCTTTGAAAAGATAAACAAAATTGATAAACCATTAGCCAGACTCATCAAGAAAAAAAAGGAGAAGACTCAAATCAACAGAATTAGAATTGAGAAAGGAGAAGTAACAACTGACACTGCAGAAATACAAAGCATCCTAAGAGACTACTACAAGCAACTCTATGCCAATAAAATGGACAACCTGGAAGAAATGGACAAATTCTTAGAAAGATATAATCTGCCAAGACTGAACCAGGAAGAAATAGAAAATATTAACAGACCAATCACAACTAATGAAATTGAAACTGTGATTAAAAATCTTCCAACAAACAAAAGTCCAGGGCCAGATGGCTTCACAGGTGAATTCTATCAAACATTTAGAGAAGAGCTAACACCCATCCTTCTCAAACCCTTCAAAAAATTGCAGAGGAAGAAACACTCCCAAGCTCATCCTATGAGGCCACAATCACCCTGATCCCCAAACCAGACAAAGATACTACAAAAAAAGAAAATTACAGATCAATATCATTGATGAATATAGATGCAAAAATCCTCAACAAAATACTAGCAAACAGAATCCAACAACACATTGAAAGGATCACACACAATGAGCAAGTGGGATTTTTCCCAGGGATGCAAGAATTCTTCAATATACGCAAATCAATGTAATACACCATATTAACAAGTTGAAGAAGAAAAACCATATGATCATCTCAATAGATGCAGAAAAGGCTTTTGACAGAATTCAACACCCATTTATGATAAAAAAAAAACCCTCCAGAAAGTGGGCATAAAGGGAACCTACCTCAACATAATAAAGGCCATATACAACAAACCCCAGCAAACATCATTCTCAATGGTGAAAAACTGAAAGCATTTCCTCTAAGATCAGGAACAAGACAAGGATGTCCACTCTCACCATTATTATTCAACATAGCTTTGGAAGTCCTAGCCACAGCAATCAGAGAAGAAAAAGAAATAAAAGTAATGCAAATTGGAAAAGAAAAAGTAAAACTGTCACTGTTTGCAGATGACATGATACTATACATAGAGAATCCTAAAGATGCCACCAGAAAACTACTGGAGCTAACAATGCATTTGGTAAAGTTGCAATATACAAAATTAATGCACAGAAATCTCTTACATTCCTATACACTAATGATGAAAAATCTGAAAGAGAAATTAAGGAAGCACTCCCATTTACCACTGCAGCAAAAAGAATAAAATACCTAGGAATAAACCTACCTAGGGAGACAAAAGACCTGTATGCAGAAAACTATAAGACAGTGATGAAAGAAATTAAAGATGATACCAACAGATGGAGAGATATACCATGTTCTCAGATTGGAAGAATCAACATTGTGAAAATGACTCTACTACCCAAAGATTCAATGCAATCCCTATCAAATTACCAATGGCATTTTTTACAGAACCAGAACAAAAATTCTTAAAAGTTGTATAGAGACAAAAAAGACCCTGAATAGCCAAAGCAGTCTTGAGGGAAAAGAACAGAGCTGGAGGAATCAGACTCCCTTACTTCAGACTATACTACAAAGCTACAGTAATCAAGACAATATGGTACTGGCACAAAAACAGAAATATAGATCAATGGAACAGGATAGAAAGCTCAGAGATAAGCCCACATACCTATGGTCAACTAATCTATGACAAAGGAGACAAGGATAAACAATGGAGAAAATACAGTCTCTTCAATAAGTGGTGCTGGGAAAACTGGACAGCTACATGTAAAAGAATGAAATTAACACCATACATAAAAATAAACTCAAAATGGATTAGAGACCTAAATGTAAGACCGGACACTATAAAACTCTGAGAGGAAAACATAGGAAGAATACTCTGACATAAATCACAGCAAATCTTTTTTGATCCACCTCCTAGTGTAATGGAAATAAAAACAAAAATAAACAAATGGGACCTAATGAAACTTAAAAGCTTTTGCAAAGCAAAGGAAACAACAAACTAGACAAAAAGACAACCCTCAGAACAGGAGAAAATATTTGCAAATGAATCAATGGGCAAAAGATTAATCTCCAAAATATTGGAGATTATGCAGATTATGGAGATTATGCAAAACAGCTCATGCAGCTCAATATTAAAAATCAAACAGCCCAATCAAAAAATGGGCAGAAGATCTAAATAGACATTTTTCCTAAGAAGACATACAGATGGCCAAGAAGCACGTGAAAAGCTGTTCAACATCTCTAATTATTAGAGAAATGCAAATCAAAACTACAATGAGGTATCACCTCACACCACTTAGAATAATCATCATCAGAAAATCTACAAACAACAATGCTGGAGAGGGTGTGGAGAAAAGGGAACCCTCTTGCACTGTTGGTGGGAATGTAAATCAATACAGTCACTATGGAGAACAGTATGGAGGTTCCTTTAAAAACTAAAAATAGAACTACCATACGACCCAGCAATCCCACTACTGGGCATATACCCTGAGAAAACCATAATTCAAAAAGACACATGCACCCTACTTTTCATTGCATCACTATTTAAATAGCCAGGTCACGGAAGCAACCCAAATACCCATTGACAGATGAATGGATAAAGAAGATGTGGCACATATATACAATGGAATATTACTCAGACATAAAAATGAATGAAATTGGGTCATTTGTAGAGACATGGATGCATCTAGAGACTGTCATACAAAGTGAAGTAAGAAAGAGAAAAACAAATATTGTATATTAACACATATATGTGGAACCTAGAAAAATGGTACAGACGAACTGGTTTGCAGGGCAGAAATAGAGACACAGATATAGAGAACAAACGTATGGACACCAAGGGGGGTAAGTGACGGAGGGTGGTGGTGGTGTGATAAATTGGGAGATTGGGATTGACATATATACATTAATATGTATAAAATTGATAACTATTAAGAATTTGCCATATAAAAAATTAAAATTAAACAATTTTTAAAAAACGCTATGAAATGAATTCAATAAAAAACGAACTTGAATACATATTTTTTTCCTGCATACATAAGTATCTGCTCTAATTTCTGCCTCTAAAAGCTGTTGCTTATTTTGTTTCAGCTTTAACCCTTAAATATAGTAAAAGAATGATCTCACTTGGAATGTTCATTAATTTAACAGCAGGAGTCAAGTTAATCTCCTTCAAACCCCATATTCGACTTACTTTACAGTATTTAAGATGCTTTAATAAAGATGTCTCTTGGAGGGAGAAATGTTGATCTAGAACTTGGGGTCTCTTGGGAGAACAAACCAGTCAGAGCCCAGACTGAGAATGAGTTTGCCACATTTTTCTGAATCAGAAGTCAGCTCTATTCTACAGTGACCTTGGGAAAGTAATTTTTGTCATCCTGGGATGCAGATATACATGATAGAGGGCAGCTGCACTCATTATTAATATCCTGTAAGGTAGGCAAAATGCTGCACTGTAACTCCTGTAGCCAGGAAAGAGAGGGCTTCTGTGACCTTTTGAGAATATGCTGTTCACCCCAAGGAGCCCTGAGTAATTAAAACAGAGAGTTAGCACTTCTCACAGGAGGGATCAATTTACCCTGAACAGCCCAAAGCATTTTATCACCTGTTCTGGTCTCTTGCTCTGGACGATGGAGGGTGGAGAACGGGGGACCCAGCGAGGGGGTGGCTGAAGAAGGAGCAGTAATCTGAGAAGGGAAAACAAAAATAGAGAGGAGGATAAAGGGAGGAAAGAAAGAAGAGCAGGCTTTGGGAGGCCCTGTGGCACTTACTGGCAGTCCTATTCTCAAAAGCCTCGTGGAGGGCTATTTCAGTCTGTTCCCGTTATAGAAGCAGATCCTAGCGTGGCCCCGAGGGAGGGTACTGAAACCGGCCTTGACCACCACTCCTCGTGTCATTTTCTTTCTCAAGAATCTACAGGGATTCTTGAGAAAGAAATCACTTTCATTGTGACTCTTAGGACCTTTGGATGTTCAGCTCCACGCTCATCCTGCCTATGTGAGTTCCAGCTACCCCTCCGGCTGTCTTCTCAGCCAGGCTGCCCTCCTGCCTAAAAGCCCCACAGCCACACCTCCTTCTCCTCTTCTGTGGCTTTCCCTCCTCTCTTCCGTTGCACGTATCTAAAACACGTCCATCCTCTTAGGTCAAGATAGAATTTATTTCAGAATAATAACTTACATTGCATACAGCTTTATACCAAGCACTTAAACATGTACCATCCTCACCTGAGCCATTATTTCCTGGGACATTTCCTTGACTATCTTGGCCCACATCCGTCTCTCCCATATTCTATCTCCTGAAGCACTTGTTCACTGATCCACCTCTACAGAATCAATCTCTAGATTGATTACAGGAAGAGTTTACAGGAAGAGAAACTGAGGCGATCTATTCTAAGGAACTAAGGAGGCAGAATGTTGACTCTTGCTATTTCCTTTATATTTTTCCATATTGTTTCTACATTTTTACTGTGATCATATACACCTTTTATACTAAAATTAGTGTGTGTGGAGGCATATATCTTTGTTAAGTTCCCAGATGATGCTGATGGCGTAGGAGCCATAGGTTGCCACAGTCATTTGAACAATGATTCAGACACATGTCTTCTTGCATTTCTCAGCTCTTCAGTGAGGTAGAAAGTTACTCAAGAGCAAGAACTAGCCCTGCACTTTTCCTATCTCTCCAGTGCTAGAAATGCCAGGCTCAAAGCAGGTGCTCAATAAATACCTGAATGGGTTTGAATAGACTCCCCATAAAAATAGGAAAAAAATTAAATAAGGTTACACGACATGGTACATTTGAAGAAAAAAGAAAACTTTATAATTAGTGGGTTAAAGAAAGATGTAATAGTAAGACAGAAAAAATACTCAGGTGACTTAATAGAGCACAGGATGATCAGAGATCAGCATCAGTGTTTTGTTTTAGATCTAGAAGCAAAGGATCTTTGAAGGCATCAATTAACTTGTAGCATGAAGAAACTATGAGGTGGTTCTCTTTTTAACCTGGCTCATTCTTGAAGTGATGTGTTCAGTTATAAATTCTATAGCTAAAGAAGAAATCTGAGTAGTTGGGAAGAGTTAAGAAAAGAATCAAAACGTATATACATTGCCAGTGGGAATGTAAAATAATGCAGCTGCTTTGGGAAACAATCTCACAGTTCTCCAAAAAGTTAAACATAGAATTAACATATGGCCTAGCAAATCCACTCATAGGAATTTACTCAAGAGAACTGAAAACACATATCCATACAAAATTGTGTACAGATATGTTCATAGCAGCATTCTTCAGACTGGCCAACGGATTACCATGATCGATGATGAATAAACAAAATGTAGTATAACCAAACAACGGGACATTATTTGGCCATACAGAGAAATGAAGTACTGATCATTTTACAACATTGATGAACCTGCTTTAAAAACATGCTAAGTGAAAGAAGCCAGACACAAAAGGCCATGTACTCTTTGATTCCAATAGTATGAAACATCCAGAATTGGCAAATCCATAGATTAGAAATTACTGGATTAGAAATTATTGGGTCTGAGAGAAAGAGGGATGGGAAGTGACTGCTGGTGAGTATAGAATTCTGGAATTATATTGTGATGATGGTCACACAAAATTCTGTGAATATACTAAAAGCCAGTGAATTGTATACTTTAAAAGGCTAAATTTTATGGTATGTGAATTATATTTTAATAAAGCTGTTATTTTTTTTAATGAAAAAAATCAAGAGAGAACATGGGGAGGGGGAAATCTGGGCAGAAGGACCGTCAAAATGTTAAAAAAAAAAAAAAAGAGAGAGAGAGAGATAAAAGGGAGCTGGTTTACTAAGGGCTGTCTTTTTAGGCACAGTTGGTTTTTTTAAACTTTTTTTAATGTAAAAAATGATGGCTAGCTGAGGAGAAAATTAGAAGACATAGACTATAAATACAACCTAAGGAGTTTAGATGCAAGCTTTTCCTATCAGTACAGAAGTTGGAATAAGAGGTTTTCATATCTCTCTTTTGGGGGGACTTAAACAGTGCTTAGAATAGGTCTTACGTGTCAGAAAAATTTGTGGGAGCCCTTCCTGAAATGGGAGAGGGATGAATTACATGACATTTTGTGGTCTTTGCTCTCTTTCTCAGAACAGTTAGCCCTCAGTATTCGATGCCACTCTCTGCCTCCCGAGCGCTGAAATAAGAGAGGAGACACTTCTGTTTCTTGAAAAGTTTTATTTGGTTTCTATTCAGTCATAAACACACATTCCTCTTAAGACTGTAAAAGTCTTCTCCTCTAAACAATTAACTTTTTATTTAAAAAAAACGTTGAAGCAGTACTTGCAACCTATTATTTCAACCAGTTGTGCAAAGAAAGTAAATTCAGGTTATGTATAGTTACCTCTACGCATGTTACTAATATGAATACCCAGAATGTACTTGGCCTGGTAAATAGTTTTCAAACCTCCGTAAGCCTTTGAATTTAGTTTTATTTGAAAAGTAAAATGATATCATCCTCACCCATGTTTTCCAGGAATCAACCACCTCTTCTAAGCATTCCTATTGCCTTTCAGTGCTCTTTGCTTTAGGAGAAAACAAGTACCTGCTTTGGGTCCACTCAGCAACTTCTTCCTCATTCTTTGCCCAGGACCCAGCTTCCCATGAAAATAAAACAAACTGGGAGACATGATTAGAACAAGGAAGTCTCTTTTGGCCCTGCCATCAGATTCAGATCAGATCATTTCTAGTCTTTTTCTCTGGTCAGGTCTGGTAGGTCTTCATTTTAGGCAAAGTCACCATAGATGTTCTCAGTTGCACCATCATACACATTCAACATTCATTCATTGAGTAAATATTGAAATTTAAACCTTCCTATTTTGGGTTAGGAATATAAACTTCCATTTCCAATATCCTCAAAAGTTCACCGAATAAATGAACTGTGGTTCTAGAACCAGATACGGATAAAATTTGAGTTGCTGAGAACGTTGACTAAAGAGAATCCTGCGCCAAGACATGAAACATTTCTCCTCCTCAGGATGGGTTCCTGCTCCTGTCCTGTTAAGCAAGGGCATGGTCAAACTGCCCTTTCTCCAGGCCTTCAAGTCCGTCAGCCCAGGTCGAGGTTGGCATGCTCCGATACGGGTCCAGAAGAATCCGGAAGCACCTGACTATGAGGATGCCCAAGAAAATAAACAACAAAATCACAAAAACAAATGTGGTTTTCTGCTCCAGAGACATGCTAGAATCTGATGACACGTTCCCAAGGGGCACTAGGGGTGAAGGGACAGGCTGTCCTCCATCCATCGTCCAGGGAAGCTGGAGCACAGGGTCTCCCAGGTTCCTTCTCTTCCATCATCAGCCTGCTGAGATCATGGTGGCTGCACCTTGAAGAAGCTGCGGAATAAAGAAAGGGAAGGAGAAAGAGTCAACGCCAACGGGCAACTTTCTTTCTAGGCTCACCATCATATTTTTCAGAGAAAAGAAGGAATCTCTAAACTTTCTCCAAGGGCTGGGCCAAAAGAAAGCCATGTAGTGATAGAAGAATAGATGCCTAGGCAGCGCCTACCATGTTCCCTCTTGTCTTTTCATAGCCTATTCAGGACCCCTCCCTTTGGTCCCTGCCATCCCCACTGGCTTACTAAAATCCCATTCTATGTCCATTTTCCCCCCAGCCCAGATGAAGCCAGAGCCCTTGTCTTTGTCTGTTCTCAACACAGCTGAGGCAGGTATGCATTTTCAGGAAGTTCTTTATGAAAACACTACCTAATCCAAATGGGAAATAGAAGAAAAATGAGGACCATTAACTGTGTACATTTACAACATAAACATTGCTAGGTCTGTGAAGTTCAATGGAAACAGTGGAGAACTGGGTACAGAACCTTGTGAGCCTGTGTTAATGACTCCCTAGCCGTAAGCTGGCTGACTAGTATAGCAATACCCGTTCAGTCCCTCCCTTCCCACCACTGGTCTCCACTCAGTGAGCGCCGCCGTGACTCCCTGGACCAGTCTTCTCCAGCCTCGGCCTTTGTACGAGGCAAAGTATCAAGTCTTCTTCTCCTAGCTCAACATCTTATAATTTCTAGGCTTATCCCATAACTCAGGTTTTAGAATGGGTACACAATTCATTTGGGGGCTGCACTGATGGGCAACCATTCCAAGAAGATCCAGTAAATAACCTAGTCATCTTAATTCAAATTATGAGCCACATCTCCCTATAAATAAGTCTGGGGTCTCACTTCTTCACAGGGAAGCCACGACTAGAATGATTTAAAACTCAGTTTTAATTTGCAATTTTACCACCCTATGCTGATTAAAAGGCAGATGCAAGGATATGGTTAACCCACTTTGCAGCCTAATCACGTGTTTTGAGAGGCCTGCTAAAATATAAATATATACTCTTATTCTCTGACCCTTTCACCACCAACCCCTTTTAGATATACCAAACTGAGGAGACATTAGAGATGAAAGCATTTTGAGAACTCTACAAATCTTTATAAACTGTAAGCCTCTCCCTTCCCAGCATATCGTGTGGTGACCAAGTTCCTATTAAAATAACTTCATTTGGTCAAATCATCAAAGGTCTCTATTAAATTGCAGTATTTTATCAAGGAAAGTGACACATTAACACATTAGTAGGGATTTGTCTTTGAATACTGTTCCTATTTGAAGGAGGGAGAAATGTGGTAGATAGAAAGGAAATTGAAGGAATATCTTGCCAGGAACGAGGGGCTGCTAGAAAGGACTTGTGGGAAGCAGACATGGGTACTGTGAGCAGATCGTCCAGCAGGAGAGTCCTGGGGAAGGATGAAGGAGACTGGGTAGAGATGAGAAGAGCAGGAGATGGTTATAAAGGGAGATGGAGATCCAGAGGTCCAGAAAGAAATGGCAACTGTTTCACAATTTTGCCTGGGACTGATCGAAATCCCTAGAAAAGCCTGCTTGATTTTAAACCTGCAATCAGCTAATCAATAATTTACAGATTTGGAAAGCTCAACAGCATGTTTAAGTTAAAGGGAGCATCAGTATAATAAGATGCAGAAATAGAAATAAATGTAAACACTTGGCCACCACAGTACAAAAATATTCAAAGACCTCTAAATTTTGTAAATGTCTGTCTTAGAGTAAAATGTCCCTTTTGGGTAGAAATGATTCTTAGGAAATGTTCACGATTGCTTTTACCTAAAAAATGCAATGTTTCTTTTAGATGAACAGTGGAATTTGGGCGAGTAAATTATTTCGAAAGATTTTGACACAACCGTCATCAGTGTTAATAAAAATAAAAGGCAGTTATTTTAAGTACAAGAAGGACCAGAGTTACTTGTGGCAGTATTTTAATCCTGACTGGCTTCCCCCATCACGCAGCATACCTGTCTTCCCTTTGCTGGGTCCATTTGTGTGTGCTTAGGAAATAAAGTCTAATTTTAATACGGACTAAGGAAACCTTAGTTAAAAGATGCCATTTTCAAAAGTCATATAATACGTCCCTTTTCTCAAACCAAGCTCCCTGGACTCTGATGTTCACAGTGTATACACCCTGAATTAGTCACGAAGCCCTGTGTGAGCAGTCCATCCCAGCCATGGTCCTTCTCACTATAGGCCACTCACTTTGGTTAATTTGCAAAGAAGCCCTCTCTTTCTTTCCCCATACTTCCTCTATACTGCATCATGATTCATCATTCTAAGCTCAAGTCTTACCACTCCTCCCCTCAGAAAACCCACATGCTCCCATGTCCAAGATCCTAACCCACCCATTAACCCCCTTATGGACCCAATACCCTTGTTTTCTGGACCACAAATTAGATCATATACTCTGACAGTGGAATTTTTCTAAGGTATTACTACATTTTCAAAATAAGTTCAGAAAACAACAAAGATCAAATCACATTTGGTTTTGAGTAAAATGACCAGTGGACAAAAACAAACTTACACGTAATTGATCTGCAGACACCTAAGGAGAGCGTCCTGACTGTGTCTGCTCTGCAGCTCTACCTGACACCTGCTATTCTTTGAACATCTCCAGGTTTCCCACCTCTGAGCTTTGAGTCGTGATGCTCTCTGCCTGATCCTCTCGTCCTCGCCCTATTCCCACCTTCGGCTTTCTCTCCCTCCCTCGGGGTCCACACCAAATCCCACCTCCTTGGTGGAGCCCCAGTCTCTCCCTTCACCCAAGGCACCAGGGCTTCCTGCTCTGTCCCCAGCAGCATTTCACCTGCATCCTGTGGCAGCATCTATTACAGGACATGTCTCCCCGGTGTTCGTCAACTTCCCCTTATTAAACAACAAGGTCCTTGAGGAATTCCTTGCTGCTCTGGGGTCACTGTCTCTCTAAATAGAGGTTGAAGCAAATCTCTGGCCCCTTAGAGTCCAGGGAACTGAATTCAAACTTGGAGGTGCCGGCTGATACAGAGAAGGGGAAAAAAAGCACATGTCATCCAGCCTAACTGGGATGTCAGACCACTGTGTTTGAAATAGATCCTGTTTCAAAGAATCACAAATAGTCTGGGTCACAATGACACTTTAATAGTCATAAAGCTCATGATTTAAGAAGCAGTTGTTTGGTTTTTTTAATTTTCTTCAGCCTCAGTGCTGATGGGTCCAAAATAGAGAAATCAGCTAGAATTAAGCACTCTCCCTATGTTTAAGGGGTCAATCCTTTCTTACCTATCTTGCTTTTTTGGTGGGGAAGGGTAGTCATTTAAAATATCCTAAATCCCATTGTCTTACATGGAAACTATCAATGTCAGCACGTACCCATCTCAAGCTTGGGTCCTTCAGACTTTTCATCTCATTAGCATCTTATTTTACAATTTCACGGTAAGAAAAAATATTTTACCTGGAGAAAATCTATCTTAAAACAATGACGTGTTTCTTTTCTTAGTTTTCAAGTGGCGGCAACAGAATCAGTTCAGTGCATGTGCCCCCTTGTCCTGGGAAACCACACCCAGCTATTTGATTTCACCATCTCACTTCTGTGGTCCTCAACTCAGGCACCCTCCCTCCCGCAATGAATTGCAATAACAGCTGCAGTATATGCAGTACGTGTGTAGTCCTGCTGGGCACACAGTGTGTGTTCAAGAAATAGGTGATGATGAGCGACTGTTTTCTCTTTAACTGATTTTTGTGCAAAATGAGATTTATTTCTAATTTTCCAGGCAGGAATGGAGATTGTAAGTAAACCACCCCAAGTCATAAAATTCAAAAGAGTAGCATCCCCCAAAAGAATGTCAGAATCAGTAGGAAGTTGTCATCCCTCAGCTGTTAATGGCATGCAGGGTACAGTTAAACAGTGTAGTCTGTATTTTAAGTACTCCGAAACCACATAATTGCTGTACCTAATTTTTGAAACTGCTAGGCCACAAACCTAGTTATATGACTTGACATAATTTCAAAAGTAGATGTAAAAAGTAGTTCGTCCATTGAACAAGAACACTCACAGGCTTGTCCAGTATACACTCACACATGACGGACAGGATACTTTGTCCCACAAAGACATCCTGTGTACCTTGTTTATATTTATCTGGCAGCGTGGTGAGACCAGTCAGTAGACTGTAACAGGAAGGGAATTGGCTACGTAAGCGGGACTGAATTTGCAACAACTGGCAGGGACGAACTTCCTCAAAGTGCTGCACTATCCTGCAACCGTTCTGAAACTGGCTGTTGAAATGTTAACCTGGCTTTTAATGATTGAAGTAATACATATCCTGAGACTGACGCAGAAGAGAATCACTGTCGACTTTCTGAGCTAAAGGAAGCCTCAGCTGCATGGCTGTTTGTATAGCTGGAGTGTCTGGAGGCACTCCCCACCCTCCATCCCACCCAGCCACCCCAGACATCTAAGCATCCCATCAACCCTATTATGCATCTCCTCCCACAATTGGGAGCCCTCCGTCAAAGCCACCTCATCTCTTTTGGAAATTCTGTGGCTGAATCCAGTGAACAGCAACTTGCATTCCAGGATATATATGCAAAGATGCAAAATATTTCCTATAAATTCAAAGAATTCATGGCCCTCTTGGTGGCCAGCCAAGACCTTCAGGTAAAGACTTCCTGGCTCTTTCTAAGTACTTCCTGCGTTTTAACCATGACTCCCCCCACACCATTTTCTCAGCTCACATAAATACATGGCTACTTCCATATTCCTCTTTTCCAAATACAGAACTCCTGTTCCAATACAACAGTCCTGATGCTTCCGAATTCACAGGATGGTTAAGAGTAAAATTATTTTGAACACTCAAAAAATAGACCAAGGCTAGTAGAAAGTCCATAAATAATGATTTTAAAGACAAGCGAATGTGGTCAGCTACAAATGTCAACAGGCAGTTTCAGAACTGCTGCCAGCCCCCACTACTGCACCAGAAAGTCTGTTTCCTCTGCCCATCCTTGCAAAGTCAGCCTGCAGACACGTTTGCTTGGGTTTGCGAGTAAACCCTGTTGTACCTGGTTCACCATGCTGGTCAGCAGGAGACCTTTGTCTTCAGCCTGAGCCCTAACCTCAGTTTTACTTCTTCCCTATCTTCATCTTCCTCCTAATATCTGCTTAAAGAGTTTTAAAGGCACTGCAGGGCAAGGTTGCAGCCTTGCTGAGAACAACAGAAAAATACCGTGCAAGAGCCCAGTCAGTAAATGGGGGTATCAAAAGGCACCACTAGCAAACCGGAACTTTTAACTTCAAACGATAAACCTTACTGTTCTACTCAGTTTTCTTTCCCTTGTGTGTTTCCTAGTGAAAGAGAGTGCTTGCTGATACCTCAAAAGGCTAGGGCTGCACACTGCTCATCACCCAGGGACAGCAGGGACGGTCAGCACCATCATTATGAGTTGTTGGGTTGAGATCCTTTGTAAACAAATTAGAACATCCCTGTTACATTTTGGAAGGCTGGATGTTTTAGGTGAACAGAAAAAAATATATTGTAATGGGCAAAGAGCTTTCAAGAATAATTTACTGCAGCTTAGCAAAGAAAAAAGCGTTTTACTACTCTTTATCCAGTATCTGTAGCATTATAAACGTAAGCATGCTTTAAAAATAAAGGCATCATTACATTTCACCCGCTTGCATTAACTTTACCTAGCAACTATTTAATTAGACTTTATCTGACAGCTAGATCTAAATTCAGAACTTGGATCCAGAAGGCATCCATGCGATCATGGCTCATGCATATATTTAAAGTTAGAGAAAAGCGTTTAATTAGCCCATCAGAGATACAGATTTTGGTCAAATACCTGGATCTGGCTGAACAAACACTTGATCCATTTCCTGGTGGAACAGTTACAGGTAGTTACAAGCCTCTTTAGTTTCCATTCTTCCCAACCAAGCTGTGTTAAAGCAGTAGACAGTGGTAAGCTGCAAGCAGCTGATGACATACCCCAGAGCTAAAGCTGTTGTTTCAGGCTTAGAAACTTCCCATTAACACCCCGAGTTAAAGGAGCATCCTCTTTCTGTGTGAGGCATCATTAGCGGCCAATACAGCTGCTTCTCTGAGGCGAGCCATGATTTCGGTTCTGCCTCAGCAACTCTTCAGAGGATTCTGCTTCAGCGAGTAGAGGCAGTATCCTAGCAGTGTGTCTGAAATCATCTTCAAGAAAGCATTAACATTCAAAAGGAGTATGGGGGAAAACATCACAGGGCATTCCCATACCTTTTCAAAATCAAAGCCATAAATCTACCAGGGCTCTGTTCTTCTCTATTGATTGTTGACACTGTTCCTCTTTGGGGGTGTTAATTAGCACTTTGCAGCGACCAGCCTCCAAATTGATCATGGTTTATGACCTTCAGGCCAACTTAATTAATGGGAAGACTGCTGGGGAAGGGCATCAACCTAGCATTTGGGAGGTAAAGGGAAGACTCCTTTTCCTAAAGAAGACAAAATTGCCCTTTCAGAAAAGCAGCAGTTATGAGGGGCATTGAGGAAAGAACAATTAAAAGAGAACAAAATCCTATTTTTACCACCTGTTTGTAAATTGACTAGGTGGTAGGTCGCCAGATCCAGTGTCTCCTTTGGGCAGCCTGCATAACTGTGACCTTGGCAGTCACCTCACCCCACACAGGCCATCAGAGACCACTTGATGAATAAAGATAGACCTTTGTTAAGAGAAAGTTGTACTAATTCTAAAGATTATAGTTACACGGCACAATACTTATTTTCCTTGGATAGAATGCCTGAATAAATTTGGAAAATATTTTAGGATAAAATTCATCTTAAAAAAAAAAAAAGGTGCTTCTCTGGAAAGAATTCAGCCTAATCCTTAAGATGGAACATCCTTGTTTTTTTGGCAACTCACCACGTTCTTTGTTTAAGGGGAAACACAGCAACAATACCCACCCACCAAATGATGGGGTGCATGGTATTTAAAGCTAACTCTGCCTGTGCCTGTCAGCTCTGCTGTCTCTTCAGCTCTTGTGAGAAGCTGGCCGTGACCCAGTAGCTCTAGGGGACTGGAAGGGAGCTCATTTTCTAAGAGGAAAACCCCCATCTGCTAGCAAGAGACAACAATCCCGGATAAGTCTCAGACCCAAGGAAATTCAAATGCTAAATGTTAGGATCTAATGTCAGAATCAAATGCTTGACATTAGAACCTAACCTCACGAGAAACATGAAGGTTCTTTCCCCAGATGTTTTCCAGATTTTTAACAGAAATTCCTTTCCAATTAGTGTAACTTACTGTATCTTCACACACACACACACACACACACACACACACACACACACACACAACAGTGGAACAAATGAAATCCAACAGAGCACTGCCATTCAATACAAACTGGTGTCCTTCATGCTTTTCAGCCGACAGTGCTGGCGGACAGAACTCCCTGTCTCAGTAATGCTAACAGAGTGTGGTTCAGGGAACATTCTGACCTCACCCTCACTTATATACTTGTCGTTCCATGTGGCCATGTGGTAAGAAAGGACTCTAGTTAGAAACAAGCCTGGATTACTGCAGGCTCCCCTGCCCGGAGGCCCCCTCAGATATTGTCGCCTTGCTATGGGTAGAGGTGGCAGGGAACACAAGAAGGCTGTAGCTGTCCTCTAGCTACTCTGCAGGCGGAGGCCATCCCGGGGAGATGAGTGCCTGGCCTATTTTTAAAACTCTCCAGAGAAGTAGATTCCAAATCCCCCTCTGACAACCTCTGTTTAAACTAACTCCTCCGTTGCTTACTTAGTCTAAATGAGTCGGCCCATTTCTTTTTATTCTATCTCCGCTGCAGTCATTAACCACCACAAGATTCTGTTGGAATGCGCTTCCCCAAGGAAGCTGAACTAGGTAAACCAAAGAACATTTGATGAAGATCTGCTGCTACAAAGATCTTCCAGCCAAGTTTGGATATTTCTTTTCTAGAATAATCATCATTGGAATGATTGGTATCAGCCCCTCTCCCATGCAGTTACATTACTTCAATCATCATGAATTCTGAAACAATGAATAAGGATTTACAAAAAGTTTATTTCTTTGAAAATTTCACAGTAGGTCCTAGTCGTTTAGTCATTAATCATCTTTATAGCTCTTCTCTGAATTCCTCCCCAGATTTCTGCTTTCTTGTCCAGCTTTAAACGGGGAGCATAGGAGGGTACACAGAGCTGTTTCATGTTTTAGACTAACATGAAATTGTGATGACGTAGGACGATTTCATAGGTTATATATGCTATGCTTCTCTGATCCATTCTGACCCCAGGGTTATTCCTGGGTGTCAATTCAATCTTTCTTTTTACTACACAACACCATGAGTTAATATTGTTGGAAATCTGTTTTAAGAACTTTCCCTACCTTCTCTTTTCCTACCTTTTGTTTCACTTTTAATGTTCTTTAGGTTACAGTTCTTTCCTAAATTTCCTATGCTGCACTTTTCCATAAAGAAATAAACAGCGAATATGAAAAAAAAGTTCATGAGCAGTCAAGCTTTATGCCAACACAAGGCTGTGCTATTATTACTATCATTATGTTTCCTTCTGACTCTGCCTAATTCTCAAAATAAAATTGAATTGATTCTTGGTATAATCTTCAAAACAGAAACATGATTTTCTTTTCATTTTCATCACTAGATTCTTGGTAAAGAATCTTTTCTTCCTTCTTTTGGGTACATTTTTCTTTGATAACATTCATTAAGTTCATTCATTAAGGGTCAGTTATGTTCTGTGTTCAGTGTTGCAAAGAATAAAAGCTATGGGTACTAGGTCCCTGCTTGACTTGGTTCAGATTGTGCACTGCACAACTCTAGGAGGCTCCCTGGTAAGGGGCCCCAGGAGCTCACTTTCTAGCAATGGTTGCTAAGCTTCCTGACAGATGAGCCCATCTCCACCACTATTTCCCACTTCCTCACCTCCCCTTCACTATTCACCCAGCAGGCATCTGAATTATGTCCTTACCTCTCTACAGGACTTGATTTCACAAGGTTATCTGTGGCTTCTAATTGCCTCAAGCAAAAAAACCAAAACCAAAACCAAAAAAACCTTTAGCATTAATCTTCCATGTTCTTTGTGGCAACATTGGACATGGCTGACCACACTCTTCAAGGAAGGTCCAGATGAAAGAATACACAGAGCAAGATGGATGGAGTGGCAGGAACTGACATCTCAGCCCTTAGAGCCCCTCTTCTTTGGTGCCTTCTGCCTTCAGAGGCTCTCTTTTGCCTTCTGAAGCTCAAGCCAAGTATAACTCATGTGACTACCAGAAAATGTGAAATTGAGGATGTAAAAACAGGCAGACTAGGATATACATTAATGACTCCATCACTGTCAATTCATTAAGAAAGAATTGAAAGTCAGTTTAAGTGTGTCATTTTTATTTTCAGGTCTTCTTAGTTTAAAAAAAATCAATACATATGTAACATGAAGTTAAAAGAAAAAATTGAGATTAGCTCAATTTCTAATAGCCCTCTGATTTGCTGGGTCTAAGTATAAGTTTATCCACTTGACTATCTTCACAGGTCAGTGAACATTCAATGTGCAAGGGAATAGTCAGGAAGGTTTAATACTATTCACACCAAGCCTATAAATTAGGATCTATATTCAAGCATTATTAAAAGCAAGCAGGTTAAAGTCCAACTGCAAATTGGCAACCTCCTGGGTTAATCTTTTCTTGAATGCATTTCTGTACACATCGCATCTGTGGTATGGTGAATACTCAATTAGCCGATGAAGCTGGAACAGAGAAGTATTCTAAATGAAAATGGAGACAAACAATGAGCAACTCTGTGGAATTACCTTTGAAAGAAGGAAAACACTGAGAAATTTATACTTGTCAGGATTACAGATTGCCCTAAAAATTATCATTTGTTTATTTATTCCTTTCTAACTCAAAAATAATAAAGCATATGGGAAGGAAATGCATCATGCTCATGAAGATGCTGATGTCCAACCCTAAAAAGGAAAACTTCACAAGATACATTGTATTAATTTTATTTAGAGACAATATTTGTAAAATTTAAGTTATTAATTCTAATTACAGTATGAAAGTGTAAGAACATCACTATGGATTATACACTGTTCAAAGGAAATTCATACTGAGGAGTTAATAGCCTGGTGGGTAAATTTATTCTTTTAAAATGACTTGTGCAATAATAACAATTTTCTTAATGACTTTGAAATACTTAATGCCTTTAAAATGTCATATAAAGTGCCAATTAGAGTTTTATGCAAACCATCCCTCTGAATCTTTATGCTGTCATTTTGGCATTGTTCTTTCCTTCTGTTCAACGGCTGCATTTTAGAAGGGAAGCTGCATGGACAGTTTGAGGATTAAGCAGCTTAGAACATTAAGATGATTTAGAAAATGAAATAGAATGTACCTGAGAATTACTGACCTTTTAGCCTGACTTTTATACCTGACAAAATTCTGGAACTAAAAATCTTGCCACTGTAAAGTTAATTTGAAAACAGAGGAGAAAAAAATCATATGAAGTAGTTTAAAAATTCTTGTTGAAAAATTATGAAAAACCAAGCTCAATTTCTGATATTTATAAACTTGTAGAAATTATGAAAGGAGGCTGAGAACGTGGTAATTAGCAGAAGTTATGGTGTGTGATTACTGAATGCAAATTTCAGCTGCCTCAACATTTGATAGATTATGTATGTAATCAGTTGCTGCTTGAAAACATATTTAAGTTTACAAATATTTCAATGAGATCAATCAAAAGTTCCAGTCATATAGCATATTATGTTAAAAGGCACATAATGAAGGTACACGTTTCTCTTTCAATTCTACATTCCAAACCTTGATAAGAGCCCTACCATCTATAATTTTGCCTTAAAATAATACATATTAAATGTTTATGTATAGCAAGTACATAAATGGTATAAATCATGTGTTTCTGTTATTAATATTAAATTACATCAACTCACTTATAAATAAAATAAATTAATATTAAATTACATCACAAGCTTGTTAAGAATGCAGATTTGAGGGGCCCGCGTCCAGATTATTCAATTCAGTAAGGCCAAGAATCTGTATGTTGAATAAGAAACCAATATGATTAATAATGTAGTGAGTATGAAGTCTACACTTTGAAAGTAACATAGTTAAATGTTTTTTTTCCTCTCCTTGAATATTTGGTCATGTTAGGCATTTTAACTCTGTGAGGAAAGAACCTTAAGCTTAAAATTTGGGGTATCACAGACCTCTTTGAAAAAATGGATTGAATGCATGGACCCATCATTAGAAAAATGCATATATCCTGCTATGAGAACCCCTGGCTGAAATGCCCATTCAAAATACATGCATCTCCTCTTTCTTCCTTCCCTCCTTCCTCCCCTTCTTACCTCCTGTTAAAGTGGTAGTAAACACGACCATAATAAAAGCCCATAGTGGTAAAGACAACAGGGTAGAACAAGAGGCAGAGAAAAGCCTGGTCTATTTCTGGGAGAGGAGAGTGGATGGAGGAGTGCTGGCTGGTGACGCCAAGCTTAGAAAACATGCACAGGAGGCTGCAGCTGCGTAGGAGGTGACCGTGCAGCAGGGAAGACTAAGGTCAGGAAGAGAAGTGGGGCTAAAAATAAGAAGAAGTGGAAGGCCTGGGGAAAAATGAGTGACCACTCTGCCCTCCCAGGTTGTAACTAACTAGTGGGCCAGGAATCCTGATGTAGCTATCAAGATGGGTGGTGGTGGGGACTGAGTGAAATCATCACTTATGACGGCAGGAACAGAATAGAGGTGGTCAACATTGACCAAATAGGCAAGAGTGAGGTCGATTATTTAATTTAAAAAATCAAGAGAACTAAAAAGGGCAACTGTTAAAATTTCGTTCTCCCTGGGGTTAGATCTAAGAGATGAGCAGTGCACAGAGTAGCTACTTTTCAGCATAAGCCTTTCTAAGCAATTTGACTGTCTAACCATGTGCATGTTGTTTAACTATGTGCAATTTCTCTTTGCAAAGATGGTCAGTGTAGTATGAGCAAAACATTAAAAAAATAAATAAAAATCTTGCCTGAAACCCAATGAGTCTCTTTACAGTGTTATCCTAAGTACCAGCAGCAAATGGATGGATAATTCTTTGAGAACAAAGGCTTCCTCACACACCCAGAATCTCCCCTCAGGGCTGTGGTCCATTCTGCATATAAGTAAAGCTGATCCTTCTCCACCCTCCTCAAGCATCTTGTGTGCACTCAAAATCTGAGGTTTTTTTTGTGTTTTTTTTTTTTGCGGTACGCGGGCCTCTCACCGCTGTGGCCTCTCCCGTCGCGGAGCGCAGACTCAGCGGCCATGGCTCACGGGCGCAGCCGCTCAGCGGCATGTGGGATCCTCCCGGACCGGGGCACGAATCCGTGTCCCCTGCAGTGGCAGGCGGACTCCCAACCACTGCGCCACCAGGGAAGCCCAAAACCTGAGTTCTTGTAATCACACGCAGTGCCATAGAATCTAAGCTATCGCCCTGGTTCTCCCATAACATGCAGACAGTGTCTATTTTATACGTTATCTGTTTATTCATTTATATGGCTAACTTCTATTTAATTATTTATTTGTTCATTTATTTATGTATATGTATTTATATCCCATTAAATTTCAGAACTGTTTGAAGAAAGCTATGAAGTAGATTATATGTCATTAGTGGTAGCAGACTTTTTTTAAAATTTTTTATTATGTATTCAATGAATTTTCTCATTGCTAGGAAAGGCTAGATATACCTGTTTTCAAGTTTTGAAGGATAAAGTCATTTTAGAAGGGTTGTGTGGCTGAAGCACTAGATAGCATGTTTAATCTAAAAGAAAAAAACTAGGTTTTTATAAACTTTATTTTGTAGCAATTGTACATAAACAAATGCATAGCGTATATTGATACTTCAATATGTTCAGTGTAGATTACTACCGCAGAGGTGAAAATGCTACATGGCGAATTAATAGGGACTGAATAGAGTTCAGTAACAATTTTCAAAGAGCTGTGAAAAAGTCAACTCTTCATTTGAAATGCTCAAGGATAGCACCTTAAAATAAGCTGAGACAGAGCAGATTATCAACCAAGTCTCACTTCCATCTGCTTTTGTCCTCATGAGAACGCCCTTCATTGTTAGTTTCAGAAAGGGCCCTTGTTTTTGTTCTCAACATTTTTCTTACTTCAAAAGTAGATGTGGCGTCAATTGAGAAAAATGAACATTTAATGTTCCCAGTAACCCCATAATTGGTGTTGCATATCACGAATATGGTTAGGGGCTTGGGTCAAATACCAATGCAGTATTCAGTGGACTATGGATTACTAATGTGCAAGCCAAGAAAAGCTGTGTTTGCAAATGCGAAAAGGATGAAGAAAAATCTCTCCATCATTCCCTGCACATGCCCACGTTCATAGGTCTAGTCAGGATGGCAGAATGGGACATTCATCATTAACAGAGACCCCTTCCCTAGTCTTACCTTAAGGATTAGCTTCTATGATCTGAGACGAGCTCTCACTGGCTCCTGGGGCTCTGTCTTGATTTCCCTCTAGGTTGGAGTCCATGCCTTGTCTGGCTCCCTGATTACAGTTCCTTCCATCTTTTTTTTAAACCTCTCTCATTCTGTAGTTCCCATCACTACAAAACCACTTCCCTATTCCTAGGCCCTCTATTTATCTAAAATAATAAATTACATTTCTTCCTTCAAGTATTGTCCATTCAAAGGCTACCTGGCTCAGAGAACTAAATATGGCAAAGAAGAATAATGGAACTTATTTTTTCAACTCCTGTCAACAACTACTCTTTTTATATCTTCTTAATATCTAACATCACAACAGCAACAGTAAAATAATGATGATGATGATGATAATTAGAATAACAGTACAATCACAATAATATAACTCGGCAAACTTGTACCTTTGGTCTTCTTTGACTTTGGACTCTTACAGTGGCAGGACTTGAACCCTTTTACATGTTTTTATCCAGTGAAAGTAGTGTGTGTGTGTGTGTGTGTGTGTGTGAAATTGTTCAGGCTTTCTGATTAGGCTGAATACTTAGATACTTGAGAATAAAGAAGGCTGGATCTCCTATTAATGTATTTTTCCACTTGACTGGCTATACTATTAGCAGAAGTAATAATTTATCCACAGACTTCACTCTTTGTTACAAATCATCCTAAGTAAACATTGTAGTCGTATTTGTTCCTAGTTGTTTTCTCTTGCAACATCATTGTCCTACTTTGCCTGTCATATTAAAATAAGTCTAACCAGGCATGACCATTAATTACTGGCTTCCAACCGGTAATCTTCATTTGTATCAGTCAAGAGCAGTTAGATAATGCTGTGATTTAAAAAAAATTTTTTTTCAGTGGCAACAAATAACAAAAATTTTATTTCTTGCTACATGTTCATTAAGGGTCATCTGGGGACCCTGCTCTGCCAAGTGGCTTAAATTGCATTGGACAAAGCAAATCTCATGGCCACATCTGAATTTAATAGGCTGAATGGTATAATCCTTCCCTAGGTAGGAGCACAGAACACTGTCAAACAGTGGCATAGTCCACCATTACTAGACTATGTAGACTGTTAACTCGTTAACTAGAATTCTGCCCTTTACAAAGTTACCCCTCATAGATTATGCCCCCACAATAACCTTTCTTTGGCATCTCAGCATCCTTGAGCTTCAACCTGCACCGAATTGTCTCCCATCCAGCTCCAGCTCCACCTCATCTAGGTCAAATCTCCTGCTTAAACCTTCTTGCCTCCCCTTTGCTTCTAGTCTCCGTTTGGATTTTGATGCCTGGGTTACTTTGGCTTCTTTAGCCTCTGATCTGTTGGGTCCTCTTCTGGATGCAGAAGACAGCATCATTAACTCAAGGATGTAGCTGAAGGATACCCTGTACACTCTACTGGCCTCCAAAGGCGTTCAAGGGATCATCAAATATGTTGGACACCTTCTGTTCAGATCTTGATTCAGGCATCTTCTGTGAAGATTGACTTTTTGGTTTGGTTGTTAGCCTGGATACCAGAGGAGAAGATATCATCCATATCATCATCAAATACAGACTTAACTTCCACTTTCTTTTTGGACTTTTCTTTCGGTTTTACAGTTAGGTCAGCAAAGATATCAATGTTATCATCAAACAAGTTGGAGTCAAATGTATCATTTCCTTTCTAGCTCGGCACAATAAGGCAGTCTATTGAGCATGTTGCCTTTCTGATGCAATCCCAGAACCTTCGGCTCTTTCATAATGGGCTGTCACAGTCTGACGTTTCCAGACCCACTCCCACACTGTGGCTCCAGCCTAATGGGTGAGGTATCATACCTGGTACCTCACAGGGACCATACCAACCCAGGATACAAAATATCATTATTACTCCAATTTTATATCTACATAGACAGAGTTTGGGGAGGTGAAGTGATTTGCTCAGGAACACGAAGATCACATTTAAAATATTTTTGCCCACCTCTCACTTTTATGTAGGGCCTAAGATAAATAGACATGGCAGTGTCTTAAAATAACTCAGAGTTTGATAGAGGCTTTTGGAGAAACAGTGACATTCATTTCTTAGTGGGCAGGAAAGGTGGATGTGGACACTGCAAGAGACTGCATCCAACCTGAATTTTGAGCATTGCCCCTCTGGTCTGCAGGAACGTCTTGTTCCTGCAAATGGAAAGACAGAGCGTGGCCTTGGTGAGTCTGAGGGGTGGACGGTTGGGAGGGAGACAGTGAGCTGGATCTCTGCAATAAGGCAGCCAACGATTTCTTGGGTTTGAGATCCTAAGGGGAAAGTTATTTAGGTGCCTCTTTTTCATCATTCTGACCTACTTGCAATGTTTCAAAAATAATTTTTTGTTAATCAGAGATTATTCGTATTTGTCTTCCTTGTTCTCCTGTACCATCTTTTATTGTTCTACTGCTTTTTTCCAGTTGGACAGAACCTCTGAAATCCTTCTTGTAACCACCATGACCTTGGCCAACCCCTCTCCTAGATCCATATAGAATCAGAATTTTAAATCAGCACCATTTCTAATAAGGTAGAAGTGATCCTTTAGACTAGACTCCTCAAGGCATAAACATCATGTAATGGATTTTGCTACTTTGCTGTCCTCTGAAGGGAACATAAGCCTGAGGCCTTCCTGAGTGCAGAGGCAAAAAATCTCTTCAGAACAACAAAAAAAAAGAAAAGAAAAGAAAGAAGAGGAAGAGAGGGAACGAGGGAGGGAGGAAGGAAGGGAAAAGAAAACCCACTCTCATACCTGAAGTCCATGTTCTTAATGGGGACTGACCCATTCACATTCTTGCATGGATTTTGAGTTTTTAGGTTAATACGGGTCTTGAAGTGACCACCATGTATGTAGCAGATGACTAACCCAACTAGTGGGCAGCTGAGTTCTCTTGGTCCTTTGCTACCTACCTCCACCTCTTACATTTAGACAGTTAAATTTGCTCTTGAGTTAAAATATTACATTATAGGTGGCTCCAAACTGAGCATAGAACTGGGTCTGGGGTTGGTTGGGGGAATAGATTGTCTAACTTACAATTCCACATAAATTATTATAACTTGATTTAAAGAAGAAATTTTCATCAATATTTTTTATGTTAATGTTTTATATTATAAAATCATGTCTCAAAACTGTACTCTAATTAGCTTGGAACCAAACGAGAGCTCCATGTCTATGATGTTTTACTGTAGGAAGTATCAATAAATAAGGCAATCAGTGTTTTGCTACTCGAAGAATATTGAGTTCCTTTATTTCAAGGAGAATGGTTTTGAGTCTCAGGCTATATATTCTAACCAGAATGCAAACTAACTGTAGTTTGGAGGGACTCTTATACAGTTTTGGATATGATAACTCACGAACAGTATAATCTACTACTCATTACACTCAGAACAGCATAATCTACTACTGAGAAAAGAGGAATTAAGAGTTACCTAAGACTCCTGGGCCCTTTGAGTTGTGACCTGGAGGAGGCAAAGTAGCACAAGGAGATCTGCGTTCTTACACTGGCTGTGAAACCAAGTCATCCTAAGCTCTGGTGTCCCATGCTCCCCAGCTGTTAAATCAAGAAGGGTATAACTAGACCTAAAATTCTATGATTCTCCATCTATCATGTGCTCACAAGAAAAAATCACCACTGTCTTCCCACGCTTGGAAGAGCTTACCAGAACACTTACCACCTCCATCAGGATAACTGGAGGGAGTACAAGCCCTTCGGGAACTCCACCTCTGCAAGGCGGAATGGTTCCACCAGCACTTCAGGAGGAAAATTAGAAGGAAATTTCCATCTGGAGGATGAGAGAGATTTCTTGAGTTTTCTCGCATGTTTTTCAGAAAAATATTTTGCAGTGTTGCCTTATAGACTGCTTCACTCAAAGACAGACGGAATAGGGTAACTCTACATTACTATTTGCCTTGAGTCTTCACCTGCGGAGTCAAAAGTCAGATGTTGGAAGTTGAGGAGTGAAGGCTCTGAAGTGTGGTGAGAGGCAGGAAGTATCTCTTCCTTTTGCAGGAACTTCTATCCAGTTCTAACATGTACGCCGGCCATTCTCTGGGGGCAGAAGAGAGAAGTAGGTCTGTTACAGTTGAAGCACAGTAGCAACTTCAATATACAAGCCAACCTTTAAAATTGAAAATATCAGCTATCTAAAAGTAGTTTCCACAATCCATTTGAGTATCAAAATAGTTCAACATCGCTTGTAAACCAATCATAGGGAATTATACTCTTATTCTGAAATACTTGCACTTTCCTCTTACTGATAAATGATGGAAAAGAAAAATTCAGTTCCACAAGCACATTTTCATAAACACAAAGAAAACTAATTCAAATCCATCATGATTTGAGTAATTGGTTCAATTCAAACTGAGTGGGTGGTAATAGCACTGACTATGTTCCTTTCAAAGGTCACTGTTTATAATAAGAAAGTAAATTCATGGATTTCAAGCAGAAACATATTCTAAGAAGACCTAAATAAAGAGTCGTTTCAGAGAATAGCTAGAAATCATGACCCTTTTATTGGTACTTCTGATGGAAAGCTTCTTGGGATGCTTTGCTAGATGAGCTTTTGCCATTACGAGCTACTCATAAAATGATTGACTAAGTACCTAGGAAACATGTTTAACACTTTGGAATCTGGTTATATTAAACCAGAAAGTAATTTCAAAATTACTCTATTGTTAGCAGTTGTCATTTGTGTTGGCTTCTCTAGTTCTCTGACCCATCTGTTAATCATCCCCAGAAACCACCCAGCCACTGAAATCCATTCCTCAGTCAGCTTGGCCCTGTCCTCAAATGACCCTCCACGGAATAAACAATCAACAAAATCCTAATATAAATAATTCATAGATGAAACTTCACTTTAAAAATTAAATTAATTTTAAACATGTAAAAGAATGAGATCTAATGAAAGGCCAAGAGTTCATAGTTACCATCAACATAAGACAAAAAACAATTCAAATAATGGCATTGTTCTTCTTTCTCAGTTTCTCTGTGCCTATATTCCCGTGTATGTAAAATGGGGATAATAATAGTACTTACCTATCTCCTAGCATTGTTGTAAGGATTAAGTGAATTAAATTTATATAAAAGAGCTTAGAATAGTTTCTGGGACATAGAAGTATATGCTATTATATAAGTACAAGCTATTATATAATCATAAATTTTACTTTCATCGTTTCTCTCTGATTGTACCAATGATAATGGCACATCTTCCCATGATAAAGTGCATTATAATTTTTCATTTCAGCATATATCCAGCAAATTCAAATGCAAGTATAATTTTAAAAGCTACTGCTTATGCTCCAATTGGAATTGGAACCCTAAAGAAATATTGAACTGTATACTGGATCATTAATGTATATGTTATAGTTATTTTTATTGAATTTTCACTATGTGTCAAACAACTTAAATGTGCTTTACATGTGATAGTTTATTTAATCCTCACAGATTAGGTATTGTCCTCCTAGTTTTGCAGCTGAGACACAAACTGTTTGTATGACTTGCCCAATATCACAGAGGTAGAAAGTGGTAAATGAGAAATCCAAATGGAAGCAGCTGGCCTCAAGAGACCACTTTTTAACCTGTACACTGTTTCTTTATGTGGATGGAAAATTCCTCATTGTACTTCCTGAGCTAATAGCTACTATTGTGCAATAACAGGCAAGTCAGTATATAGCTATTACCATCTATAACTCAGAAGAGCTGCCCAAGTTCAGATTCTTTACAAGGGGCACAATTTTATTTAATGAGAACACTGTCACATAATATATGTCCTATCTCCCTAATTATACTTTAACCTCTCTGAGGAGCTTTATATCCTCCAGAAAGTCCAGTATAGATTAAGACAGCCCTGCCTAAATAGGACTTCTGTGATACCTTCCCACCTGATGGTAAGCATTACAGAATTCCACTTGAATGAGGGGAGTTTTTCCACTTCTGACTTAGGACTGGTTTCCCCTGCCAGTACTCCTTCCCTGTGCCACACATCTGGTCGAGTCTGCACTGAGTTATCTGGGGGGCCCCACCTGGCAAGGCTTTGTCTTCATTCTTCTGTGAGCCATCTGCATCTATCTTGCTTTTAAAAGAAAGTTATCATTCAGGCCTTGATATAAATATGGAGGTCTCGAGACAATGTTAGCTTAAGAGCTGATATTGTCAGGTATAGGGCTTCAAGACCTTCCAAGGGGCCCTGTGTTGGGTGATACAGATCATATGATGGGTTTCAGGGTGATTTTCTTGCAGAGATACAATATGCTAAGTTAATATATTTAAACTATGTCCAACAGAGAGCTCTGTCCAACAGAGCTACGTCTAGACATGTAGCTTTCATTATATTCTATAACAGGGAGGTAGCTGTGATAAAGTAGAAGGAGCTCAAGATTTCTACCCAATGGTATACATTCCAATTCTGCCACTTCCCAAACTCTATAAACCTGGGTAATTCGTTAACCTTTTCAAGCCTCAGTTTTCTCAGATGTCAAATTAGGATAGGTGTGCTAACCCTCCCCATTTGCTATTCATGAGTAGGTTTTTGCTCTTTAATTCCAGGGAGCACTTTCACAGCTAAGTGTGCCTTTTAAAAGGCATACTGTGTAAGGAGATAATAAAGAATCAGGATCATCATTCTTTTTTGTTTGATTGGTTTGGTTTTTGGTTTTTATTGAAGTATGGTTGATTTACAGTATTATATTAGTTTCAGGTGTATAGCATAGTGATTCAGTATTTTTATAGATTATTCTTCATTAAAAGTTATTACAAAATAATGTCTATAATTTCTTGTGCCATTCAAGATATCCTTGCTGCTTATCTATTTTAAACATAGTAGTTTGTATCTCTTCATCCCATACCCCTTTTCTGCCCCTCCCTACTTCCCTCTCCCTACTGGTAACCACTAGCTTATTTTCTATATCTGTGAGTCTATAAACTTTTTCTTTTACTGTATATATTCATTTTCTTTTTCAGATTCCACATATAAGTGATATCAAACAGTATTTGTTTTTCTCTGTCTGACTTATTTAACTAAGCATAATATTCTCTAGGCCTAACATCCATGTTGCTGCAAATGGCAGAATTTCATTCTTTTCATGGAATTTCATTCTTTTTATTCCATTATATATATATATATATATATATATATATATATATATATATACATATCACTCTTTCTTTATCCATTCATCTGTTGAAGGACATTTGGGTTGCTTTCTTATCTTGGCTGTTGTAAATAGTGCTGCCTTGAACATTGGGGTTCATGTATCTTTTAGAATTAGTATTTTCATTTTTTCCGAATATTTACTCAGGAGAGGAATTGCTGGATCATGTGATAGTTCTATTTTTAGTTTTTTTAAGAACTTCCATACTGTTACCCATAGTGGCTGTACAAATTTGCATTCCCACCAACAGTGCACAAGAGTTACCTTTTCTCCACACCCTCTCCAGCACTTGTTATTTGTGGACTTTTTGATGATGGCCATTCTGACAGGTATGAGTTGATATCTCACTGTGGTTTTGATTTGCATTTCTCTAATAATTAATGATGTTCATGTGTCTATTGGCCATCTGTATGTCTTCTTTGGAAAAATGTCTATTTAGGTTTTCTGCTCAATTTTTTCATTGGGTTGTTTGGGGTTTTTATGATATTAAGTTGTATGAGCTATTTATATAATTTGAATAACAACCCCTTATAAGTTCATATCATTTGCAAATATTTTCTCCTATTCTGTAGGTTTCTTTTTGTTTTGTTGATGGTTTCCTTTGCTGAGCAAAAGCTTTTATGTTTAATTATGTCCCATTTTGTTTATTTTTGCTTTTATTTCTTTTGCCTTAGGGGACAGATCCAAAAAAACATATTGCTACAATTTATGTCCAAGAGTGCTCTGCCTGTGTTCTCTTCTAGGAGTTTTGTGGTTTCAGGTCTTACATTTAGGCCTTTAATCCATTTTTGAGTTGTGTTTGTGTGTGTGTGTGTGTGTGTGTGTGTGTGTGTGTGTGTGTGTGTGTATGATGTTAGAGAACGTTCTAATTTCTTTCTTTTACATGTAGCTGTCCAGTTTTCCCAGCACCACTTATTGAAGAGACTGTCTTATCTCCATTGTATGTTCTTGCCTCCTTTGTTGCAAATTAATTGGCCACAGGTGGGTGAGTTCATTTCTGCGCTCTCTATACTATTTCATTGATCTATGTGTCTTTTTTGTGCCAATACCATCCTGTTTTGATTACTGTAGCTTTGTAAGGATCATATTCTTGGAAGCTAGTTCTTTCTTCCCTCTTTCTCCCACTGTTCCTCTCTTTAAGACATTAATCAGTAGACAGGATGCTCAGAAACTTTACAGAGGAGTGGAGTACTAAAAATGCTCATCAAAAAGCATGTACCCAGCTAACTAATGATCAGGACCTGACAAATGAAAGCAGCATGCAATGGGATTAAACATTGTAAGTCTCCTTAATCTCAAAGATAAGGGATGATTGACCCCAAAATGGCTAAATAGGCAGAGGAGAAGAGACTGAGAATTTAGAAATCAGCTATGTGGAAGAATCTTGGGAAAGCATTGCCTCTCTGCTCATCATTCTTTCATACGTGAAACCCTAGGCCTAGACTCTTCTTCAGCCATAGAATAGCCAAGGCAATATTAGGGAGAGTAGAAAATTCTTCTCCAATTCCCTTAGCAATGCACATTTATTCATTAATATTTAGGAGAATGTTACATATAAAGCAATTTTTTCCTTTCCTATGGATTCAGTTTTCTCATTAAGCCTCATTCACGGTGGGAAGAGCCATTTCCTTCTGACTCACTGTAATTGTGGAGTCACCTTAGCTTGTATTAGCTGTGATGGTTAAATACTATTGATGGAAAAAAAAAACCTCTGCAAGTATGAGATATCTTCAATATTAAACAGGAAAAATTGATTGTGGAAAATATAACTGTCCCAGGCAGTTACTCATTTCCCCCTCAGGGCAGCACTTTCTTCATGTCTGCATTTTAGAACTTCCTACTTTATATTCTAATTCCGGGGTCAGCAAACTTTCTGTAAAAGGCTGAATTGAAAATATTTTCAGTTTTGCAGGCCAGGCAGTCTTGGTATTTGCTACTCAACTCTGTTGTAGCATGAAAGTAGCCATAGATAATGCATAAACAAATGAGCATGTCTGTGTTCCAATAAAACTTTATTTATGGACACCACAATTTGAATTTCATATAATTTTCATGTGTCCCCAAATACTTTTTTGTTTGATTTTTCCCCTAACTATTTAAAAATATAAAACCATTCACAGCTCTTAGGCCATGCAAAAACAGGTGTTCGGCCAAGTATGACTCACAGGCCATAGGTCCCCTACCCCTGTTTTAATTCATCTATATAAAGCCTTTGAGAGCAACAACCATATTTTTCTCATCTAAATGAATGATAATCAGATCATCAGCAATGAATATAAATGCTAAGGATCACAAGAACGTTCAAACCAGTATGAGAAAAGAGAACAGAAAGAAGAACATGGAAATAAATAACTGAAATGTCATATCTTAAGAGTGCCTGAAATTGGACTGTGCTATCTGTGAAAACATTTCTTGATAAGCTATTAGGAAACATTGGCTTTATTTTTCACTTTTAGAATTCAGGTCACAGTTGAACCTGTATTACTCAGCAGTGCTTCAAGGGGCTGCTGCGGCTTTGCCGTGATTAGCATCAGAACTGAAAAGATGAGATATGAGCCATGATGGTTAATGGAAGCAATGGCTTTATCCCATTATCATTCTGCAGGGCAGATGGAGAGAAAACAAATATAAATAGAAAAAAAGAAATTTCAAGCTTGTTTATGTGTTCTGATGCTAGCCTTAGGATTGAAGAGAATTTTCAGAGTAATTCAAATAAGGCTATTTCCTTCTGAGCCTAGGAAAAAACCTTGAGATGAAGAGATTGCTTCAGAGTTTCATGGGGTTTCTGGGTTTCAATTGGATATTTTTAACCACATAGAACTCTGCTGATAACTTGTGGTGTGAGTTTATCTGGTGCCCAGGGGAGAAATGGGCTCAGTGCCCATTCAGAAAGTTTCTACTTGTTACTGTCCTGATCACCACAAACACATTCTTTCCAAATGAATAATAAGATCTCTAGGAGAGCTAATGCAAAGCATAAGACCAAATCATTTTACTTTCAGAACTATAAACTTTTTTTAAAAAATCACACTACTGCAACTAGAAATTATTAATACAAATGAGTGCCTATCTACAAGTCTCAGAGCCTCTAAAACTTGGGCCACGTGAAAGCACTCTAGACTACTTTCTTTTTTTTTAATTTATTTTATTTTTGGCTGTGTTGTGTGTTCATTGCTGTGCACGGGCTTTTCTCTAGTTGCGGCGAGCGGGGTCTACTTTTCAGTGTGGTGCATGGACTTCTCATTGCGGTGGCTTCTCTTATTGCAGAGCATGGGCTCTGGGCGCGTGGGCTTCAGTAGCTCTGTGGCTCTCGGGCTCAGCTCTCAGGCTCTAGAGCGCTGGCTCAGTAGTTGTGATGCACGGGCTTAGTTGCTCCGCGGCATGTGGAATCTTCTCGGACCAGGGCTCAAACCCATGTCTCCTGCATTGGCAGGCGGATTCTTAACCACTGTGCCACCAGGGAAGTTCTAGACTACTTTCATTCCAGTAGGAAAAATCTTAGAATTACCAAGTTGGAATAAATTTTGGATATCATGTAGCTCTCCTCAACATTTATCAGAACAAGGCTTAGGTCATTTCAGGTGAAAGAAAACCCCAAGCACCCTCCATGTACATTAGATCTTCTGTCCCAGTATTTATGGTCCTCCCACACCATATATTATCCTTGTGCCTAATTTACATCCTAAGAGGCAGTTCATCTGCTAGACCCATTTTGCCAGAAACTCATGGATGATTATGCCAGTCCACAATACCAAAAACTGAGGAAAGAACTTTGAAACTTTTGTTAAGTTTGTAAAAATTGCATAAGGTTTTTTCCTCCCTGTGCATTGGTGATTAACTAAAGCATGCGGAAGTGTGCTATAGGAAAGGCAAGATATGACTCATAAAAAGCCAATCAAAAAGCTTGGTCCTGGAACACTCCTCTAGCCTAGAAATTGAATTGAAGTGAAAAATAAATTTGGTATGTTTTATGTCATTCAGGAGTAATCAGTTTTGTATCTGCAGCTTTTTGTCTGGCACTATATAAGCTCATTTCGACCATCTCGTAACGAAAGTTCTTTCACCTTCCCTAAGCCAAGCACTTCTGCCTCCTCTCTTCCAACAAACAGCTCCTCCAACAGCAAACATACACTGAAGCCTTGCCTGCGACCTCTGAAAAAATGTGAGGCTCTCTTCCTAAATCAGCCTGCTCTAAATATATATTCCCATGATTCTAATTTTTCCACTAGAGTAAGTAAATGTCTGCTAGAGTAGGTAGATTATGTCACCCCTTTAATGATATAATATGGTTACTTATTCAATCAATGGAGCTGTTAAATGCTTATTATGTCTATCTTTATACAAATATTATGTCTTGGATTAAATTTAGGGTAGTGCAGGCACTGAGTTTAGTTTCTTTTGTGTCCCAGAGTTGTCCCTAGACACTGTCTTCAGGGCTGACCCTTTGTATTGTCAGTCAATTCACACGCTGACTTCCAGAAGACCCTTATATATTTCTCCGCCTCAAAACTGACCAACTTGTAGCCTCTTTATCAGGACTCTGCTCTCAACCAGTTGTCATTTTGGAAGGAGCTGTGATAAGTAAAATGATGTTAATAGATATTAATGTCTTCACATAGCACTTTTTCTGGAATACTGTACTGTAATCAAGATTATGTTGAAGAGAATTAGAATGGCAGAAATGAATCTATATCAGAGCTGGAATTGCAGACCAAAGAGTGAGAGACTTTTTAGCCTGAGAGCTTTCTCAGGGCTCTCATATATAAGGAGATAGGCACCTCACTTGTCACCAAAGCCAATCTAAATAGCCCAGCCCAGGGAAATACCTTAATACACAATCTTGATAGGAATGACTATACACACAATGTAAATAAAATTATTAATGGCAAATAGTACACGTGGCAAAAATTTTAAAGTTATGATTGTAAAGAGCCTCTTATAATAATTATAAATAATAGGAAATCTTTCATGCAGGGGTCCCCAACCCCCGGGCTGCGGACCAGAAGCAGTCCGCAGACTGTTAGGAACGCGGGCCTCCCAGCGGGAGGTGAGCCGCAAGTGAGCAAAGCTTCCTCTGCCCCTCCCCATCGCTCGCCTTTCGGTCTGAACCATATCTGCCCAGCACCCCGCCCCTGCCCCAGCCCACCACCGGTCCACAGAAAAATTGTCTTCCATGAAACCAGTCCCTAGCGCCAAAAAGTTTGGGGACCTATGCTTTAATATATATGGAATTTACTTAAATAATACTGTAACTATCCAAACTTCATCATATTGGCCATATGCTTGAGCTATACATGAGCTTATGAGCATAATTAGTCAATTCATGAATTTCAATTTCACTTATACTTTTTTTTAATTGAAGTATATTTGATTTACCACTTATACTTCTAATACCAAAACTTAAAGTAAACAAATTTTTTCTTGCGTAAGTGGTTCCACCTTAATTAGGTCATTAATTGCAATGAGAAAGGAAAATGTATTTTCCTTGCAAGTAGCTCATGTTTCAGCCAGGCTTGGATAATATGTTTCTGCATGTGGTCTCTAATAAAGGCATAAGCAAATATTGCTTAAATATGTGCTGCAGCTAAAGACAAAACAGTGGACAATTACCATGTAGAAGAAAGGAGTTAGAAAATTCGTGAGTCAGGGTTCAATATATATTTCTGTGAATAAAAGGGCAAACAATTTTCAGGTTAAACAAAACCATTTGCCTTTACTACAGATATAAATATTTGAGAATATTAATTGAACTTGAGTCACTGCTATTAAACTGCTATGAGCACCCAAAATTTTAACGAAGACAGAATATTTTTGCGTTAGATAAACCTATGGTTAGCAATGAGGAAAGACCTGTAACTGAATTCTAAGTTATAAATGTATGTAGTTTTTCCCCAGATGCAAGTAATAAGAATTCCTGTTTGTTTTCTTTGGTTTTTTTTGTTCATGACATAAACATCTAAGTTTTCAGGAAGAATTTAGAAATGTCTATAGAAAAAGAAACATCATTGCTATAACTGCTTTTCATAAGTATGTATCCAATTATTTAAAGGGGTTGGCTGCTCACATTTTTAATTATATCCACTGACTTTTGTGATTAGAGAAACTGTTTCTGTTGGAATTCACCATTTATTGCTTACAATGTCTCACTTATTCTCACAGATTCATTTAAAAGGCAATTATTTTAATAATCACTTTATAGTTGAAGGAACTAAAATTGAGAGAGCATATAAGTCTCTCTCTCTCGCCACGTAAGGAGGCAAAATGACTTGCAGAGCAAAGAAGACAATTTGACCCTTCTGAATGGAAATGTAATGGTGAAATCTGCTAGGAAACACTGTTTTCTGCCTAATTCTTAAGATACTTGTATCCATTCAGGCTTGTTTACTGTCCGTGGGTGCATGGGACATCAACAAACAGGCTCATGGAAACCTAAAATAAAAAAGAGCACATACCTTAACAGTGTGGCTGTCATTTCTAGATCTCTTACCAGAATGTGGGAGGGCCGTAGGCCTGGTGATAGGGCCAGAGACCAGAGCTGACAATTGGCTGTGGCTCCCAGACCCCTTCAAGGTCCCTGGGATGTGGGTAACAGCAGGATAGGAGCATGCTTCATTCAGGCTTAGCTCACATCTTCCTGGAGTCAAGGGACCCAGACTCCTTCACAGATATTGTATCAAGTAATTCTTACACAAGCCCTGCCAGCTAGTTGGTGCTACCACTCTAAGTGTACTAACCAGGTTGACATGACTCACTATACCATTAAACTCTAATCCACACGCATTCAGTAATTACCAAATAAACCTTTAGACTTCCGATTATAGGGAATAGAACAGGTCCCTTTTATATAGCATGCTAATGATTTATATTTTCAGGCCAGGAAGGCAAAATTGACATTTTGAAAAAGATTATGTTATATCTAAAGGACTTAGATTCCACCAGCATGGCAAAGGGAAATTCTCTGTCACCCCAAGGCCGTGAAGTCCCAGCTCTCTCCGTGATTTTGATCTTTAAAAGGTCCATCAAGGCAGGGTAGTGTTAATAACGTTCCGTTTCTCCTCCCTTGGGGAAAATCTGCTGAGGAACCCTCAAGGCCTGAGGTGCTGCGGTGTTGGACAGAGCATGTCACTTCTTGACACTGGCATTCTGAGTTTACTTTAGAAGATGAGGCTACACCTCCTCAGAGAACCTTCCACTGCAGCTGATTGGCTGCACACTTGCCATGTGGTTGTGTCATTCGGGGTCTCATTCTCTTTTCTACATGTCCACTGGCACACACATGAAAGTACGGAAACCCACAAGACGCACTCATGTTTGAGCCAGGTCGTAGATCCTCAGAGGACTCAGAGGGCCTAAGGAGAGGTGGTGCTGAAGGGGGCAGCGGAGGCCGGGGAGGCAGTGTCACATTCATCACAGCTCCCATCTGAAACACTTCTGGGTGAGTGTGTGCATTTGTTCAGGTGTGATGAGAAGTGGGAATCATATAACACTTCATTTATGGATTTCACAGCACTGCAATGGGAAAGTGAAAAGATTATTCACAGGAGTCTCACAGAAGTTTTCTTTAGACTAGTTGTATTCCAAGAACGTATTTCACCTAAATATCTTGAATAGTGGTGCAAATGTTAGAATGGAGAGCATTACTTGCTTCACGTGAGTGTATGATAAACACACACAAAGTCTTAAGAATTTCAAACATATACAGGGACGTTGTAAATCAACTATACTCCAATAAACAATTTTTAAAAATTAAAAAAAAAGAGGCCAAGCCAAAAAGAAAACCCACAACCATATACAGGGGTATGAATAAAAATACCATCAGTTCAAATAGTAGAAGTACAGTGTGAATACAATATGTAATCATATATATGTATATTTATGTATAGATATGCATCAATATATATCTTGATTAGTCAAATGATCTTATTTTAAAATTGGCGGGGCCATCCAGCCTCCCTTTTCCTCCACAATGAACCTAGAACTTCCCGATTAAAGGGCAACCAGGAACTTGAAATCTCCTCAACCACCTTCCATACTCTGGGATTTTTAAATTAGATTCACAGTTTGTATTCCAAAATATCACATTTCATAAAATCATCCTTTACAACCCAATCCAGAGTGGTACTGCTAACAACAAAGTCATACACTAAGCAGGGATACCTTGCTCCTTGAGGGTACACACAAGGATACACAGACACAGACACAGGGACACACACTCATATTAGTGAGACGCTCAAGTGCCTTTCCCATTGGGAGTGAAAATACTTGCCCCTCTCAACCCCACCACTGAGCACTGCTCGACCCTGGGGGTAGAGGGAGAAGAAAGAGGGGTTAGAAACCCTGGACCTGACTGAATATTTACCCAAGAGACTGAGAAAGAATCTGCAAGTAACCCAGATTAGTTAGCAGTAACTAGATAGGGACTTCCCTGGCCATCCGGTGGTTAAGACTTCGCCTTCCAATGCAGCGGGTGCGGGTTCCATCCTTGGTCAGGGAGCTAAGATCCACATGCCTCACAGCCAAAAACCTGAAACATAAAACAGAAGCAGTATTGAAACAAATTGAATAAAGACTTTAAAAATGGTCCACATCAAAAAAATCTTTTAAAAAATTCAAAAAAAAAGAAGTAACTAGATAAAATTTTTCTATTAGGCAGAATAAGAAACAGAAACCATTCTATTCTGAGTTCAGAATTAAAAAATAAAGTTGCATTTATTTCACATACTTCAGGGTTATGATTATAAGTTATACAGCCAATTGTGTGATTTTCAATTTGATTTACAACATAAGATTCAAAGGTAATATTCAGAAGCTCTGGAAATACAAAATGGCACTCAAAATACTGAGTTGTACATAAGGTAGGAGTTTTGCTGGATGAATGCAAAGCAGACTGTATTAAAAACTCTTATGTCTTTAAAACCAAAGTTCAATACCTATTTTAATCTGTATGCTTGTAAAAGTTACTGTCTGATAGCATCATAGTGGTCTTGTCCTCATTGTCTATTTTCAAGCAAATAAAAAGGATTAGAGGATATGTTTTCAAGACAAATGAAAGAGACTATGCAGAATCACTCATGACAAATAATGTTTTCTTGAGGATAAACCGCAAAAGATATCAGCTAAGAAATCCATCTTTTAAATCCGATGTTGAGATTTGGGATATAAAACATAAACACAAGAATTACTTTGTCATAGGGGGAAATGCAAGTTCTCTGAATAAGCAATTAATTCAGGTAAAATGCAACTGAAATATTTCTGATCTTTCCCAATCTGTGAAAATAAACTTAAGATGATTTTTCCTCTAATAAAACAAAAATGGACTTTGAACTTCATTAGCAACTACTATAAGTGAAAGTAAAGAAACATTTTTATTTCAGTAATTCCCATTAGTTATCATTATTTCATCTGTCAACTCCCAATACAAATTTAAGGAGGGAAGACTTTAATAAATTGAATAGATTAACTTTGACAGCAATGTTCAAATTGTCTGAAAGACAGCATGGATCAAAGTCAACTGAGAAGAGAATATACTCACCAATACAGGTATGGAGGCAGGTTCTACATACTGGGAGTGGTTGCTTCTAATGGGACTATGGCATGTCTTCCTGATGTGCTGAGGCGGAAAGAAAAAGCAATATCTCATCTATGAAATTTTGAAAGACATTTTCTAATTCTATTATCATTCTAAATGCTTACATATTGTAAACAACTGACGATAGTTAAATTGAGTAGCATTAATTTATGCAAAATATACCAAAACAATTCAGTAACTGCATTTTTTTTTTTACAAAATCACTGAAATTCTAGCTCTTAAGATTAATAAATATAAGGGCATATTTTTGGAGTAAACCATGTGAGGAATGATTCAATCAGACAATCTCCAGGATTGAACTGAGAAGCACAGATTTATATAGAAAGCCTCAGCTGCCGCAGTGTAAAAACAAAGGTTCTATGCACTTCAATTTAGTTCTCCATATAAAGAACAGGGGATTCCTTAAAGGAAAACTGAGTTACAGACCTTGTTCTATAAGAACCCTGTTCTCACCCACTGCTCCATGGGGGTAGAGTTTCCCAGCCTTCCAGATTTCCTGCAGAGGGTGCCTCTGATACGGTCCTGCTTCCATGATGCAAAACTAGTGTGACCTCTTAAAGAGTGACAACCAACGTTTTACCAGAAAGATACTCAACCCTTATTGATAGAAAAATAGAATAGAGTCTAAATGATGAGATATAAAGGAGATTCAGTCGTATTCAGGGAGAATTGTGTTTTCTTCTTCATTCTTGTCTATGGGAACCACGGGCTCTTACCCAGATTTCAATTGAAAGACAGAGAGCAACTTTTAGTGTAAGCCATAATTTTTAATTATCTCATCATTCATTCTCAGTCATCATGGATCTGGTTTCCTGAGGAGAAAAATGGCTCTTATGTTTGACAGTATCTGCATTCTTTCCTCTTATTTGATTGATATTTTCGCTGTGTATTAAATTCTACATAGGAAATAATACTCTTCGTGAATTTTAAAGAATTTTTCTAGCTTACAGAGTTGATATGACCTTTAACACTTTGTATATGACTTGGTTTTCCATCTGGAAGCTTTTAGAATCTACTGTGTGCCCAGTTCTGAAATTTCACAATGATGTACCTTACGTGGGCCTGTTTTCATTTATTGTTTAAGCCTCCTATGAACCCATTTAATCTGAAAATTCATGACCTTCAGTCCTGGGGAAATGTCTTCAATTATTTTCTTGATGATTTCCTATCTTCAATTTCTTCTGTCCTTGCTCTTTTTGAATATCTATTATTGTATGTTTGATTTTCTGGACTGTTTTCTAAACTTCTTATCTCCCTTCACCTATTTTCTGTATTTTTAAAAATAAATTTATTTATTTCATTTTTGGCTGTGTTGGGTCTTTGTTGCTGTGCACAGGCCTTCTCTAGTTGCGGCGAGCGGGGGCTACTCCTGGTTGCTGTGCGCGGGCTTCTCATTGCGGTGGCTTCTCTTGTTGCAGAGCATGGGCTCTAGGCATGCAGGCTGCAGTAGGTTTGGTTCAAGGGCTCTAGAGCACAGGCTCAGCAGTTGTGGCGAAGCTTAGTTGCTCCATAGCATGTGGGGGGATCTTCCCAGACCAGGGCTTGAACCCGTGGCCCCTGCACTGGCAGGCAGATTCTTAACCACTGCGCCACCAGGTAAGCCCCCCCTATTTGCTGTCTTTTTGTTCTACTTTCTGATCTATGTCTCTAGCTTTATTTCCAACTCTTCCACTGAGCTTTTAATTTTTGCCATCATCTTTTTTAATTTCCAAAAAAATCTTTTTGGTTTACTGAATGTTTTTTCCTAGCATCTTGTTTTCAATTCATGGATGCACTAACTTCTTTTAATTCTCTGGACAATGCAAAACAGGCTTTGGAAGATTTCTTCTTCCTCACTGGTTTCTTTCCCTTCCTTATTGTGTTTTCCCTATCTGTTCTGGTTTTTATCTACCATCTTGGAGGTCTTCTCTAGTTGGAAGCTCTGAACAAATGTGTGAGATTTGTTGACTTTGAGCTTCGTTATCATGTGATCTGGGTGGACCATTTATCAGAAAACTATGATGTCAGTGACTTTAGGTCTTTTCTCTTACGTTTCTCAGACTCCCCATAGGAGAACTTTCTAAGTCCTGTCTGAGTGATGGAAGCCCAGTGGGGCACCTAAGTAAGCACTAAGCATCCAAAATGTGTAAATTCACCTAAGCTGTTGTTTTCAGGATGGTTTTCAGGGTGAGGACTGGTGGTCTAAATTCCCGTTGCTGCCCCCTCCTTGGCCTTCCCATTTTTGTTGTGGAGTGCATTTGAAATTTGCCATCTTAAAATAATAAATATGAGAAGTGTATTTTCATCTCATTAACCAGATCTAGTCATTGACCCACTTATTGCTTAGATATGATAGAAGGACACATGATTTCCGTATACAGATGGGAAAACTGTGTCTCAGTGACAGCACAGGGTCTTCTAAGCAATAATCTCCCCTATTGACCTGGGAACCCCGTTAATCAACTTATTTCTCAATATATAACCTTTTTTCCACTTCCAGTGCTGAGGATATAGAGCCAGCAAACTTAAGCCAGTGTTTATAAGCAGTAAGCGTATAAGGTTCATGGTAAATGTTTAAGGTATCTACAAGCTCAACTTTTACTTCCTTTTAGCACTGTTAATCAACAATAGACTTCTCCTTCTTAAAGAAATTAGCTAAGGGAAACAAGATGAAATATAAAGGCTGGTGACAGGCATACAAAATTCTTATATAGTGCTTGCCCTTGAGTCATTTCTGCACTAATTTTTCACACCAAGCAAATTTTCACTTTAGTTATGGCTTCCCCTGTTCCCCATATTTTCATTAATTATGATTTTTCTCTTCTATTTGGTGTCTTCTATTAGAGTTTTTTATTTCCTTTTTTTCCTGCTACTTCTCCAACTCCTTTTTAGAGAAACACCTGTTTCTCTCCTTCATTTACAGAGTAATCTCATGATCAATGACACCTTCTACCCAACGGATCTTCACAATTACCAATAAATCAACCAGTAAATGATTTCTGAGTAGATTAAGTGTGTGTGTGTGTGTGTGTGTGTGTGTGTGTGAGTGTGTGTGTGTGTGTGTGTGAGAGAGAGAGAGAGAGAGACAGAAGAATGGATAAACCCTGGAAATAAATCATGAGAGGTATAAGAACACACCTCACGAATGTTCTATGATTGTAGGATTTTTCCATGCAAACCAGCTAAGTGTACGTAAAATGTAACAGAAAATGTGGAAGATATCCCTGATTAAATTTCCTCCACCTGGTGCTTCCCCCGAGTTGACATTCTTAGGAATGATTAGCATTCCACAACATCCAAGTTCACAGTGTCGGTGAGTTGTCTCTGAGCTAGGTTAGATGAATAGAAAGTCATTCAGATCCGGTTAATACCGGTAACAAAAATAACATGCTGGCAAGATTTGGGTTCGAACTTCTATCCTTCATCTGCCAAATTTCCATTTTAAATGTAATCAGAATAGACATACTTTTAATATGGACAGCAGCTTGGTAATAGCCGACATTTCTTGAGCATTCAGTACAAGCCAGGCAGGGTACAGAGAACATGCATTATTATATTTCATCCCTTCAGATCTCTGTTGAGATACTTGTGATTACACTGCATATTTTACAGGTGGAAAAACTGGGTCTTAGATTAATGATGTGCCAAAGGCCATGTAGCCGGAAAAAAGTGGAATCTAGTTTTCATGGCTCCAGTGGCCATGCTCTTAACTACGATGCTTTACTCTCTTTAGTACTGGATAGAATATACTTTAAACAAATAATTCATTAGAAACTCAGGGTAATAGTTTTCTGTGTTTCTCCATGCTGTTTTTTATTAAGAAAACATGATAGAAGATAAGAACTAGAGACATCATCCAATACTGTGAATCCTGCAGCATTCTTCATACCTCAGAACTGAGTCAAGCATTAGAACCACTGCCTCCACTAAGAATATGCATTGATTATATATTGTTGCTGAATAGGAAACACTCCTATATTTATTCTACTCTATTACAACACCTCTGACGCCAGACGGCTGGGTTATCCACACGAAGCAATTCTGACACTAACTGCCTGGATTAATGCAAGTCCCCATAGGTTAAGGGCTCAATCTCACAGGACTGGCCCCCCTTCATACGCCAGTCACAAGTAGTGGGTCCCCAGGCTACTCACAATTTCTGTCTGCCTCAGCTACAAATCAGAGGTTCCCATGACCCCCTCCTTGGGCTCAGTAACTTAATAGATGGGCTCACAGAACCTAGGAAAACAGTTTATTTAGTATTGCCAATTTATTACAAAGGATATTTTAAAGGATACAAATGAACAGTCAGATGAAGGGGTACATAGGACAATGTCTGGAAAAGTCCTGAGCACAGGAGTTTCTCTCCCCTTCTGTGGAGCTGGGGTGCACCATCCTCCTGGCACATGGATGTGATCACCAGCCCAGAAGCTCTCCAATCCCCATACTTTGGGGATTTTTATGGAGGCTTCATCATATAGGCATGATAGATTATTAACTCAGATTTTAGCCTCTGTCTCCTCTCCAGAGAATGGGGAGTGGGGCTGAAAGTTCTGAGCTTCTAATCATGGCTTGGTCTTTCTGGTGACCAGCCCCCATCCAGGAGCCCACCAAGAGTCATCTCTTTAGAACAAAAGATGCTCCTATCAATAGGAAATTACAAACATTTAGGAGCTCTGTGTCAGGAACCAGGTCAAAGACCAAATATTAGCAAGAACTAGGGCAGAGACCAATACGTATTTCTTATTACTTTACAGTTGCATAACAAATTGCTACAAAACTTAGTGTCTTAAAACAATAATAATTATTCTCTCTGACACTTCTTGAGAATCAGGAATTCAGCAGTAGTTTGGGTGGTTCTGCATTTGGGTCTCTGATGAATTGCAGTCAAATGTCAGTCAAGACTCCCATCATCTGCTTCGAGATGGTTCACTCGCATGGTTGGCAGTGTGGGTGCTGGTGTTGGCAGAACCTCGGTTCCTTTCTACATGGGCCACTTCACAGAGCTGCTTGGGTGTCCTGGAGGCATGGCTTCCCCCAAAGTGAGTAACCCAAGAGACCAAGGTGGAATCTGCAATGACTTTTAGACCTATCTTCAGATGTCACACATTGTCACTTCTACCATATTCTCGTGGTCATACAGGCCATGATTATTTAACCATGATTCATTGTAGGTGGAGGGTACACAAGAACAGTAGATTCCAGGAAGCAAGAATCATTGGGGGCCATCCAGAGGCTCATTACCACAAAGGAAAAAACTTGTTTTGTTTAATGAACACTTGGAAAGCCACTGGGTGTTGGATGTGAGATCCCAAGGGGTTTGGTGGATATGATAGTCAGTAGTAGAGCAGTTGCCAAGGGAAATGGATCCCTCTGTCCGTAGGGCTGTTGTTTTGCTGAGTGGGATATACCAGCTGACGGTGGGAGCGGTATTACTCCAGAAAGTAGAGAGGTTTGAGGGGGGAAGGGGAAAGAAAGTAGAAATTTGAGGCAGCAGGAGAGAAATTATGGTGAAGTTCTGAAATATTTAATGTGAAATTTTATTGTTTGGATTATTTTTGTTTGGAGTTTGTTTCTCTTTGTGGGCAATGTCAGTTTGCTTCCCTGTATTCCTACTAAATCCTGTTAACATCTAAAATACTTGTCATGTTCTGTGGAACTGGATTTTTTCTTTGGGATGTAAAGAAAATGCTGAATTATGTTTCAAAGTGAGTGCAGACACTTGGAGCGCCAGGATCCCATCATGTCTGGATGTACATCTCTACCACCTTCCCTTATCTGAAGCTGGAGGCAAGTACCTCTCTCTGGAGAAACTATCTTATAATTTATTTTAAAAGAATGATTTATTCTTTGTTTTCACAATGTAATGAAAGAGATTTTAATGAAGGACTAAGAAAAAATATCAGGTAAATGAGATGCTTGAATGGCTGATTTTGAAGAGCATATAATCTCTCTCAGTGGAACTTTTTAGCAATTAGTCTTAAAACTTTTATAAATAAGTATTTGTGCCTCCGTCTCCCACTCCCATCGCCACCTCTCTCCATTAAGCAATGACTGGAACTGCCTTTTCCCTGGCACTCTGGGAGGAGCTGGAGCAGGTCACCTTGCAGTCTCCATCAGCTTTACATTCCTACACATCCCTCCGGGATAACTAATAGAGAAATATCTAAAACAGTGTGCAGGAACATGTCATGAATGCAATGAAAACTTGTCTTCCAGGGGTGACATATGCATAAAAAAATTCCCCTGTGTAGAAATTGACCAAAACCGGAGCTTTTTCTTCTATTACTGTCTTGTTTCATGTTCTCCATGCTCTGTTTTCCATCACATTCAGAAACTATTTTCAAGTTTTTGATGAAGTTTTTATCCTTTGAAAATAAGAAGGTCGTCTTTCTGTGACTGTGTACTCACCCATGTTCAGTTGTTTTCCTTGTGTTGGAAAACCATGGGTGAATTCTGATACCCTCATCATAGCAGTCTTGACAGTGAATTTATCTGAGATTCCCAGGTGTATTTACCTCCAACTGACCACAGATTCTTGGGAAGTTTTCCAGATTGATTTTGCATCATTTAATTAACCAACCATCCATCAGAGATTGTGATCACCAACATGACTCTGCAGTAGTGTAGAAATTAGGAAAATTGTTTCCTGAAATGCATTTGAAAAAAAAAAAAGCTTTAAGTTGGAGTTTAATATATGTATAGCTTCAAGTTTAGCTTCAAGTTTCATGGTATAGGTAGTATAGGTGTCCCTCCTACCTCCCTGTATTCTCAACTAAGACTTTATGAAGGAAATAGAACAATTATCTCAACTTTATAAAGGAAATAGAACAATTATCGCCAGATAAAATCATTTAAAACATTATGGCACCAGTCAGAGACTTTCAGAATCAGGGATGAAATTTACAATTTACTACTCCATGCACAGAGAGCTGATGACAATTATCCAAACAAAATTTCTCCTTTTGATGAGCACCTATTGGCTATTCTCCCATCTGTTTTTCTCTTACACGGGGCTTATAGGAAAGAAAATAAATCTAAATATCTAACAAGAAAAATCTGCTATTTTGAGAAGAATGATGGAATTGTAAATTGGGGCTAAGGAATAGGGCTGCCAGATAAAAAGCAGGATATTCAGTTAAACACAAATTTCAAGTAAATAATTTAATAAAGTTTTTAGCACAAGGATATCCCTAATGTTTTACTGAATATCCTGTATTTTTATCTGCCGAGACTGGCAATGCTGCTAGGGGATTTTGAGGATCCTTTATTTTCCTCCCCTGGTTCTAATGGCCATGAAATGATCTAAAGAAGAGTACTCCAGCATGTTGCTTGGGAGGATGACATGTAGTTTGCAGAAAAGGTAAAATGTCTGCTTTCTAACCATTTATATGGAAAAAAAACTGGCTGAATAAATAATGCATAGGATGCTTTTGTTAGCATGTGTGCAGTCCCACCAAAGGCATGAGAACGATTTTGAAAGATTAGGAACTCTGACTTGGTATAAAACACTGGCCCTGCTGCCTCTTCCCTCAGTAACCTCAGACACGAAACTTAATCCGAGTTGCAGTTTTGTTGTCTGTAAAAATGGAGATTTTCATCGAAGTACCTGGCAGATGGCTGGCACCCAATAAATCTAGGCTTGGCTTTTTCTTACACGTAGGTGGTACAGGTTGAGACTCCAAGACTGAGGGAAAGGATGTTATTTGCTCCCAAACTCCTTAAATTACCTGGTCTGCTCTTAATTATAGGGATGGAAATAAGCATCTTATCTAAAAAAAAAGTTATGTCTTGGGTAATCAAGGTGTATCTAAATTAAAAAAAAAGTCTCTGAACTTTCGGAAAGTTTATAGACAATGCTGTATAAATTAACAGTTCATTATACACTGTATTCTACTATTTTCTAATGATCTTAATGGGAGGGTGTTTTCTTCCCAAGATGTTTGTTAATACTTGAAGGAATATTCTTCAGGTTCTTTGTGTTCTCTACTGTTTATAGTGATTTACAGTTATCATATATTTTGCATAAAAAACCAGACATATTGTCTGACAAATAAATGGGTTTTTAGAATTTGTTAATTTACATATGAAGCCAGCTAACATTGTAGAAATTTAATTTCATTATTTATACTTTTAATCGATTGCCTCTATTGAAAAGAAAAAAAATCAGTGACAACTAGACTGTCCCATAAGATCACAGTGTGTGGTTATGGCACTCCCAGCCCCTGTGTAGTCCTGGGCATTTCATACTTCTTGCTTTTACCTAGAAATCACAGTGTTTTAGAATTAAGAGGGGGTTTCCAGGCTTGATAGGTACAAAATAGACTTCTAGGCCAGTGGAAATCAGAGACCATTTCATTGAATGTTTGCCATCTCAACTCAAAGAGCAATCTAATAGCAATTAGACAGCCACTTTTTTTTCTTTTCCCAACATTTTCATCTAAAGATAGTACAAAGAGCACATAGTAAAAGGTCCTTAGGACTGGAGAGCCTGACCTATAAAATCAATACATAATAGTAAGAGCATAAAAGGAAGAATATTGCCAAGACAAAAAGCCTAGCAAACTTGACGGTTTCCTAATGATGGACCCTGAGTATCTAAAAAGAAGTAAATAAATGGGCGATGGACCATGTGGAAACAAACACTGGGAGAGGAAGGGCTCTAGAGTGTTGTGGCTGTATTGATTGAGTACAGTCTTAGGAAGAGGGCTGTTGCTTCTCAGAAACAGAAGGACTTTGTCACTGAGATGTTTTCTTTTGAGGAGATTAACAGTCCCAGTTCTGTCCAGGTTAAAAAAAAAAAAATTCAAGTCTAGTCACTCTCCTCTTTAATTTCCAACTACGTCCCAATTATGAATTTGCCTTCCAATACTAGGAAAGAGGCATTCAAGATAGATGTGACATCACCAAGATATTACAGTAGTCGTGAACATTTACACAATTAATCACATTGCTTTAATATGAACCAAAATCTGTTAGATATTCAAAGGGAAAATTGACAAACCTAAAATCATACAGAGAGAATTTAACATAACTTTCTTAGATACTGTTTAAGACAGTAAGGGTGTAGAGGATTTGAGGTTTATAAGATTGGCCGTATATGTTTTACCCAAGAAATAGAGCATATATATTATTTTTAAAAATCAATAAGAACTTTACAAAAACTGACATAGCTTAGACCAAAATAATCCTTAACAGTCAAAAAACAAAAATCATACAGGGCACATTCTTGTACTATGATGCAATAACTGTTTTAAATAGTCAAAGGGAAAAAAAAGCCCATGAAAATTGAAATTTAGAAAATACCTTTTTCAATGACTCAAGTTAAAGAAAAAAAACTTAAAACTGAAATGCAGAGGATAATTCCCTCAAAATAAACTGTGATGTCCTAGTAATTAAAGCAGGCAAACAGATCCAAAGAGCGAAGTCCAGAAACAAATGCAGATAGATAACAGAATTTAGTATTTGTTAAAGATGGGTTTTTGAGTCAATGCAGGAAGGATGTATGTTTCCAGATGGCTAGCTATTTGGAAAACGAAATAAAGCTGTAGTTCATTTTTTTTCTCTTCTGACATCTTTTTTTAAAATTGTTAATGAAGTATAGTTGATTTACAATATTGTGTTAGTTTCAAGTGTACAGCAAAGTGATTCAGTTTTATATATATGTGTGTACATATATATATTCTTTTTAGATTCTTTTCCATTATAAGATTATTATAAGATACCAATTATAGTTCCCTGTGCTATACAGTAGGTCCTTGTTGTTTATCTATTTTATATATAGTAGTGTGTATCTGTTAATCCCAAATTCCTAATTATCCCCCCCCTTTCTCCTTTGGTAACCATAAGTTTGTTTTCTATGTCTTTGAGTCTATTTCTGTTTTATAAATAAGTTCATTTGTATCATCTTTTTTAGATTCCACATATAAGCTATATCATATGATATTTTTATTTCTCTGTGTGAGTTACTTCACTTAGTATGATAAGCTCTAGGTCCATCCATGTTGCTGCAAATGGCTTTATTTCATTATTTTTGTGGCTGAGTGATAGTCCCTTATATATATACATACCACATCTTCTTTATCCATTCCTCTGTCGATGGACACTTAGGTTGCTTCCATGTCTTGGCTATTGTAAATATTGCTGTAATGAACATTGGGGCACATGTATCTTTTTGGCTTATAGTTTTCTCTGGATTGTAGTTCCTTTTTACATTCAATGTAAAATTATCTAGATTTCAAAATTATTTTTAAACTATAATAACATTAAAAGGAAATTTAGGAGGCATATGTTGTGATATTATAAAGGAGATTACCTTCTTAGTAAACCTACGAATTCCCAAAGTCATAAAGAAAAAGGTTTGATTATATAGAAAGATGAAACTCCAACATGAGGGACTTCCCTGGTGGCGCAGCGGTTAAGAATCTACCTGCCAATTAAGGGGACATGGGTTCGATCCCTGGTCCAGAAAGATCCCACATGCCTCAGAGCAACTAAGCCCATGCGCCGCAACTACTGAGCCCGTGCTCTAGAGCCCACGAGGCACAACTACTGAAGACCCACACCCTAGAGTCCGTGCGCCCTAGAGCCCACATGCCGCAACTACTGAGCCCACGTGCTGCAACTACTGAAGCCCAAGCACCTAGAGCCTGTGCTCTGCAACAAGAGAAGCCACGGCAATGAGAAGCCTGTGCACCACAATGAAGAATAGTCCCCGCTCAACACAACTAGAGCAAGCCCGTGCGCAGCAACGAAGACCTAACACAGCCAAAAAACCCAACAAAAAAATAAAACCTCCAGCATGAAAATCAATGGTCTGGGGGAAACTATTGTTTGCAGTGTACAATAGACAATAGGATCTGTTTCAGGATATAGAAAGAGTCCCTATGAATAAATAATTACCTATGGTGAGAGGCTCAGTATATAGATTGAACAGTGAGACCATAAGTAAAAATAGAACTCTAACCCACAACCTGCAGCAACTAGCCCCTAAAGTCAATTACCCCTGTAGCAGTTGGTCCAAAACAACCAAGACTTGATTATTAACTGACAGTTTCCCTAATTTGCCCCCTGTTCCCATCTTCAGACCAACTGGAGAAAGCTAAATATGCACCCCTAGCCAATCATATAGGATGCCCTGCCTCTGGTTAGTCTGCCTCTAGCTTCCTCATGCCAACAACCTCCAATCAGGGCATACCTGCAGCTTTCCCTTTTTCCGCTGTAAAGCCTTCCCTCTCCTTTCCTTGGCTTTGTGTATCTGCCAAACGCAAGAGATGGTGGCTAACTCCCTTGCTATAGCAAGCCCTGAATCAATAGACTTTGATCTCATTTGGGTGGTCTTCATTTATTTCTACCATGGGAACTCTATTCATTAATTGTCTATGTATGTGAATTTATAGAGAAAGCATTATAAAGGCATATTTCTGATTGCACATTTATTGGGGATGGGGAAGGTGGTCTCAGAGATCAAGGGGTTTTCACTTTTTTCCTAAGTATGTCCATATGGTTTTGAACAAGGCCCAGGCCCTTCTGTTGTGTTCCACTCTTCCAGTTCCCCCAGTGATGCCAGTGCTATGGTTCTGGTGCCACTCCAGTGGATCCTATCAGGAATGTAACAAAAGTAAAGCTAACCCAAACTGTGGGTTAGGCCATATGGAAAGATCTCAGCGTTTATCTCTCTCGGTGATCCAGTGGTATAATAAGTCCACTGGATAGCATTTAAATGGCTCAGCACACTCACCTCTGCTGTCATTTTACACTCTCTAAAGCAGACAACGTGCTGAGATAGCACCTGTCTTAAAAGCAAGTGACTCAGGAAGCGCTGATCATAACAGAGATGGGGGAGCTGTATTTAACCTGTTCGGACTTTTTATTTGGTTGGGTTGGGATGAGTTTGGTATGTTTTCAAAATAGGTCAGATTATAAACCTCACTGGAAGGCAGCAGCCATAACCAAGGGAACAAAAACCATCTGGAGACCCAAGTCCTGCATGACTGTCCCTCAGAATAAAGCTGCAGAGGACAGGAAGCAGAGTAAGGCCCACAGGAGAGAGCGACTCAGGTCTGGGAAGGCTTATGCCCCCAACCACTTCATTTAAGGAATGCAGTGCCTAACAGTATGAGTCCACAACCAGTGAGGCTGTTTCACTGGCCGTGTTTTTAAGTAATCGTGTGTGTTAGGATTCTCAACGATCTAGAGAGGCCCAGGCTACTTTGGTTTACTGAAAAAAGAAGAAACGCCAAAATAGGGTTTCAGTGTTGTGTCAACATTTTAAGTGTTCCGTCTTGACTGTGTACCTCTGTGACCTCCTGAATAACCCACTTTGGAGGTAATGTTTGCGTAGGAGACCTGGGCCCAAGGCAGAGCACAGAGCTCTTGAAGAGGAGGGTCCATCCAATTAAGATGGGGTGGTACATGTGACTACACTTAGGAGTTATCTCTTTTCCACACTTTGTTCTCACTAGGGTAGATTTTCTCATTTTTAAGGGTGAGTTAACCTTAATTAACTGGTGTACTGGTGAAATCAACATTTACATTTTTGTGTGAATTTTGTTTGTTTCATCTCGCAGTGTCTGTGCTTTCTCCCATCCATTATCCACACATGACATCAGCTTTTAAGCTGCCCGTATCCAAATACCCTGGTGTCACCTTCCTAAGGAACCTAGGCAACTGGAATGTTCTCTCTGACTCACCCTTCAATCTTATACTTTAAAAAATTCTGTTAGACTATCGTAGCTAAAATTTAAGTTGTTCAACCTTAAGTCTGACATCTTCAAGCAAATTCTATTCAGTTAATATAATTTATTTTGAGAAGTAGAAATGTTAGATAACATATTCTAATTCCAAAGAAATTAACACAGATGTCAGTGACAAAGTAACTAGGAAATGACTATAAATTCTTAGAAGGCAAACTCAAAGTCTTTTGTCTCCCATAGAATCTCAATGAATTTCAGTTAATAATTTATAAAGATGTTTTCCTGTACCAGGACATTGTAGTCTAGTGAATAATAACCAAGTAGCAAAAGTGTTAAAAACCAGATTACAAAATAGTGCAGGAAAGAATTTTTAGGACCTTTCCAAGTAAAGGTGACTTGGAGAAGTTATGGAATACTTTCCCGAAGCCCAGAGAGTTTTAGTATTCTCTTTATAATGTATTTACAAAATATACAAATATTTAGTGATTTAACTACAAAAATTCGTAAGTCTTGACTCTTGATTTCCCCCTATAACTCAAGACTATACATAAAAGGAGAAATTTCCTTGAGGTTACTTCTAACTGAAAGTAGAGAGTTTGGGATATTTTTTTTTACCTGAGAGATGTTTCTGGTTTACATTAATCCACATTTGTTAGTGGTCAAAGAATGATTTCTCTAAGATAAACATGAACCTCAGTTCTAAAATATGTTCACCCAACTTCCCTCCTGCCCAGACACGACCCAAATTTACTGCTGGAACTTCTGTGTCAGGGGCTTTTCCAGATCCCGTGTTTTCCAGGGAGAACAAGGCCTTTTCCCTGGGAACAGATCTGAGGACGGTGGGCTCATATTAAATATCATTCACGTTTATATCCTCCACATAACTATCCCCCAAAGAGAGGAGAAATATTAACTTCCAGGCATTAGAGTCATCATCATTTTCATTCCTTTACGAAACAATATGTTTTCAGACTCTACATCCCTGTTTCTTCTCAAATATACAGCAAGTTGGTGTCATGGAAAGAGGAGCATTGTGGGCTGAACTGTATGCCCACAAAATTCATATGTTGACAGCCTCTTCTCTAGTACCTTAGAATGTGACTGTATTTGGAAATAAAGTCTTTAAAGAGGTAATTCATTTAAAATGAGGTCATTAGGGTGGGCTCTAATCCAATATGACTAGAGTCCTTTTAAAGGTGAGGACACACACATGTTACAGAGGAAAGACAATGTGAAGACACAGGGAGAAGACAGCTGTCTGCAAGCCAAGGAGAGGGGCCTCAGAAGATAGCAACCCTGCCAACACCTTGATCTTGAACTTCCAGCCTCTAGAATTAGGAGAGAATAAATTTCTGATGTTTAAGCCACCCAGTCTGTGGTGTTTGTTATGGCAGCCCTAGCAAACAAATCCAGAGGATAAGACCTAGATTCATCACCCAGCTCTGGAAAAGTGACTTAAACCCTGAAAATATCCTCAAAATGGACATAACGTTTTCATTAAAACCTCCTAGCAGTTTTATGGTTTTACATACTGTCTCTACGTGGCTGCCTCTAAATGTCTATCTCCTGCCTTTTCCCCAGATTCATGCTCATAGCCATCTGTACCCTCACATCTCTACCAGGAGGTCTAATGGGCATCTCAGATTTGATATGGCCAAAGCAGAACGCCTGGTATTCCCCACAAAACCTGAATTCTCCTCAGTAAGTGGAAACTCTAACCTTCTAGTAGCTCAGGTCAAAATCTTGGAGTTATGCCTGACTCCTCTTTTTCTGATGTCCCACATCAAATCCATCACCAAACCCTGTCAGCTCTACCTTCAAAACATATCCAGGCCCATGAATTGAGAGACAGATTAATGGAATTGAATATAAAGTACAGAAATTGATCAGCTTTCAAACATTATGAACAAAATCAAATGACAAACTCTGAGACAATATTTGCAACATATATCTTAGATAAAGAGCTAATATCCCTAAGAGACAATGAATTATTTTTGAGAGAATAAAAGCCTATAGAAAAAATAGGTGAGAGACCTGAACAGATGATTCGCAAAAAGAATCTAAAAATGTCTCTTGAACATATAAAAAGATGTTCCATTTCATAATAAGTAGAGTGCATATTAAAAGTACACTGAGATACCATTTCTTACTCATCAGATGGACAAAAATTCAAAAGCATGACAACACAATCTCTCGGGGAGGCTGTGGAGAAACAGGCTGTCTCATATACTGCTGTTCAAAATGTAAAATGATATCATCCCTATGGAGGCAATTTGGCATTAGCTAACAAAATTACACATGGATTTACTGTTGATCCTGCAGTCCCACGTGTAGCAATTTATCCTGAAGATACACGTGGATTGATACAAAAATACATAGGCATAAAGGTTGTTCATTTGCAGTATTACTTTTAAGTGTAAGACATTGGAAACTTCCTAAATGTTCAAGCATAGGACATTAGTTGGATAAACTATTGTATCACACAGTGGAATAGTATACAGCTATTTAAAAAGAATAACAAAGATCTCTATGAACTGATGCAGAGTGATTTTCTGGAGATATTATTAAGTGGAAAAAAGCAAAGTACAAAAGAACATATTTAGAATGTCAAAATTTGAATAATAAAGAAGTGAAAATTAGAAAATATGTATCTGTTTTCTTATCATTACAAAACAAACAAAACAAAACATATAAAAATGATAAACCCCAAGAGTGATGAAGTTGGTGGCCAACAGGTAGTGGTGATGGAGGAGATAGAGGAAGGAGTGATGCTTCTCTGAGGACATAATTTTGTACAGTTTTGATTTTTGAAAGTGTGTTAATATTCTACATATTTGAAAATAAAATTAAATCAATAAGGACGGAAAAGTAAAATTGAAACTGAATGCAAACTGAAACAAATGAATCAAACTGTATGGCAAATGGATACTACAACCACATGGAAGGAAAGGAAGGGAGGGAAGAAAGGAGGGAAGAAGGAAAAGGGTTGCCAGATAGAGCAAGGAAAAAATACAGGACAGCAAGTTTGAATTTCAGATAAGCAGCAAATAGTTTTTTAGTATAAGTATGTTCTGTGCACTACATCCCCAGCCACCACCCCTTCCCCTACTTATCTCCATGACTCCCTCTTGCTTCACTCACTTCCTCAGCAGCAGACATGTGGACCTCCCCTTAGACGTGCCAAGCAGCTCCCACTTCAGGGCTTTGCACATGCGTACAGGACTCTTTTCCCTCATTTATTTAGGATTCTGGTCGGAGGTAATTATAATTGAGAGATCTTGCCTGCCTACCACACTCCTTTTATCTCTTACTTTGATATATTGTTGTTTCCTCTAGCACTTACTGGAAGATACATATATGCCTATAGAAAGTATATGGGGTGTGTGTGTGTGTGTGTGTGTGTGTGTGTGTGTGTGTGTAAGAACATGGCATATAGGAAGTGCTCCATGACTATTTGATGATCAAATAAATGGTATTATTGGGCCAGTTGAATGAGTACAGATGCGAAGTCCCTGACACTGAGCAAATGTTATCTCCCATTTCTTAGTCATTCCTTCTTTGCATATAGGGGTTTCCTTTTAAAACCTAGAACCTAAAAACTAGTCAAGAAATTCAGCAATAACAGTGCAAAGAGAGGGAAGGTATTTTGCCTCTAGCTCTTTGTGACTAATCAACTCTGCTTCAAGGACCCTGAGGAGATATTTCTCTTCCAACTATGGCTCTTCCATTTAAAATGGTAATCCCAGGCCTCATTTTGTATTTTCTCCTATGAAAGGATGTGAAGATCACCCACTTAACAAACTCTTCAGTTGATGCAAAATGCATGTAGAAGCAGCAACTAAGGCAATATAAAAGTGAAGATGAATTGAAGTTATTTATATTCAGTAAAAATGTGTTGGAGGAGTAAAGTAAGAAAAATGTGTCTATCCAGCAAAAGTGCTTTATACATGGTTAAGAAATACCCATGGAGAACTTCCCTGGTGGCTCAGTGGCTAAGAATCTGCCTGCCAGTGCAGAGGACACAGGTTTGAACCCTGGTCTGGGACAATCCCACGTGCCATGGAGCGACTAAGCCCATGCGCTCCAACCACTGAGCCTGCGCTCTAGAGCCCATGAGCCACAACGACTGAGCCTGCGTGCCACAACTACTGAAGACAGCGTGCCTAGAGCCCATGCTCTGCAGCAAGAGAAGCCACCGCAATGAGAAGCCTGCGCACCGCAACGAAGAGTAGCCCCCACTCGCCACAACTAGAGAAAGCCCACGAAAAGCAACAAAGACCCAACACAGCCATAAATAGATAAATAAATAAATTTTAAAAAAATTAAAAAAAAAAAAAAGAAATACCCATGGACCACCAGCCACCAACTATGGTTACAACTTCCCTCTTCCCAGAAGTGGCCAGGCCAGGCAACAGGCAGGATGATGAGGATGTGCCTAGGGTACTTCCAAAACAGAAGCACCACAGGGTCTGAGGAAAAACTGGAAACAGTTATATATGTTCAAGACATAAAAGTGATGACCAAATGGAAAAATAAGAATTTGATTGGTTTATTATTCCTGCTTTACAGTTTAGTCTTGTTTCAAGTTTGAATTATGGTGTAGAGAAGCATCTTAATCTTTTCTGGGCTTTGACTTCTCAAGGTGGTCATTTGGCCCTTTTCTAGAGGACCATTCAGCTCATCTGAAAAAGGGAACTCCATCCTCCACCGGGCAAGACCTTACCTTTCCTAGTAATACCTTCTCCTCTGACCCAGTAGAGCACCTTTAGAGCATCTGGAAGCTTCTGCCAGCTGGAGATAATCTTGATATTATTCCAAAATAAAAACACTCAACCCTTGTAACTCCATTTTTGTGGGGAAGGGGGTTACAGATGATCAAGAAAAAGGGCTAGCATTTGATCCCCTTAGATACAGGCATTTATCTTGTGTTGACACCCTTGATGAGATTCTCTATGTGCTGAAATGTGACCACAGGTGTGTAAGAGGCACACAGACTGTCGATTGTATCGACAAGGTAGGGCTGAACCACGTCCACAGCTTTTTATAAAATCTTATTTATCTTGATAGTCTGGGATACTCAATATCTTTGTTCCAAAAGTCACTATATATCTAACAAAAACAAGTTCCACAAAAATGTGGACCATAATCTTCATGATTCAAGAATTTAACTTTTTAATCTTTTTATGATGGAAAATGTCAGGCAATTAATTTGGATTGCCTGTGATCATGTTTTCTCTTTTTAACTCAAAATAAAATAGGTTTTTGTATCATTTAATAACAGTTTTTTTCATATTGCTGGGTATGAAACCAATTTAGAGGGTCATAACAAGTAGTTTCTTAATGAAACAGAATAAAATAGAAAATAGAGTGCCACTACAAGAAGGGAAATTATTTTTCGTAAAACTTTTGTTTCAAGAATATGTTAAGCGGGTGTATCTATAGTATGTATATGTTTTAGGCTACACTATAAAATGCACTTCTTACTGTGGAGCACAGTAAAAAAAAATGTGAAAGCCATGGATTTAATATTTTCACTTTCATAAGCAATTAACAGACACCCACAGTAACAAATAAAATCTAATTCATAGATTAACTGAAAAAGAAACACCACTACCTATGTGAACTAACTTATAGATAAACATTCAAAAATATTCATGCTTCTCTAGAAAAACAGGTACTTTAGTAAAAAGAAAATAGGTTTATGACTTCCTGAAAGTCAAATCCCTAACTTGCCTTACGTGCTGAAGGGTAAAAAGAAAAAATCGTATTCACCTTAAATAACCTTTAAAGTAGGATTTATGATGACTGGGTTTTGTTGGCATTTTGATGACTAATTTGAACATTTTTTATTAAAATGAAGTGCAGACAGATTTATTGGGATTTAAAAATCTTAAAAGAGGCTTTTATAGGACTTATTTCATTATGAGAAAAACTGTGGTAAACCCTCAGTGGGAGGAATGACATCTTTGGCATCTTAATGGGTGATGTCAAACATGGGCACTTGATAGATGCTGCTCTGGTCTTTACCCTTGCTCCGGAACTTTTCAGCAGCTGCCTGTGTTGTGATGCATAGAAAGTCAGGCTGTGAAGGTCCACACCAGTAGAATAAGATTCCAGTTTGGCGTCTGCTCCAGGAATGAATGAAAAACCTAGAAAGTTGCACATAAAGATTTGCCCGTGGGATATTTTGGGGTAGAGATTGCTGATGGTATTTCTTGAGACCCACTGAGATGACCCTCAGGCTTCTGAAACCACCTTGTGTATTGGGCGTCGATCTGGGATGTAGTGCGTGGACTGTGACAATTCATCTCATTTTGCTCTCTGCCAACCAGTCTGTCATTAATTGCTATTTGCCAGCATTTTTGGAGCTCATTTGTCCCTATCTCACTCCAAGGTACCCTTTTATTGAAAGCTCCCCTGTTTTGGAACAGAAAATCAGCACAGAACGTGGTACCTGGGTAATAACAGAACAGTTGACAGAAGTATCTGCATCTTTTATTTTCTTATTTTATTTTATTTTTTATTTTTTTTACATCTTTATTGGAGTATAATTGCTTTACAATGGTGTGTTAGTTTCTGCTTTATAACAAAGTGAATCAGTTATACATATACATATACATATGTTCCCATATCTCTTCCCTCTTGCATCTCCCTCCCTCCCACCCCTCTAGGTGGTCACAAAGCACCAAGCTGATCTCCCTGTGCTATGCGGCTGCTTCCCACTAGCTATCTATTTTACATTTGGTAGTGTATATATGTCCATGCCACTCTCTCACTTTGTCACAGCTTACCCTTCCCCCTCCCCATATCCTCAAGTCCATTCTCTAGTAGGTCTGTGTCTTTATTTCTGTCTTACCCCTAGGTTCTTCATGACATTTTTTTTCTTAAATTCCATATATATGTGTTAGCATATGGTATTTTTCTTTCTCTTTCTGACTTACGTCACTCTGTATGACAAACTCTAGGTCCATCCACCTCATTACAAATAGCTCAATTTCGTTTCTTTTTATGGCTGAGTAATATGCCATTGTATATATGTGCCACATCTTCTTTATCCATTCATCCGATGATGGGCACTTAGGTTGTTTCCATCTCCGGGCTATTGTAAATAGAGCTGCAGTGAACATTTTGGTACATGACTCTTTTTGAATTTTGGTTTTCTCAGGGTATATGCCCAGTAGTGGGATTGCTGGGTCATATGGTAGTTCTATTTGTAGTTTTTTAAGGAACCTCCATACTGTTCTCCATAGTGGCTGAACCAATTCACATTCCCACCAGCAGTGCAAGAGTGTTCCCTTTTCTCCTCACCCTCTCCAGCATTTATTGTTTCTAGATTTTTTGATGATGGCCATTCTGACTGGTGTGAGATGATATCTCATTGTAGTTTTGATTTGCATTTCTCTAATGATGAGTGATGTTGAGCATCCTTTCATGTGCCTGTTGGCCATCTGTATATCTTCTTTGGAGAAATGTCTATTTAGGTCTTCTGCCCATTTTTGGATTGGGTTGTTTGTTTTTTTGATATGGAGCTGCATGAGCTGCTTGTAAATTTTGGAGATTAATCCTTTGTCAGTTGCTTCATTTGCAAATATTTTCTCCCATTCTGAGGGTTGTCTTTTGGTCTTGTTTATGGTTTCCTTTGCTGTGCAAAAGCTTTGAAGTTTCATTAGGTCCCATTTGTTTATTTTTGTTTTTATTTCCATTTCTCTAGGAGGTGGGTCAAAAAGGAAGAAGTATCTGCATCTTGATTTAATGCTTTTGGACAAAGTCTTAGTGTAAAAATTAATCTAGTCCATCGATAAGAATATTTGAAACTCATTGACCAGCCTCTAGAAAACTTGACAAGTCATTTTCAAAATGGCCCAGACTATAAATGGAAAATGGAAAACGTTGTTTTTGCTGAAAAGAACTCCAAAAAAGTAAAGCACTCCTAAAATTTATTTCACAGCATCTACATATTCCTGCTCTCATTCTTTCTTGCAAACAGTGCTATAAGTTTAAAAGCTAATTTCCTAAGCCTAAAGTTCATAATTAAATGTTTACCAGAGAGACCCCTGTGAGACAAGGTGGTATAAATATTAGAATTATAACAGTGGTTGCAGTTTAAACTTTTACACTACCCTTTCATAAGTTTCTCCTCAGATATGAGAATAGGACCTGCTAACTCTAAGGCATCCTGGTGTTCTAATGTTTAAAAGACAGCTCGGCTAGAACAATGTTGAGGGCTGTAGAGCATTTGTTTACTAGGGTGTACAGACTAATGGCCCCCCAAAGATGTTCTTCACATCCTAATCTCCAGAACCTGTGAATATGTAACCTTACATAGCAAAATGGACTTTTCACGTGTGATTAAGTTAAGGACCTTGAGATGGGAAGATTATCCTGACTAGCTGGGTAAGCCAGATAACCACAAGGGTCCTCACAAAAGGGATGCAGAGGGTGTCAAAGTCAGAGGTAGAAGGTGTAAGGAGCAAAGCAGGAGTCAGAGGAGAGAGATGTTACCCGGCTGGCTCTGAAGACAGAGGAAGAGGCCATGAGCCACAGAATGCTGGCAGCCTTGAAAAGCTGAAAAAGGTGAGGAAATGGATTCTCCCTTTAAATCCTCCACAGGGGAACAGCCTGGCCAACATCTTGAGCTTAGCCCAGTGGGACTGACTTCTGACTTCTGACCTACTAAGAGTAGGAGAATAAATCTGTGTTGTTTTCGTCACCAGGTTTGTGGTACTTCTTACAGCAGCAACAGGAAACTAATACATTTACCAAGCTCAAAAAAAAAAATAATACAAGAAAATAGAGAGGGGGAGCCCCTTGTACCACATTTTCTTTGGAGTAAGTGTGTTTATTCTTACAACAGATACAGGGTCCTCCCACACATCCCACCCAAAACAGGCCTTAGCCTGAGCACCTTTTCATCAGTCGCTGCTCATTTAACAGCAGGAAATGGAGGATGAAAAATTTGCTTACTCACCCAAATAATCTGAAAAATTCCATGATGGAAAATTTTTTTGATGTAACCTCTCAGAAATCGTGCAGTTTTAGAGAGGTAAGAATACATAACAAACTGGATAAGTAGAGATATTACACTTACTAGAACATATTTAAACTATTGCAGTTTTATAAATAAATCTGTCTTCCATGAATGCTATATTAATTTCTAGGATTTCTCTGATTCATCTTTGCTTACCTTGGTTTATACAGAAGTTTCTAAAACAAGAAAAAGAGGGATGGATTCATTTCCCTTCTCTTTCTTGTATCTCTATAATATTACCAGGTTATTTTCCATATTGGATGTATATTTTACTATTTACTTTGGATGGAATCAGGTGATTTGTTTGAAGTCCAAATAGACTACATTTCAACAAATAAGGTAATTTAGCTATTTTAAATCAACATTTGGTAAAATATTTTCTCCATCATTAAAACTTCAGGAATAATTCCATGCTGTCAAAGACGTTTTTCTCCAAATTATTTCTTCCTTCTTGTTTTAGAAGGTATCACTAAATAAAGGATTCCTTTTTGGTATCTTATCCACTTATATTATATAAGTGGTTCTTCAAACCAGGAAGGGTAAAACATAACTGCCACCGGTTTTGATCATCCATTAACATTGAACTTGCCTATGACACACACACGGAAAAAAAACATATTAAGGAGAAAAGGGAATGTCAAATTCTCTAGGGTTTGGTGTTTCTGTAATAATCTCAGTGGAGCCGTGTTTCTTCTCAGTAAAGGTGCCTACAAAGCATAAAGAGAAATCCTCTAAAGTCAGATTTGCATAAGATTTGAAATATGAAAGTCTGAATGGTAGAATTCAAGAGCTTGCAGGAAAACCTAGGAGGTTATTAGTTTATCTTATCCTAGCTATCAGTTTCTCTTCAGCAAGTATGAGTTGGCCCCAGTGTAAAATACAGCCTGAAGTACAGAAAGTTCACACAAGAAAGAATCCACCCAAAAAACTTGCAAATAATAAAGGGCCATGCAGCAAGCTGGCAGCGAAATGAGAAACAACCTCTCAGAGAAAGGTCAAGAGATCACGAGGAGTGAAAAAATTTCCGGGGAACTGTCACTTTCTGAAAAGGAAAATGACAAAAGTGACAAATTTCAGAGAGTCTGAGGAGAGCAAAGGACAGAGGTTGAAAAACATAGAGTAGAACTGCCTGCCTTCTTTCTTTGAGAGACCATTCAAGGACATTTCCCCAGAATCCCTTAGGGGTTCTTCCTTAAAAAAATGGTGAAACCCTTGACCCTCATCACTGCTGACCAGAAGAGGTACCTGAGAAGACAGAGATCTGCATTCCCTGAGCTGACAGCCATGGCCCCTGCTTTATTATCCAAGCTCCTTGAGGAATTTTTCCCTTCAATATTAAAAATAAAAATGCATAGAGGTATCATACCAACCTGCCTTATAATGACCTCCTGAGTAATAACAACCAAGCTCAAATTCACACACTCAACACACACACACACACACACACACACACACACACACACACACAGTGTTGAGTTCTTAAGCCATTTCCCAGTTGGTGGCCACCGGCAGGGAACACTTTTTCTACTCTTTCTTTCCCATCCTTTTGTTTTGTCCCTTTCCATTTTTTCTCTCCCTTCAGCTAGTTTTAAAGGTAGTAGGGGAAGCATTCAAAGCATTTTTTTTAAGACATCTTTATTAGAGGATGATTGCTTCACAGTGCTGTGCTAGTTTCTGTTGTACAACAAAGTGAATCAACCATATGCATACATACATCCCCATATCCCCTCCCTCTTGCGTCTCCCTCCCTCCCACCCTCCTTATCCCACCACTCTAGGTGGTCACAGAGCACGGAGCTGATCTCCCTGTGCTATGCGGCTGCTTCCCACTAGCTATCTGTTTTACATTTGGTAGCGTATATGTGTCGATGCTACTCTTTGCACCTGTGATAATATTCAGCAGTTTAAAATGTTCTCAAGCCTTACCCTTTATTGTGTTTTTGCATTTTGAGACACAATACACCAACTCCAGTCAGAGCTCCTGACTTGAGGCCAAACGGAGACTGAACTGAGAATAGTTCTGAAGGTTTTCAAACAAATATTCAAGCCTATCTCCCAACCAGTTCCTCTAGCTTCAGAGAGATAAAGAGTTGAAAAGCTTCTTCCTAGAGAGTAACGTATGTAATATTTGTCCAACAATGAAAATTCTTTGCTTTTAATATCTCCAAATTTAGGACATAGTTTAAAACATACAGTTATCCATCCTTTAACTACTTTAAGATAACATTATATCTTTGAGGTTTTAATCATTTCTTTTGCAAGTTATTTTTAGACATGTTCATTTTTGGTGGAAGCACCAAAATACGATGGCATTCTGCAACAGCAGTATTCCATCAAGTGCTTTTATCTATAAGGCGTGAAAACAATATTGATTACACTGCCACGCACTGCGAAAATGCTCTGCATCATGAAAGGATTGGAACCTCATTTATTATCATCCAAATTGTACACTTGATAGCAACACGTTGTAAACTGAACAGCCTTTCCTATCCAGACCAAAAGATATTATAATAAAACAATTGAGACATTGTGAAAAGCATGATTTGGTGGATTCCAAGCCTAAAAGAAATCTTATTGTTCCCCCATGACAAACGCTGATTGTGTGGCTGCTTCAATAGGTTTGTCCAGCAGGGTTCGGTAATAATCCTGGTCACTGAGAACGGCACTGAGAGGTCAGACGAAATGACAGAGATGCAAAAAGTGTCTGAATCCCATCACCAAAGAGCAAAACTCTGAGGCCTGATGACAGGGTTTTGGTTTTCACATTACATCACACAGAGGTGTTTGTGTTTTCCTCCTGGGAAACATCAAATAAACATCAAAGCAACAAACCTATTAGCATTGACCAAACGAATCCAAAAGTCTATCCTAATTAGAACTAACATAATTTTCCTGATAACAAAGTTTATGTGAGTTTTGGAACTGAATGTGAGGTCCAAATTCCCATGGTGGGGACCACATGTCTTTGGCCAAGTAAAAATATGGGAGCCGGTAGTGTTTCTAAATATTGGTCTAAAACTGAGGTTCCAAGTGTTGAAAACATGAGTGCTGATCTCATGATGTCCTAACACCGCCACAAAAACGGGGATTGACTATTGAGCTCTATGCATTACAAAAGGTAAACATTTATGTTGATAATGAATGAAAACTAATGTAGAATGCATTTATTCATTTAGCTGGCTTTTGTGACCCAGGAATAACTTTGTTTAGCTAGTGTCTCTGTATGCTCATATATAGTATTTAACAGAAGACAGTTACACGGGATTTGATGTCTGTCTACGTCTGGTTCCTTACAACTGATGGACTATTCTGGGCTGAACTTACACACTTCAAGTGTTTTATTGCTAATGCAGATCCATAATACTTGAATAATTGAATTTATATGCATATATATAGAATTTTAGAAATCAAAGGATTTGAATTATACCATTATTTTTAAACTTTTTTGGTTGGATTTATTACCATCAGAAAATGTTAGCTTTACTGCCTTTTGTATTTTCAAAAACTGTCCCATCCTGTGTTCTCACAGATCTTGTCATTCCCTGTCGAGAGGTGGGATCCCTGTCTCTTCCCCTTGAGACTAGGTGGGCCCCTGACAAATCCAGTGGGGAAGACCCGGTGCCACATGATTTCTAAGACTAAGTCAGAAGACGCCATGCGGCGTCTTCCAGACTCTCTTGCGATGCTCACTTGCGGAGCCCTAAGCCTCCAAGTCAGTGAGAAGTGCCAGGTGGCCATGCTGTGAGGAAGGCCAAACGAGGCCAAAGACAAAGAGACCACAAGGGGAGGCCCCAGGATAGCAGGAAGAGAGAGAGGTGCCCGGCCAGCCCCACTGCTTCAGCCACCACCTGACTGCATTCACAAAAAACACCTCAAGCAGAGCACCCACTCCCAGCCCAGCCACTTGGGCATTTCTGACCCACAGAAACCAGGAGCAATACTAAATGACGTCTGTTGTTTTAAGCCAGCAAGCTTGGGAGTAATGTGTTATAGACAAGGTATTAGATCACAGGAAAAAAAACTTCTCTAATTAAGGGACCTCTTCAATAAAGGACCTTGCAGTGGATCTGTATGTATCGTCCAGACTCTCCCTCCATCTCCCTCCATCCCAGAACCAAGGAACTCATTTCCCCAGATGAGAGGAATGTTGGCCCTGAGGGCTCACAGCTGCGCCCCTTTCCAGGCATTGCCCTCGGCCAAAGGAAGCTGACTCACCCACCGTGTGCCCCTCCCCGAGGACAGCCCACATCTAATAGCGATTAATGTGGGATACTGAGACCTTGCCTCCTTTGCCTAAATTCAGGCAACACAGAAGGATCCTCACAGCTCCAGAGGTCCTGTGGGATAGGCTACGGCCTTGGCTGCAACAGTAGCAGCTCAACTTCTTCCTCTGGTCAGTCGCTTCCCTCACTCCCTTATAGGTATTATTCCCGAGTGTCTACATCAATAAATCACTACACACAAATCTCCATTTGAAGGACAGTTTCAAGATAGCCTGAACAGGCCTCAAAGGTTAATTACCATTGGAAAGGAAGGTGAAGTCAGGCTCTGAAGTATACAATTCCCTAGTTTTCGAGTAGACAGCAATAATAATTAGAGATACGTTGACCCTCATGATGACATGAACGAAGTTTCTAATCAATTGAGTATTACCTGTAGACTGAGATGGTCTCCCTGATAGTCTTTAAGGCATCCTTTGCTCATTCTGACACTTGCTGGACATAATCTAATTTGCCTGACCAAAATCAAGTTGGCCTCTGGCAGTTTTAACTATACAATGTTTCAGAAGAGAGTGTGTTAAAAATAAAGCCTTTATATTATGAATCATTCCATTAGCAGTGAAACACTTGAAACAAGACCACAACTCATTCTTAAATCTTGGTCCTGGACATGTGGCAGAACTTAATTAAATATATGCTTTAAGAAAGAAAACCTTTTACAGCAAAGCCTATGAGATTTGAAGGTGCCTAGTTCCATTTTTCCTGGAAGAAAATGTTTTATTTTCTTTTTTGTTGCTTCATCTCTTATTTTATCTACGTGTCATCTTCGAGAAGTGATTCATTATTTCACAAAGACTGTGAAAAGAAAGACTGAGTTCAGAGATCATTGCCAGAGGCTGATGGCATGCGGACAGCTCAGTGATTTAAACCACAGGACATTTTTCTTTTTCAAACCAGAGCCGATCTTCTACTTCAGGCATTTTATAATTAATTCATGAAGACAAGCTTCAAACTTGTTTTCTCACTTGTCTATCTTGTGTTTGCAGGTTCTTCCCTATCTTTACATGAGGACAGCTCCCAGCAGGAACTACTGATTTCTCAAATTTTTCAAAGTTCTCTTGAGGCCATTACATCAGCTCTGAAGACAGTCAGAATGGACACATACATTTATTGTCTTCTCAAGAATCTGTGCAGTGACATGTGGAATTGTTCTGTACTGCTTCACCAGCAGCAAAACAAAATAAGGTACCATTCTTCTCTCTTTTTTTTTTTTGAAGTATAGTTGATTTACAATGTGGTGCTAATTTCTGCTGTACAGCAAAGTGACTCAGTTTTACACATATATACATTCTTTTTTAATATTCTTTTCCATTATGGTTTATCCCAGGAGACTGGATATGGTTCCCTGTGCTATACAGTAGGACCTTTTTGTTTATCCATCCTAAAATGTAATAGTTGGCATCTACTAACCTCAACCTCCCACTCCAACCCTCACCCAACTCCCTCCCCCATGGCAACCACAAGTCTGATCTCTTATGGTTGTGAGTCAGTTTCTGTTTTGTAGATAGGTTCATTTGTGCCATATTTTAGATTCCACATATAAGTGATATCATATAGCATTTGTCTTTCTCTTTCTGACTTACTTCACTTAATCTCTAGGTCCATCCATATTGCTGCAAATGGCATTATTTTGTTCTCTTTTATGGCTGCATAGTATTCCATTGTATGTACGTACCACATCTTCTTTATCCATTCATCTGTTGATGGACATTTAGGTTACTTCCATGACCTGGCTATTGTAAATAGTGCTGCAGTGAACACTGGGGTGCATGCATCTTTTTGAATTATAGTTTTGTCTAAGTATATGCCCAGGAGTGGGACTGCTGGATCATATGATAGCTCTATTTTTAGTTTTTTGAGGAACTTCCATACTGTTTTCCATAGTGGTTACACCAATTTACATTCCCACCAATAGTGTAGGAGGGTTTCCTTTTCTCCACACCCTCTCCAGCATTTGTTATTTGTAGACATTTTAATGATGGCCATTCTGACTGGTGTGAGGTAGTAAAGTACCATTCTTTTTAATATTCTAACTAAGTTACTCTCAACCCTCAATCCACCCATGGAGGAAAATATCTCTTCCATCTCTGGGGCCCTCCTTCCTAAAAGAAGTTCCAAGGCTCAGAGGTGTTTATTCAGTCCAATGGGTCCATTTTACTCCTTCAGATGAGTAAATGGAATACCCACCTTGGTCAGAGTCTTAGTCTTTTCAGGTTACTGTAACAAAAATACCATAGAATGTTAGGCTTAAACAACAAACATTTACTTCTCGTGGTTCAGGAGGCTGGGAAGTCCAGTATCAAGGTTCTGGCATATGTGGTATCTGGTGAAAGCCTGCTTCCTGGTTCATAGAGGGCCTTCTTCTCGCTGTGTTCTTATATGGTGGAAGGGTTGAAGGAGCTCTCCGGAGTTTTTTTTAATACTTTTTTAAAAAAATTATTTATTTTTTTGGCTGTGTTGGGTCTTTGTTGCTATGCACAGGCTTTCTCTAGTTGCGGCGAGCAGGGGCTACTCTTCGTTGCGGTGCACGGGCTTCTCATTGCAGTGGCTTCTCTTGTTGCAGAGCATAGGCTTTAGGCATGCAGGCTTCAGTAGTTGCAGCATGCAGGCTCAGTAGTTGCAGCATGCAGGGCCTAGAACATTCAGGCTCAATAGTTGTGGTGTGTGGGCTCTAGGGCACGTGGGCTTCAGTAGTTGTGGTTTGCGGGCTCACAGCACAGGCTTATTAGTTGTGGTGCACAGGCTGAGTTGCTCTGCAGCATGTGGGATCTTTCTGGACCAGGGCTCAAACCCGTGTCCCCTGCATTGGCAGGTGGATTCTTAACCACTGCACCACCAGGGAAGTCCCTGGAATCTTTTTTATAAGGGCACTAATCCCATCCATGAGGGTTCCATCCTCATCACCTAATCACCTCCCAAAGACCCCCACCTCCAAATACTATCACATTGGGTATTAGAATTTCAACATATGAATTTGGGGGAGATACAAGTATTCAGTCTATAACAGTCCAGCAAGTAGTTGGTGATCTTCAGCTGCAGAGGTTGTTATTGCCAATGTGCCAGTGCAGTCCTTGCCTACTGAAGAGACCACAGCACATCTGCCAGTGCTAACCTCATAGGAGTTTCTCCCCATTCAGGGGAGAGAAGCATTGGTGTCTTGTTCAGCTAAGGTTGCTCTCAGCCCTATAGCTCTCTAAAGACACAGGTCCCTGCCCTACACAAAAACCTAGTCACCATCCCAAGACCACTATTCCATGATGCTAAAGTAGCTGGACCAGAGGTATACAGTCATCTAACACATGTTCTGCCCAGAATTGTATCCCCTTATGCAAACACCACTTACTACCATGGCTCAGTTAGTCCACTCTCCTTGGAAAATGAGTCCCCTGTGCTGCTCTACTAGAAACATAGCTATAGGCCGGGATCCACAGACCAGTGGTGCTGCTAATATAGTCCAGCCACCTCAAAGAGAAGGGAAGGTCAGTAATTTCCTCACCTAGCATGCTTCTCAGTCAGCACTCTGACTGTCTCATCCCCATGGCCCACCATCAACAATCAAAATATAGACCCACTATCCTAATACACGTATGCTTGATTTCCCATAACACAACAACCTGGGATAGCAAGAGCCTTAAAACAGTACAATTACATAGTATTTCTCTGACTCAGCTCCACTAGGCCTGAGGGAACTCTCAGAATACAGCTGGATACTTCTGGGAATCCTCAGAGGCAGCCTGCACACGCCGCCTGAAGTATTTCTTTCAGTGTTCACAGATCTCACTTCTCACAGTCTTCGCAGCTATCATTGCTGCTCACCGGGGAGCTGTCTCTTGTCATGGCTGACTTCCAACTGCAACCTGTTGTCCGTCATTGTGGACCATGCTCACGAGAAGCACGGCACTGTGGGCAGGCACCAGAGTGCTGCCACTGCGGCTCCTACGTGGCCAGGGCACTAAGGTACGGCAAGACCACTGGCAGTTGCCAGCAAAGCCACATCAGGGCAGGCGCTGTGCCCGCTAAGGGAGCTGTCTTCCATCAACGCCGACTCTGAAGGCCTGGATGGCTGGCACCTCGTCTCGAGGTCTTTAGCTTTTGCCCCATCTCACTTTAGCCCCCTCCCTTGGACACAGGGCAACACCCCTGGGGACAATTACAGTTCCACCCTGTGCTTCCCCAGAACTCACTTTGTGCAGTGCCTGCAGCATGACTCACTGCTTTCAGGGCACCATCTTGCCTAGAGGGTACCCTGGTCAGACACGGAAGCAGAGCCTGGCAGCCCATCCGCTGTTGTGCAGACATGTTCGCGCACGCCTGGACCTCAAGGTGAGTGCAGGTCAGCCTCCCCCTGTAGCTCCTGCCTGCAGCGTGAGGTCACAGGTACTTTCTGGATTAGAGATGACTGACGACTGTGGGCTCAGAACCTCTGGGGAGAGGGGCCACAGCTCGGTTATAATATTTTTATTTCTCCTCGGTTTCATCACCGAATATCCCTTTGACTATCCTTTAAAACCTACGTTGTCTAGCAAGGCGGAATAACCTTGTGTTTGGCGATGAAGAGAGCCACCCTCTGAGAGAAGACATCTGTTTTGTGGTAGCTTCCTCCACAGACCCAGGGATTTAGAGCCCTGCGAGTTTCTCTGAGGAAAATAATTCAACTGTCTAAAATCCATAAAAGGGAAACTGTCAGCTCCATTCCTAAGGAGTCAATTAATTAAAGTTAAGTCCCCACAAACACTTGCCAGCCCCAGATTAAAGGATGTGGACAGGAATTAGGCTGTGGCCTCCTGACGCTTGTTGAGTACCTGGCAGATTTGTGGAAAGTAGCTTGTGTGCTGATCTGACAGAAATGAGTATTAACTCACGAGGAAGGAAAGATAAAGAGTTCAAGGACAACCTCGAGCATTTAAATTTGGGGACTTTTCATCTTTTTGCGCCCTCTGCTCCTCTTTGCAAAGTTTTCATCGTTTTTTCACCCACACGGTATTTATCACCGTCTTCTCAGGGGGGTATGTCTGAGATGAATGACTACGTTGAAGTCTGTCTGGCTTGGGGTTTGAGAAACCACCTCTCTTGAGTAACATACCTTCCTCTCAGATTAACAAAGACCAGTGTGTTTCTGTTGCAAAGTTTCGAGCTTAGAGCTGGGCACAGAGGCATACAGAGCAGGCACCAGTCAGTGGCTGTAAGAGTCGGATGCCCACGTGACAAAAAAGGTCACGGGGGAGCCCCAGCCTGCTGGGGGGTGCCTCATGTGGTCCCTCCAACCCTCAACCTTTCCCATCAGGTTGGCACAAGTGTGAAAGTTCAGGGTCTGAGATCTCTTCTCTGCTTTCTGCCTTCCAAATTTCTCTTTTAAAAGCTAATCTCCAGTCTAAGCAATGATCTTTTATTTCTACCTTAGTAGAGATTCATTTATGAGGCTACTTTCCCACATAAGTGGAGGAAACGGGGCACAGAGCAGGAAAGTTTAAGGAAGCTGGCCTTCCATAGAGGGGTTTTAGGAATTAAGAAAGAGGAACATGGCCAGGTGAACTGGAAAGAAGGAGGCAAACAAATGGAATATCCATTAGGCACACAACAGCCCAGTTAAGTAGGTATTAATCCCCCCCATAGTAGGTACATGTTATTTTTGGATTTTTAAACCTGAAAAAGTTGAAGTACAGAGAAGTTAATAATTTGTCCCTTTACTGACTCTGGAGCCCAGATGCCGAGTTAGGATGACCTGATACCTCTGCCATGGTACTTCCCCAGAATCCAATGCATCACTTAAATCATTTTCCCAGGGAAACTGCAGCGGTAGAGGGCCCGCCACCCCTTGGTCTGCAGAGAGATGGGTTTAGAGCTCCCTCTACTGAGGCCTGGAACTGCCCCTGCTTCTTAACCTGCTGGTTGAGATGTACTCAGAGTTTAGTTGGATATGTCTTAAATCAGATCCCTGTAATAATAATTAAAGAGAACTAGAATAATAATGCTACTGTTTATGGAGGGCTTGTGCTGTTCTAAGCACTTTACAGACACTGTCTCAGAGAGAATGCCAGTAGAGCAAATACCGTCTCTGGTCATCAGCATTTGACCTTTTCCTTGGAACCCAAAAGCCACATAATCTCAATGTGTATTCAAGTCAGGAAAGCAGCTAATTAATTGATTTAAAAACTAGTTTCATTTTATTTTTCTCTGCCTGGTAAATGCCCTCATCTGTTCTCTCCTGACCCTGAAATGAAATCTTAGGGATGTCTCTGGTTTCTGATGACGCTCAGATGAGAAAAGTTCTCTGGTCACCTTTAAGCATTATCCCGTCCACTCCGGTGACAATTACAGTGTTCAATCTGTTCTGGTAGAGTAACAAAACTCCAAACTCATTTAAAGTTAAAACTTGTCCTCTCCCCATCACTCCATCCAGGTCCGCTCCCCGCTGGAGTTCTGCCATGCGGAAGGGGAGAAGCAAACCACTGGCCTCTAACCTCCTGTCATCTCTCCTCCCCCACCAGTTTCTATTTCTGACCCTCCCTGTGACTAGGCCCAGGGGTAGGGTTTAGGGAGAGAAGGCGCAGATTAAGTTGATGCCAGTGCCCTTTGGGCATGGGGGATGTCTGAGGTTGGCTTTTATTTGTGTGAAGCACTTGCGCAGGTTCCTCAGAGAACCCAGCTGCGGCCTCGGACCACAGTGCCCTTGAACAGGCAATGCCTCTGTTCTGGCTAGCCGCTTACATCCCCTCAGCCTCTGAGCTTCAGGAGTGTCTGCCTCTGAGGGGTCCTTTCCCCGCTCCAGACTATCCTCGTGGACAAGCTGGCTCTCCCATGTGAGACCCACATCAGATCCGTGGAAAACCATCGCTTTCGCCCTGCCATCTTGTTCGCCCCCAAGGAGGTACACCTGCCTTTGCTCTGCTAACTCCAGGCTGACCCTGCCGTGAACTCAAGCCCGGGGTTGGAGTGTGGCAGACACAAGGTTAGCTGTCTGAGTGGCCCCTTGAAGCTCTTCTCCCTTGGCCCAAGGGTGACATTCTCCCTCTCTCCATAGCCAGACTTGGGGTGAGAGAGAAAGAGAGTAGAGAATCCCACAGCACTGCAAACTGCATCCAAAGAAAACATCTGTGAACCCTTGATCAGTTTCACAGAGCTTCTGCCATCTCCTTAACACACCTGCACATGGGAAATAACATCTTTGGCACCTCATGTTTTATTCCCGGATTGGAAGCTCAATGGAAACCACAGAGAAGCCGTTGAGGTCCTATTATACTCCAGGAAGGGTGCACATTCACTTTCCCACCCTTCCATCACTCACACTTTCCGAGAAATTCTATGCTTTGTGACAATCAAATGGCCTTGTATTGTCAAGTTCTTGAGTAGCAAACAGTGCACCCGACTCTGGCTCTCGCATTGTGACTGGACATACGCCCGCACTTCCTGGGGGAAGAATAGGCCACGTAGATTTTTCACATTTTTGAGGCTGTGAAACTCTTCTAGATTCCTTAGAGTCATCCCATCCCCTTCAACAATTTATGAAATGTTATTGCAATGAGACTGAAAACAATTTTATAACCATTGTAAAGATCCTTTGGAAATGTCTTAAAGAATCCCAACATCCCTGTTAAACTTAATTAAAAAAAAAAAATTCCCTGTCTTAGACTAGCCCTCTTCTCCAAACTTTAAATACCACTATCTAAGGCTTCTATTTTTATCTCTTCAATCATAATGTGAAGCCCATATAGTCTGGGAGAAATTTTCTCTGAAAATAGGCATGGAGATAATATTTTCAACAAAATGTATTTTCTATTATCAGCATTTTATATATATTAATCCATCACATAGTGGCTCCTTAGGTGATCACAGGCTAAAAAATACTGATCAAGTTGAAGCTTGAATTCTTCACATTCAACCCCAATATATTTAGCTAAATTTTATTTTGGAAAAGAAAACAGGGACTTCCCTGGTGGTGCAGTGGTTAAGAATCCGCCTGCTCAATGCAGGGGACATGGGTTTGAGCCCTGGTCCGGGAAGATCCCATGTGCTGTGGAGCAACTAAGCCCATGTGCCACAACTACTGAGCCTGCGTGCCACAACTACCGAAGCCCGTGTGCCTAGAGCCCGTGCTCCGCAACAAGAGAAGCCACCGCAATGAGAAGCCCAAGCACCGCAATGAAGAGTAGCCCCCGCTCGCCACAACTAGAGAAAGCCTGCGTGCAGCAACGAAGACCCAAGGCAGCCAAAAATAAATAAATAATACATAAATAAATTTATTTTTTAAAAAAGAAAACAATGCTTTGCAACACTGGCAGTTGCTCACTGAAATTTCACTGGCTCTTCTCTTTTATTTCCAATGATTAGTATCAGTCTTAGGGTCAATATTATGAATATATATGTTGACTTTTTTAATACTGTGTAATAATATAATTAAACACCAATATGTGTGGTAGATAAAATATAAAACCAAAGCACTGGGTACAATGACTAAGAGTTCTTTTTAGAAGAGGACAGGATCTTGAGCAGACCCTGTTTAAGTCGAATTAGCTGTCTCCCTTCCTTCAACCTGGATAGATTTCAGAGCAATTGTCAAGGCCCAGGAGGTTGCTTTTGTAATGAGAAGCTGTTCAGCAGGCTATAAACTCCTCCGAGGCAGGGACTGGATGCTGTGTAAATTAAATTTTTCAGGGCTCTAGGACTGTTGCTGTGTATGGTAGGTTTTGTTACATGATGCTTATTTATAGAATATCCTTAATACGGCTTTTACTTACCTTTCTGGGAGCATTGTCAGGAGATGACAGACTCTCCATGGAACTGCTGAAGGTGTTTTCTTTGGAAGCATTTGCAGTGCTGTGGCGTCCCACACATTTAGATTTACAGCACTTTACTGAACTGGTACTTCTCGCCACTGAGGCCTCAGCACCGGTGTCCTGTCATCAGAGCCTCTTTCCATCTCTCTATCGTATCCCTCCTTTGATGATGTCCAAGGAGTCATCGCAGTTTAAAATGTTCTTGCTATTTGTTATGATCTGCCTCCCCCTCTGATGTTTAAACCCCAAGAAGGCAGCGACCTTGACCTTGTCTCTGGCTTATCTGGGACCTAGAGTAACATCTGGCACATGTTAGATCCCCAAATAAAGAAGTTCTAGCCACTGGCCAGAAGAACCTTGAACAAGTTATTCCATTGCTGTAGGCCTTGGGTCTTTATCCTCGAAGTCAGGGAGCTGCTCAAGGTAATTTTTAAAGCTCCTTCTGACTGTAAAACACACCACTCTTCAAAATACTGATATCCTTATAAAATTTGCCTTTTTCATGAATTCAAATTATTGGCTAAAGTAGTAAGGAGTCATAGCCTTACTGGTCATCATGACTGACTTTCAGTTAAAATATATGTCCTCAATCTAATCTCTCTGGCATCTGGGAATAATTTTAGTATACAGTTAATCCCTTCCCATTAGTTGTTTCTTGTTCCTTAAATATGTTAGCATAAACTGCCAAAATCCTTTTTGTAGACTTCCAATGCCAGCCTTACAGCCCATCTCTTATGGCTAAAGGGAAGGAAGAGTAATACTCTGTGCTCAAGGAATTCCGGAAGAAACCACAAAGACAAGTTGGGGCAAAGCTCTATAATAGAGAAGATACCCATACGTATAGCCAGGAGTATGTATAACTGTGAGACAGTTAGAGGACAAGGAAAGTGTGAAGGAAAACAGATCCACAGACGCAAGGAAGAACAGGAAAGAAAGATTTCCCTACAGGTGCCTGGAAACTCCAAGGAAAGCCCATAGACGTTCTCAGAAGTGAGACCACACCCAGCCATCTGTAACTGTCATAACACTAACACAGGACCTGACCCGGATGCCTGATATAGTAATACTCTGGGTTTGCTGATGATAACCTCTAGAGAACGTGAGGCTGGCAAGTCATCATTTCAGCCTTCAAATAACACCCAGAAATTTCTGAAATGGTTTGTATAAAACTACAACCGCGGGAAGCAAGGTGGCCTCGCTCAACATTCAGGGCCCCCGGCCTGGTGCGCGAGTCTTTTAATCTTATAAATCGGGGTGTCCAAACACTTGTTTCTAAGTGGCAGGAAACTTCAGCAAAGGAGCCAACTCATTTGAAGCCAGTGTTTTCTTTAGGCACCTACGAGGGTTTAGAGCCCATTTATTTGCTAGCAGTAATCAGCTTTCTACTTTCCAGAGATCATCTTTGCCTGAGTTAATCGGCAGATAATCTGGATTAAAAAGTTCCAGCCTCTGAGTAATATGGGTCACCCCCCATCTGTGTGTGAGGCAGGTACAATATTATGCAAACATAGCTTTCACCATCTTCTACTCTCCTCCGCTTTCTAAGAAAGATTCTTTAGCTGAATTTCTCAACTTCCCAGCCTTTGTCTCCTGAGTGGTGTCGTGGGTAAAATTGAAGAAAAATACTTAGAGATGCTACATTTTTTAATGTAAATTTAGAAAAAAGAAAGAAAGAAAAAGCTTGAGCTCTCTGAAAAGGAAAACTTTCAGAAGCAACAGAGAAAGGAGGAGACAAGCCTAATAATCAAAAGCAATGAAAAGAAAGCCAGAGGGTCGTGAAGACTCATAGAGGTGGTGGGAAGAGATTCGGAGGAAGCCACTGCTGGGCAACGTGGGGCTTCACGGAGCTGAACAGGCAGAGAGGTTTCAAGGCAGTTCATTTATACATTATAAGATGCAATCCCCCCTCAAAAGACTTCAGTAAGGACTCACATTATGTTTCAAGCCTGTGGAAAGCAGAAGTTTCTTTAAAATATGTTACTGACTTGGACCGGACCTTAAAGCAGGACTCGATGCCCACGATTTGGGCGGCATGCGACAGGGTCACAAAATGAGATGATGGCATTTGAGGCTCTGCCCTTGAGAATGAAAAGTCACTGAAATGGCCCAAGCCTGGCAACAGCAATTAACCCTAACCTGCACGTGCTTACGAGCCAGACAGATGAGGCTCCGCTCCTGCCCCTCTCCGGCTCTTCCCCTCAGTGGGACACCAGGGCTCCCATCAGGCATCCTTGCAGTGATCGCTGAGCACGGCCACCACCTCACACAGGCCCCACCGCATTGCATCCAGGAGGAAATGCTCCCAAAACAAACAGTCGTTTCTGACGTTGTGATAAACAAATAATATATACGGTTATAGTCCCTTTACATACACGTTATTTTCAAAGACAGCAAGCAAATCATCTTCCGAATTAAGACAGTGATTAAACAATGGGTCGGGTCAATTACAGCTGCTTACAGAATCAATGCCTATGGACAAATATATGAAAAATAAAATCAATGACTTTAACTTTGATAATTTAGAAATTCGCCCCCTTGGAAGCATGAAACTAAACAGTCCTTAACAGTCTCTTTCTCCTCCGTCATAAGGGAATGCTACTTCCCCTTTCAGCTTCCTAGCTCCCAATCCATTTTTATGCTGCAGCCCCCAAGATCTATGTCAAACAACGCATACTTTGATCATGTTTGGAAACCTACAATGTTATCAGCTGAATTAAAGCCACACTCCTGTGCCAGGTTTTCAGGGTCGTCCGTGCAATGGGCTGCTTTACCTCTTAGATCTCACTAACCACAGCCAACACCCTCCAGCCACTCCAAGCCTCCAGCCCTGCGTCCATCCAGGCTACCTCTGTTCCTGCTGGTCTGAGCCCCACCTGAACTTCTCCCCCTGCCCTGCCCCACCCATGTCCACTAGACCCTTTAAGCTCTAGCTCAGCCGTTCAGTCCTGCCAGGCACACTCCCCTGTTAGCAATAGTCCCTGCCATGCCAGTAGCTTCAGTCTTTAAATTCCTTTGAATTTATCGCTTGTACTATTTGCAGTTTTTTTTTCTGTATTCTGATTTCCTACTTAGTTATCCTGCACAATTTCGCCCTTTCATATATCAGTATATTATAACAATACTATTTATGATGGCTCCATTGTAATGGGTGAACCTAATATTGCAGGCCTTCCCGTGAGCTGGTCTTACACAGCACCTTTTGGCAAGGAAGCTCACCTGGTTGGCTGGGTCAGTCCATCTGGCCCCCAGAAATCTACCTGCTTCAGATTCCTACTTTAATTACCTTGGAAGGGCCCTTTTACTAAGATTATAAAAAGACAACCAAAAAAGATAAATTGAGAAGCAATGCTTTCACCTTATGGACTATGGACTAACTCATTAAGCATTTAAATGATGTATTTAAATTATACAACAAAATGGATCAAAAGTTTGTTCTTTGGTACTGTGCCTCTACTAATCCCATACTCCCAATTTATCCCTCGCCCCCTCTTCCCCTTTGGTAGCCATAAGTTTGTTTTCTATGTCTGTGAGTCTGTTTAGTCTGTATTCAATATCTTGTAACGAGCTATAAATGGAAAGGAATTGAAAAAAGAATATAGATATATACAAATATATGTATAACCGAATCACGTTGCTGCACACTCGAATCTAACACAATATTGTAAATCAACTATACTTTAATTAAAAAAAGTTTATTCTTTGGGATATTTGTAGACCTCATATATACCCAAAAGAGTGTTCGGTGGTCAGATAAACTCAGTAAGTCCTGGGTTAAGCAAATGGCAAACAGGTTTCCTTACTCTAGCTTTTCGGAAAGTCTCCTAATGTCTGCACTGGGAATCTCCTTGAGTGGGTTAGTGGATGCTGTATTCCCACAGATGAGTTGACCCCAGCACCATTTTTCCACGGAGCAACTTCTGGGGAGCATATTCCAGGAAACTCATTCTGTCTGACACTGATGTGGTTGAGGCATTCCCTCCCGAAGCCCTCCTCATCAGGATCTTGCTTCAATGTTTAGCGAGCGGCGGCTAAAGGAAAGGTCTATTTTCTGTCCCTGACTTTCTCTGTTTTGTTTCCTGGTCTGGTCATGTGAAGGGCCCTGCTCTCTCTCTTTTTTTTTTTTTTTTTTTTTTTTTTTTT
>NW_020837948.1:12124604-12349327 GCF_003676395.1 Aethalodelphis obliquidens
TTTTTTTTTTTGCGGTACGCGGGCCCCTCACTCTTGTGGCCTCTCCCGTTGCGGAGCACAGGCCCTAGACGCGCACGCTCAGCGGCCATGGCTCACGGGCCCAGCCGCTCCGCGGCATGTGGGATCTTCCCGGACCGGGGCACGAACCCGCGTCCCCTGCATCGGCAGGCGGACTCTCAACCACTGCGCCACCAGGGAAGCCCCCTGCTCTCTTTTAACATCTCACAATTTTCATGTTGTGTGTTAACAGGTAATTCTTAGTTTCTGTCTGCATTTGCTCAGTGTGAATTCCAGTTCAGAGAGAGCCTCCAAGACCAGTCAGCACTGTGGACCCCAGAGTCCCACAGGCTGGCTTTCAGTTATAGCCACGGCCACTTACCAGCTGTGTAAACCAGGGACATTTCTTAATCTCTCGGTGCCTCATCTTCAGGCATGATTATAGGACACACGTCACAGGATTTTGTGAGAGGTTAATATAGGGAGGGTGTTGTACAGAATCTGGCCTCTAGTAGTGCTATTAGTATTAATTTACAGTATGGTCCTCAATGATTCCATTTCTCCTAACTATAGCTATTGCTGGAACCATTAGCTATTATGAGGATCCACGTAAATCCTAAAACTTCAGGAACTCTGACTCATGACTTGAAAACTGCTTACCGTATTTGCCTGAGAAAAATGTTCCATTTGTTCTTCGTGGGAACAAGAAAAGAGAAATAGAATGAATTAACTGCTATTGGTGAGAAGAGAACAGCTTCTGGGCTGAGTGTTTTCTCAAAGAGTTATCCCCTATGACTGTGCTTCAGAGGTCAGCAAACTTCTTCTGTCAAGGGCCAGATAGTAAATATTTCAGGCTTTGCGTGATAGAAGGTCTCCATGCTAACTATGCAGCTCTGCCCTTGTAGTGTGAGAGCAGCCGTGAGCGATGTATAAGTGAATGGGCGTGGCTGTGATCCAGTAAAACTTTATTTATAAAATCAGGAAGCTGGCTGGACTTTGCCTGCAGGCCTTGTTTGGGGACCTCTGCTCTGCTGTCATCAACTCAATTTCCCAGGGATGGGATTATTTTTTCAGGGTGGCTTTGCCACCATATGTGAGTAGGGATGCTGACTCCTCTGGGAACCAGTAGCGGTGAGAGAAGCCAGTCCAAGAAAAAGCCAACAAACTTGGAGAGTAGCATTGAAAAAACTGCAGGGAACAAAAGCACAGTCCTGGTGACATTGTACACTTCTGGATCAACTTTGCTGAAGCCTGCCTTACCTCGGGACTTTATGGTTATATAAGCCAGTAAATTCCTATTACCGTTTTAGCCAAGCTGAGTTGGGTTTTCTTGTCACATGCTAACCAAAGTCTTCTACTGCTACACCATGATTATAGCTACATTAAGTACATCAATGAACACTTTATGGTGGATGCGCCTGGTACTCAATTTGTGTTTTATATCTAGTTAGAACTTTCGCTGACTAACTCAGAAAAGGAAATTTAACAACCAAAGCCCATTCCAAAATGAATTTACAGCCATTCATCTAAAAATTTCTAGGGCACTTTCATCATTTCTAAAGTGCTTGGGGACATTATCTTTCAAGTATCTATTATTCATATTTTATTTATAAAGCTCTCTTGTATTTTGGTTATATTGCTTCTGGCTCTTCTGTTATTCTACACAATAAAAACAAGCAAATTCACCCATCAATCTATAACCCCTCCAAGTTCTGACTCTAGTTGAGAAGGACTCTAAGTAAAAATAAGAGAGGCGCTTGCACTGCGTTCATAAATCAACTTCTTGTAAGATTTCTTTAATGCCTCCGAGTCAGCCTTAAACCTAAAACTGCAGGATGCTCTGATGACTGTTTTCTCTCTACAGCAGACAGGGTGGTGCCAGGCACTCAGGCAAGGTGCCTGGAAGTGTTGTCCAAGTCCACCTAGAAACCGGGAGTCTTGAACACAAGAAATGGTAAAGGCCTTACTCACAGCATTTACCCCAAAGATACGGATCATTCCTGTGACATCTCTGAGTGAATGGCAGGAACTCAACACAATAGTACTGTCCCTCCTCACTCACCCCCCGCTCAGCACACCCTCAGACACACCCTGTGCTCCCAGAACTTGACTGACTTGCTGATCACCTCTGGAGCTTGTGTGATAAAAGTCCTCACCTGGTACAGCAGTTCTCACACTGGCCAAATGTCAGCACTCGTCAGGCCCAGGATGCCGTATGGCCACTAACAATGGGTCATTGATTTCGTTCATGCTATGAGTCAGTCTCCTATGCCGCTGTAACAAATTACCAGAGACTTAGTAGCCTAAAACAACACATATTTTTAATCTTATTGTTCATATTTATTTTTAAAATTTTTTATTGATGTATAGTTGATTTACAATATCGTTAAGTTTCAGCTGTACAGCACAGCGAATATATATATATATATATATATATATATTCTGTCTCAGATTCTCTTCCACAGGTTATTACAAAATAATAAGTATAGTTCTCTGTGCTGTACAGTAGGTCCTTGCTGGTTATCTATTTTATACATAATTGTGTGTATATGTTAATTCCAGCTTCCTAATTTATCCCTCTCCACACCTTTGTCTATGAGTCTCTTTTTATTTTGGAAATAAGTCCATTTGTGTCTTTCTTTTTTTTTTTTTTTTTAGATTCCACATATAAGTGATATCTTATGATACTTGTCTTTCTCTTTCTGACTTGCTTCACTTAGTATGATAATCTCTAGGTCCATCCATGTTACTGCAAATGGCATTATTTCACTCTTTTTTATGGCTGAGTAATATTCCATTGTATACATGTATCACATCTTTTGTATCCATTCCTCTGCTGATGGACATTTAAGTTGCTTCCATGTCTTGGCAATTGTAAACAGTGCTGCAATGAACATCAGGGTGCATGTGTATCTTTTTGAATTATGGTTTTCTCTGGATATATGCCCAAGAGTGGGATTGCAGGATCATATGGTAGCTCTATTTTTAGTTTTTTAAGGAACCTCCATACTGTTCTCCATAGTAGCTGTACCAGTTTACATTTCCACCAACAGTGTAGGCGAGTTCCCTTTTCTCCACACCCTCTCCAGCATTTATTGTTTGTAGATTTTTTGATGATGGCCATTCTGACTGGTGTGAGGTGATACCTCATTGTAGTTATGATTTGCATTTCCCTAATAATTAGCGATGTTGAGCATATGTTCATGTGCATTTTGGCCATCTGTATGTCTTCTGTGGAGAAATTTCTGTTTAGGTCTTCTACCCATTTTGATATTGAGCTGCATGAGCTGTTCGTATATTTTGGAACTGAAGGCCTTGTCGATCGCATCATTTGCAAATATTTTCTCCCATTCTATAGGTTGTCTTTGCATTTTGTTTATGGCTTCCTTTGCTGTGCAAAAGCTTTCAAGTTTAATTAGGTCCCATTTGTTTATTTTTGGTTTTATTTTCTTTACTCTAGGAGACAGATCCAAAAAGATATTGCTGTGCTTTATGCCAAAGAGTGTCTTACCTATGTTTTCCTCTAAGAGTTTTTTAATACTCCTCTTATAGTTCTTTAAAGCAGAAATCCGACGTGGGTCGCAATGGGCCAAAGACAAAGTGTCAGCAGGGCTACAATTTCCTAAAGACCCTAAGAAAGGGTTTTCTCATCTTTTTCAGCATCTAGAGGCTGCCCACAGTCCTTGGCTCACAGCTCCCTTCATTGTCCATAACCAGCAATGGAGGATTGAGTCATTCTTATAGCAAATCCCTCCCATTTACATTCTGCCTCCCTCTTGTAAAGACCCTTGTGATTATACTGGGCCATCCAGATAATCTAGGATAACCTCCCCATCTCAAGGCCAGATGATTAACAACCTTAGTTCCATCTACAACCTTAATTTCCCCTTTGCTGTGTGACAACATAGTCATAGGTTGCAGGGATTAGAACCTGGACACCTTTGGGGGCCATTATTCTGCCTACCACAGAAATAAACAAAATAAACAAAATATATTAGTGGCAGATGATGCTAAGAGCAGTGGAGAGAAGCAAAGCAGGGGAGGGGGTGGGGTATGCCGGACACGTGTGGCCTTTTACACAGCCGCATCAGAGAACGTCTCATGATTAGGAGACATCCGAGTAAAGATCTCCAAGAGATTAGGGAACTAGCCATGAAGATATTTGGGGGGAAGCTTTCCCGCCAAAGGGAACAATAAGTGCCAAGGCCCGGAGGTGGGAGCAGGCTGGGAGTGTCTGAGGAACAAGGGGAAAAGCCATGCAGCTGAAGGTGGGGAGGGAACGAGGGGAGAGAAGGACAGAGAGGGGATGGTGAGCATCGTGTCACCATGATGACATGATTTTTAGGCTATTGAAAAGGACTTTAGATTTGACTCAGTGTAAAACGGAGAGGTTTTTTTTCTTCAGTGTTTTTAGATACCTTTTATTTTAAAATAATTTTCGATTTATAGAATAATTGCCATAATCCAGAAAGTTCCCAAATACTTTTCACTCAGTCTCCGTTCATGTGAACATCTTATATAACCACGGCACATTTACCAAAACTAAGTAATCGACGTTGGTTTGAAACTATACCTAAACTTCAGACTTTATTCATATTTCATGGTTTTCCCACTAATGTCCTTTTCCTGTCTCGGGACTCCATGCTGGGCTTAGTCATCATCTCTCCTTACTCTCCTCCAATCAGTGACGGCTTCTCATTCTTGTTTTTTGTGACCTTGGTGCTTTTGAAGAGTCCCAGGCAGGTATTTGTAAAATGTCTCTTAATTTGGATTTGTCTGATGTTTTCTCACAATGCGGGTTATGGGTTTTGGGGAGAAAGACGACAAAAATGAAGTGACCTTCTCATCATATATCATGGGGAGCACGATGTCACCATGGTTTACTACTGGGGTTGTTAACTTTGATCACTTGATCTGACGTCTGCCAGGTTTCTCTGCTGCAAATTTACTATTTTCCCCTTTTCATCTTCTATTCATTAGAAAATGAATCAAAAGTCCAGTCCACTCTCAGGAGGAGGAGAAATAACTTCCACATCCTGGAGTGAGGAGTATCAGAGAATCTGTGGATGTACGTTAAAACCGCCTCAGTTATTACAGGCATACCTCGTTTTATTGTGCTTCACAGATATTGTGTTTTTTACAAATCAAAGATTTGTGCAACCCTGCATTTGGCAAGTCTATCTGCACCATTTTTCTAACAACATTTGCTCACTTCGTATCTCTGTCACATTTTGGTAATTTTGACAACATGTCAAATATGTTTATTATTATTATATTTATTATGGTGATCTACGATTAGCGACCTTTGATGTTACTATTGTAATTGTTTGGGGGCCCCAGGAACTGCACCCATATAGGATGGCAAAATTAATTGGTAAATGTTGTGTGACTTCTGACTGCTCCATTGACCAGCCATTCCCCATATCTCTTCCTCTCCTTGGTCCTTCCTATTCCTTGAGACACAGCAATATTGAAATTAGGCCAATTAATAACCATACCACGGCCTCTAAGTGTTCAAGTGGAAGCAAGAGTCCATCGATACAGCAAACCTTATTGTTGTCTTATTTTAAGAAATTGCTACAGGCACCCCAGGCTTCAGCAACCAGCACCCTGATCAGTCAGTAGCCATCAATACTGAGGCAAGAGCCTCCACCAGCATAAAAGATTATGACTAGCTGAAGGCTCAGATGATGGTTAGTATGTTTTAGCAATAAAGTATTTTTTTAATTAATGAATGTACAGTTTTTAGACATAATACTATTGCACACTTAATATACTACAACATAGTGTACACTAAATTTCCCGTGCACTGGGAAACCAAAACATTCGTGTGCCTTGCTTTATTGCAATATTTGCTGTATTTTGCAGTGGTCTGAAACCAAACCCAGATAACTTCCTGGTATTCCTGCAATGAGTATTTTGGAGGAGGTACTTTGAAGCAATGAAAACATCCTGCTTCTCTCAAAGTTTTGCCCACTGATATTGGCATCTATCAGTGGATCTTGACTGTAACGAGTGGTGCTTTAATGGTGATTTTCTATTTCCTTAATTCCTTCTATGTTTAATATTTGGAATTCTTCTGTAAGGAATTCTTCTGTGCCTTTTCCCTTATTCAGTTATTCATTTATTTATATGAGTATAAACTCACGGACAATCATTTTGTTCTTTGGATTGTAATCTGATACTATTGTTATTTATTTTGTTTCTCCGATAGTTCTGGCTTTGGACGTTGGGAAGTCTTTCACATTGGCTCCTGTGTCCATTTGACATGCCCTGTTTTTTATTTTGTTTTGCTTTTAGCATATCTTCTTCTCCTGATACTTACTCTAAGATGCTCCAGGCTTATCTTATATTTTTCCTGTCCCAACCCCAGTGCTCTCTGCTGATGATACCGTTGTGAAAAAGAGTTTTCCTTCTCCTTGGGGCATTTGTAGTCTGGTATAACAGGTGCAGCCCTGTGGTAATCGGGGGAGTAAAGATTTGTAAAAGGTAAGGTGTTAGCACAAAAGAGGGACTAGCTTTTTATTAGGGGAGAGTCACAGAAATCATAACACAAGGTGAAGAGTGTAGTTCTGGAGTCAGATTTACAGGGTTGGAATTGGGGTTCCCCATGTATTAGCTGATGATTCTGAATCTTTGAGCCTCAATTTCCCTATGTGGAGGGGATGATAGCACCCACCTGTCGAAGCGACCATGATGCATCCACCATGCAGTTTTGTCTTCATCCTGCATTTCTTGGTTCCCCTGCAGCTAAGAGGGACCATATGTCGGACTGGTGGCCCAGAGAAGATGGGGGAAGTAGGGGGGTACCACTCAGAGGTCTCCCTAAAACATCCTTGCGATCCTTCTCACCCTCTCTGCCTTCTACACCAAAACTCCAGGATGGGCATGGAACCCAGTGCTCACAGCTTAAAAGTGAGCCCCACAGGAGGTGCTGCCAGCCAGGAATTTGTGCTCCAGACTCTGCACAAGAGCAGGAAACAGTCTCGCTGAATTCTGCGACTGTTTAATTGCAAGCTTCAGCCTGTCCTGATTAGCACGGCACCTCAAAGGTGGCTGGAACACCTAAGCAAGATAAAAAGCACATGATAAGCCCTCAATAGCTGATAGCCATTACTGCATTACATGGTACAGAGAGGGGGCCACGCTATAGAGTTGGGACTTGAGGGGATCTGCTAGGTGGATGGGAGGTGATTGGAGTCAAGTGTTTTGAGCAGAGGGTAAACACTGACAAGTAAAGAAAGAAAAGGGGGATGGTGAGAGTGTTAGAGAGGGGGAGGGAGGAAACTGACATGGGACAAAGGGAAGCAAGAGCCATCCAAACTGCAGACAGGGCAGCTGCTGGGAGGCGCCCTGGCCCCCAGGGTCCCGCCTCTGTCATACGCACACAGGGGCAGAGCCCAGCGCCTGTGCCTGCTCTACTGATGGCCGCTCAGAACCTCAGTGATGTTTCCCCCTCAGCTGCTCCAGACCCAGATGGAGAAAGAGGCCTGGTTTTTCATTTGTCTCAACCTAATGACAAGAGCCTTCCTGGACACTTGTTTTTACTCTTTGAAATGTGTTTCTTTTATCACCTTCCGGTCACAGGAAGAGTCTTAATGGAGTTAGAATAAGAGAGGGAGCAGAAAGCCCCACAGAGGGGAGGCCAACGAAACAAAGGACAGAGGTGCCTTTGTCTCTCTGGCTTGTCAGGGAACAAAGGACAAATGTGCAGTACGGGGCTGGAAAAGCTGCAATGGACGCTTTTCTTTAAAGTCCCCACTAAGCAGTACAGACAGGTCCCCAGGCTTAGGGGTTCAGCCCGTGGTCAAGTGAAAATTGGCATCTATGCAAAGCTAGCCAGCCTGGAAACTGAGGCAGCCTCACTCGACCTTCCCAGCACTGTGGTCAAACCGGCCGAGTGGCCACCTAGCAGAGACGAGTCCTGATGCTCAAAAAGGCACTACTTATTTTCCTCTTTGCTTAAACTTACCAAAGTTCACTTACCCAAAAAGTCATTATTCTGGGGCCTCTGTAAATGTTGTTAAGCTTTGGGGGTGGTTAAGTTGCAGCTTTCGCTTGTGACACCAAGGAACCTTGTACACAACTGGAAAATTGACACCAAGCTGACTGGACCAAATCAACCTAATTTTTATAGAAACCTTATCCAGCAGAAAACTATACATCAGGGCTTCCCTGGTGGCGCAGTGGTTGAGAGTCCGCCTGCAGATGCAGGGGACACGGGTTCATGCCCCGGTCCGGGAAGATCCCACATGCCGCGGAGCGGCTGGGCCCGTGAGCCATGGCCGCTGGGCCTGTGCGTCCGGAGCCTGTGCTCCACAACGGGAGAAGCCACAACACTGAGAGGCCCGCGTACCGCAAAAAAAAAAAAAGAAAGAAAGAAAGAAAGAAAACTATACATCAGAAAAAAATATAGCAGTCCGTGTTTCCAGATAAAAGGATCACCTGTGCCTGAAAAACAGGAAATAACCAAAACAAAGAAAACCAGATCCAGAGAAATAAAATTTGGACGCATGTGAAATCTAGGAAACCTTTACAGTGAGCTGTTTGGGCTCCTGCCCACCAAATTCTTCCTCCGTCCGTCTTCCCCTCCCACCTCCTTGCCTCCGTGGCTTTCCAGACTGACAGTCTACCAGTGAGAATTTGGGAGCGGTGCTTCTTGCTGAAGGACCCACTTTGACCAAGCCCCAACTGCAGGACAGGCTTCTAAAAGAGCGCCGTCTGTATAAATTAAAGCGTATTAGCCATTGTGCCCTTTTCCTGGAAAGGAAATCACATCTACTTATGTGTATCTGGAAATCAAAACCTACTTGTCTGTGGCATTCTCGTGGACACGCCAAAACAAAACCCAGGCCAGCCTGCTTGGCTGAGGGCTGAGCACACAAAGAGATCTATTCATGCCTTTGGACTTCAAGAGAATCATATGGTCCGACGAAGGTCAACAAAATGGTCACAGCCTGACTTCAAAGGTTAGTTTTTAAAGGTACAGTTCACTACAGCTGCTAAGAAAAAAACCCTTTTTTTCTTTTAGACACTCAGAGATAAGAAACAAGCATAGGAGGAACTGTGCAATCTGCCCTGTGGTCATGTCTCTTTAAGATATGCAGTTGGTGTTATATAGTGAATTGGCTGTAAAGTCTAATTTTTAAAAAGCCTCCCATACTATGGGATTTACTCACGTACTGTGGAAAACTGCCTAAAATATCTACAAATATCATCATTATTTAAACGCACAAATTTCTTCCACGTCTTGGCAGGTAGAGTCTTTAGGGAAATTTTTTCTTTCTTCAGCTTCCTTCCTTCCTTCTTTCTTTCCTCTTTCCCTATTTCTTCTCCCTCCTACCTGCCTTTGTTTTTATCATCCCTTTTTTTTTTTTTTTTGTGGTACGCGGGCCTCTCACTGTTTTGGCCTCTCCCGTTGCGGAGCACAGGCTCCGGACGCGCAGGCTCAGCGGCCATGGCTCACGGGCCCAGCCGCTCCACGGCATGTGGGATCTTCCTGGACCGGGGCACGAACCCGTGTCCCCTGCATCGGCAGGCGGACTCTCAACCACTGCGCCACCAGGGAAGCCCCTATCATCCTTTTTTGTTGAAAGAACAGGAAAGGAGAAAGATAGTAACATTTATTGAGCAGCTACTTTGATACAAGTGTTTCCACATGTATTCAGCAACCATAAGCATGCATCCCCTGGCTTAATCTGAAAAAGCCAGTTGTGCTTCCAGTGAATTCGCTTTAGTAGACATTTATTTTTTTAAGTAAGAAAGACAACTTATTAAGTACACTGTTTTAAGATGTCAAAGTCCTTTGAATGACTTAATATGTCTCATCATGACTAAACTAATGCCCTCCCATGTGATTGGCAGAGGATACATTTTCTGTTTTTGATACAGAAACACACACACAAGCACAAACATGTTCTTTCTTCTTCTGTATTGGTAACTTGCATGCTAAGTTTTCTTGGCTGTTAGTTCTCTCTGCCCCTGTGGGACTTAATTAGCCTCTGGGAAGACGGTGTAACACAAGCAGTCTTGAGGAAAGAAGTCTCTCTGTCCTTCCGAATAACTTTCTGACTTTCCCCAACCTTTGCTTCCTCTGCCCGCACCTTGCCTCACCCACTGTCAGCATCCTCTGGCTCTCGGAGTCTACAAGGCCACATGCTCCATCTTACACAGGATGGGAGCCAAGCGAGGGAGGAAGGACCTCGAATTGCTCAGTATTTTTCCAGAGAAATATCTATTATTCCTTCAGATTAGACATCAGTGGAATGAGACAGTTCCTCGGATGGAAACAGGTTGAGTTTATTTAAAGTGTTATGAGGAATCTCGAGAAATTAATAGACAGTGTCCCTTATGGGCATGCATTTCCACCTTGCCACCCCTGCCCTCACTTGGCTGGGCCCCTGCACACCTTCCCAGGCTTCCTCCCAGCAGATGGAGTCCGAGGTCCCTTCTCAGACTCACTCCGGCAAAGGGGAGAGAGTGGTCTGCAGCCTTTTTCGGGGATTTCGTTCACTCTTAAATGTTTTTCCATCCAGTCAGTTCCTTCCTTTACTGCTGGTTCATCAGATTTTCTCCCAAGAAGGAATGAGAAGATTAACCTTCAAATATGCTTTGGACCAAATAAATGTTAAGCCATTGTTCCCACAGTGGCTTCTAAGATGCATTTGGGGAAGTTAAGTTTCTCCTGGGTTGCATCAGAGCTTCATGTTTGACAGGTGTGGTCCCTTGACTTTCTAATGATAACAACCCACACCTGTTGAGTTTTTTGCTTTCTTAATCTCCACAAACAGTAGCCTGAAGAGAGTATTTATTCCTCATCCTATGATGAGGAAACAGACACAGAAAGGTTAAGTAGAGTGTGGCCTGTGACTGTCTGATTGAAAATCCCAAGCTTTTCCCCAACTACCCTTTTGTTTGTGTCAAGGGGGTTCTGGAAGACCCGCCCACACCCTTGGATGAGGCCGCAGGTGTGCCCCCGGCGTGCTCCAGGAGGCTTGTCTTCAGGTGGAGATGATAGTAGCAATAATCTCCCTGCTTATAAAGAACCTGCTCTACGTGCTCATTTCACAGGGAGGAGGCTGAGGTTCGAGGTCACGTAGCAGAGGCGCTTCATGCAAATGAAACGAGCTGTCCTTTATCAGGAAAGTTTCTTCTGTTTTCCCAGACGTCATGTGGTAAGTTTAGGAGTCTCTGAGAGGAAGATAAAAAGCATCGTCAATGTCCTAAATGTGTTTGGCCCCGGGACCCCTGGTGTGGCCAGAAGCACAGGGCCATTGTTATGTAAGACGCCTGGGAGGTGCTGGTCTTGGTGACCGGATTTTAACAATTTTTCCCAGGTATGCATATAAATTCATTTATCAGGCTTTTTTGTTTTCTAATTCTAGAATGAAGCAGTTGATCTGCAGACGTAGTGTGGCTGAGGATACATGAAGGGTGGCAACAGGGCCGAGAGAGTCGGGAGGAGGTGCAGGGGGTGCATACAGGTAAGTGATTTAACTGCTCGCGGCCTCAGGTTTCTCAGGTACAAAGTGGGTGTGATGATACCTTCATTGAAGGGTTGTGAGGATCAGAGCAGAGAATGGCTGTTGGTACAGGGTATGTGTATGGTCAATGCGGGCTGTTATTTACTCTTCTGATACCTCTTACAATGAGCAGTGTCATTGTAGGCAAGTTTTGTTGTTGTTTTGTGGTACGCGGGCCTCTCATTGCTGTGGCCTCTCGCGTTGCGGAGCACAGGCTCCAGACGCGCAGGCTCAGCGGCCATGGCTCACGGGCCTAGCTGCTCCGAGGCATGTGGGATCTTCCCGGACTAGAGCACGAACCCGTGTCCCCTGCATCAGCAGGCAGACTCTCAACCACTGTGCCACCAGGGAAGCCCTGGGCAAGTTTTTAAAATAAGTGTAAGCCCCATTTCTTCCTCCATAAAACAGGGATAAATGTTCCTAAGACAGTTGAACTGACATAAAACCTAGCCGTGCGCCTAGAGCCCGTGCTCCACAAGAGAAGCCACCACAGTGCGAAGCCCGTGCTCCGCAGCAAAGAGTAGCCCCCACTCACCGCAAGTAGAGAAAGCCCCCACGCAGCAACGAAGACCCAATGCAGCCCCAAAAAATAAATAAATAGAAAAAAAAATTGATACTACTTAAACAACCAAAAACCTAGCCTGGAGCCAGGTAGTCAGTGGCTTCTCAATATGTGATGTGAACTTGTCCTCCGGCTGGCCGTGCCCTCACATAGGGAGCTCCCCCTTCACCCCGCTTGCCTCAGTCCTGGAGAAGATGGAGATTCCAAGGGCATGAAAACCTCTCACTGCTTAACCCTTTTTCGGCCTTCTCCTTAGGCTAATTCCTTTATCCTGGGTTCATTAAGCTCATCTATCAAGCCTCACAACATGGTGAGGACCTGAGGGTTTAATTTCCATTTTTAGAGCGCACAGCACAAAGCACTGTGATTGAAGATCCTGCCTGGCCGCACTCAGAAATGCACGGCAGCTGCTGTCAAAGAGCCCCTAATGCACTTGCTTCTACAGCCTGTGTTCCGTGTCCCCCCACCAGATGCCAATTATAGCTCACCTGATACTGGGTCTGCCTGGGGTAGGCAGAGTCCCTGTCATTCCACTCAGTACAGAGTACCTGTCAGCACTCCACAGAATCAAATAGTTCCGTGGTGAATACTCACTTTCCTTTTTTTGTTTTTCTTTCAAAGCACAAGATTATGGATTAGGGAAAACATAGCAGATGCGAGAGAATCAGCCCAGTTTTGCTTGTATGAACTTCAGCAAGGTCGTAGCACAGGGGGTTGGGACCCTGAGGCAAAGCAGTGGAAACTGGATGGTTGGCAGTTTTCTTAAGGCTTTGTTTCTGTGCAGTCCCATGCAGGGTTGCATAAACCAGCATCTGAGCAGTTTTTCTTAACTTTCAATGGAACATCACGACTAGGTCTTATATGGAAACAACTGTACACTACAGGGTAGAGACTTAGCGAATTTTATCTTGCAGTTTTGCTATCCGGGGCAGACATTCTGCCCATACCAACCATTTTCATTTGTTGCAGAATCAAAAACTAAACCGTGTGCAAAGTTCATATAAGGTTTTACACATGAACCAACACATGGTAAGAGCCAGAAAAGCGGCAGCAAAGACTATGTAGCTATGTAGTTTTGTTAAAAACATGTTCTCGGGCTTCCCTGGTGGCGCAGTCGTTGAGAGTCCGCCTGCCGAGGCGGGGGACACGGGTTTGTGCCCCGGTCCGGGAAGATCCCACATGCCGCGGAGCGGCTGGGCCCGTGAGCCATGGCCGCTGAGCCTGCGCGTCCAGAGCCTATGCTCCGCAACGGGAGAGGCCACAGCAGTGAGAGGCCCGTGTACCACACACACACACACACAAACATGTTCTCCATGTCTCAAACTTACTAGATCTATGAATTAAAAGAGAATTCTGAAAACATTAAAAAGTCAAAGTTAGCATGTTTGTTTTACTTAATAGCAGAAATGGAGTTAATAAGGACAGGGTAATGCGGACGCTACGTTATTGCAAACCACTTCTGTGAGATTTTGCTGTGTTTGAAGTTCATGGGCGGTCATGTCTAGACATTTTACGTTCAACTGGCGCCCTCTAGCGACAGGGGAGCAGGCTCTGGCCGTGTGTTGTCTCATCTGAAAGCCAAAGAATTCCACTCTGTGTAAAGTATCCTTAGCCAAATTTACAAGAAAGGGAGAGAAGATGAGAAGCTGGGAGGCAAGAAGGTGCTTTGGAGTACGTTTGTAACTCAGAAGGCAAATCCCAGCAGCTATCTGCAGTTTACACAATAGGGGTCTTACATGCCTGGAGAGAGCTTGAGGACATTCCAGAGATGAGGACATTCTTCAGAGAGAGATCTCTGAGAGCCTGCCTAGTATGGGACCTGAATTTTTCCAGCCTGCCTCAGATAATTCAGATACACTCCAAAAATTACACAATTCCTCTTGGCTTGAGACACTGGAATAATGAGGCAGAACGCAAATGTTCCACAGTCCGTAGCCAGAACAGAACATGGACCTCTCATGAGCTGAAATCCTTTAGAGCCAGCAGAGGACCAAAGATGTATCCTATGTATGTATCCACTGTCCAAAGCCTTTCTTGCTATGGAAACAGATCCTTGGCCTGGAAGACCATCTTCACGGATGGTACCGACATTGGGGCAGAGACAACACTTGCTCTGAGCTGCCATCATCACCTGGCTATGGGACATCTTGCTTTCATCTGTCCTGGACACTGCTGCCGTAATCCAGGCCTTGTTCGTTTCCAACTGAGACTGTTTTTATATCTTCCAAGTTGGCTTCTCGCTCCCTTGCTAATTAATGCATCTTTTACACTGCCACTAGCTGTTTCTATTTTTAAAAAAAAAAGTATCTGGTGATCTTATGGGAAACTACAGTAACATGAAATGACCCCAACTCACTTCTTCAGCCCCTTCTCCCCTTTTCCCAGACACAGAACATGCTGTCCTTCACTGAACATACCACATGTTCATCTTCCTGCTTTTCCCTCTACGCAGAACTTCTGCCCCCTCCCCACTGGCCACCCTTCCTGACCTGCAAGTGTCATCTCCTCTAGGAAGCATCCTCCACATCCTAATGTCTCCCACCCCTGATCCCACAGCTGCTTTGACAGCAGTGTTGCTCCTGGAGTCTTGGTATCACTTGCTTTTGCCTTTGTCTCCACTTTGACCTCCTCCAGAACAAAACTCAAGGCTTGTTCTTTTATTTCATTTTTAAAAATATTTTATGTTCTTTTATACTATAAAATACTATACACAAATACTGCACACAAATATTTGCTAAAACTAAAGGGATAACTGAACATGCTTGTTTATATTTAAGATATAATTGACATATAACGCTAATTTCCAGTGTATAACAATGATTTGGTATTTGTATATATTGCAAAATAATCAAAATAAATCTAGCTAAACTTCTGTAAGCAACTTTCACATATACAATTGTGTATATTGTTATTTAATATATGTATATTACATATACATGAGTATACAATGAAGAACTATAGCAACCTGCTGTGCATTATATTCTCATGACTTATTTATTTTATAACTGGAAGTTTGTACCTTTTGATAACCTTGACCCGTTTCATCTACTTCCCCACCCGCCACCTCTGGCAGCCACCAATCTGTTCTCTGTATCTATGAATTCTTTTTTTTTTTTTCTTACGATTCCACATACAGGTGAATTTATATGGTATTTGTCTTTCTCTGACTTATTTCACTTAGCTTAATCAGGCTTATTTATTTCATATGGCCCGGAATTGCCTGGCATCTAGCAGCACACACACGAGACAGATATAATTTTATACAATTTTGAAGGTCGGCTTCATTTTATCTATATCTCACCAGTCAAAATGGAAGGATCGTGAAATTCAGCCCTGACAGGACAGGGTTTGAGTCCTTCTGCCACCTCTTACTAGCTGTGTGACCTTAGGCAAGTGATGAACCTCCCTTATAGAATAGAGATAATAGTACCTTCCGTGCAAAGTGAAGGCTAAATTAGGTAATGCATGTGAAGTGCCTAGGAACACCTGGAACTAGGCACTCATTGAACGAAATTTAATCAGTCCATCTGTTATGTAATATACATGGTATATGATTAAGTGGATTTTTTCTTGCTGTTGCAACAGCTGAAACTCAGAATATCTACTTGTTCTCTGATCTCATGCTGAATATTTCTATTCTTTCCACCATGATTCCATGTACATTTTCACTCGAACTTGAATTTGGCATAGACTGATTTTTTTTAAACTAATGGAAGCTTATTTAAGGGGCAATTATTACTTCATGGAAATATTTATCTACCATTCCTTAGTTTCACACTAAGAAGCAAGGGGAAGGTATGTTTTTACTACTAGATAATTTAACCTTTTTTTTGGTCTCTCTCTCACCTCCTATATATCTACTAGGGCCAAGTCAGCTGAAAAAACAAAATCATATAAGCAGACCTCTACTTCATCGTCTTGTCTCAGAAACTCCTGCTGACAACACACATTTCATATACCCAAAGTGGGGTGTTCTGAAAGAAACAGACTCCAGCTCCCTAATTTACTGCCCTCCTTTTATTAGCATCAGATTCCTAAAACATCACATGGGTGGCTGGCCATCTCACTGTCAGGAGGCTGAAGCAAGTCACAGGGGGTCCAGGAAGGAGACATTAATGCCAAGTTCCTGCTGACAAGGATACTTGCCTACACCCTTTTAAAGCATTAAACATAGGCAAAGAAACAGGCGAAAAAGGCCCGGCTTGCCAAAAAGCCATTACGCAAACCTAAAAATTTGGTACTAAGTTTTTCTTTATAAGTGTTATTTCCGTGACAAGCCCTGTTAACTGGTGCTTCAGCTTCAAAAGTATTTCAGTTTTTATATTACAGAAGAGACCTCAGAATCTAATTAGGTATGTTTGTTAGATATACACTTGATTTTTTTTCTACCTGTTCTTCCCATGTTAAATAAAGTAGTGAAAAGCAAAATGTAGGAAGAATTTTAGGCTAATGCATTAGGTCGTAATTTTTCACAAAGTGTTGGGATTTATCCTGGATACAGCAACTCTGCAAAGGCAGAAAAGAAGGAAACTCACCTTGACACTATTTGGAGGAAAGCACGGATCAAACAGCCCAGTGATAGGGAAGTAAAAGAGAACAGGTAATCTAAGTGACAGGCAATTGAATTTCACTCCGATCTCAATATCTATAATACACATTATGTAGCATCCCGTGCAGCTCCAGCAATAACCAGACCTTGAGCTCAGGTGATATAAACCCACACTTTGGGATCCCACCACACACAACAATCACAGAACTCTCCCCCGTTTTAAAACTCTCAGGGGAATTGACACATAAGATTTCTACAGTCTGTTAGATTCCAACAGGTCACAACTGGGAGCCCAGAGACTGGACCCAACCTCTTTGTCATAATTTCTTTGGTCAGAGTTTTAAGAATTGGGCAAATTTATATAAAAATCCAGACATCTGGATACTCTGGGGGGAAAAAAGTCAGATCTTAGCACACGACGGCCCACAATCCCCCAGGGCAACAATTAGATGAAGCTAAGAACACCTTTCCCTCGTGGGTGGGTTATGTGTTTGCCAAGGCAGCCCATCCACCTTTCCCACTTCTATCGCCTCCCTGAGCCTACAGCATTTGACTATACCTAAGATCATTTTTTCTCTTTTTCTTTCTTTTCTTTTTCTTATGTTTTGGACTGTGCCACACAGCATGCAAGATCTTAGTTCCCATACCAGGGATCAAACCTGCACCCCCTGCAGTGGAAGCCCAGAGTCCTAACCACTGGACCAGCAGGGAAATCCTAACATGGTTTTTCAAGTGCTTATTAATATAGTAACTAGTTTCTCACAGTTCTTTGGGCTAGAAGTTCAAGGTGACAGCAGGGTTTCCTTCTTCTGAAGCCTCTCTCCTTGGCTTGGAGATGGCTTTCTTTTCCCTGTGTCTTCACATGGTCTTTCCTCTACTAGTCTGTGTCCTAATCCATTTTTATAAGGTCACCAGTCATACTGGCTTAGGATCCACGCTAATGACCTAGTTTTAACTTAATTACCTTTAAAGATCTTATTTTCAAGTACCTCGACACACGTTTTTTTTTTTCTCATCTGTATTGGAGTATAATTGCTTTACAATGCTGTGTTACTTTCTGCTGTACAACAAAGTAAATCAGCTATATGTATACATATATCCCCATAACTTCTCCTCCTGAGCCTCCCTCCCACCATCCCTATCCCACCCCTCTAGGTCATTACAAAGCAACTAGCTGATCTCCATGTGCTATGCAGCAGCTTCCCACTAGCTATCTATTTTACGTTTGGTAGTGTATATATGTCAATGCCACTCTCGCACTTCGTCCCAGCTTATCCTTCCCCCACTGTGTCCTCAAGTCCATTCTCTACGTCTGCATCTTTATTCCTACGCTGCCACTAGGGTCATCAGTACCTTTTTTTAGATTCCATATGTATGCATTAGCATACAATATTTGTTTTACTCTTTCTGACTTACTGCACTTTGTATGACAGACTCTAGGTCCATCCACCTCACTACAAATAACTCAGTTTCGTTCCTTTTCATGGCTGAGTAATATTCCATTGTATATATGTGCCACATCTTCTTTATCCATTCATCTGTTGATGGACATTTAGATTGCTTCCATGTCCTGGCTATTGTAAATAGTGCTGCAATGAGCATTGTGGTACATGTATCTTTTGAATTATGGTTTTCTCAGGGTGTATGCCTGCTAGTGGGATTGCTGTGTCATATGGTAGTTCTATTTTTAGTTTTTTAAGGGACCTCCATACTGTTCTCCATAGTGGCTATACCAATTTACATTCTCACCAACAGTGCAGGAGGGTTCCCTTTTCTCCACACCTTCTCCAGCATTTATTTCTAATTTTTTGATGATGGCCTTTCTGACTGGTGTGAGATGATAGCTCATTGTGGTTTTGATTTGCATTTCTCTAATGATTAATGATGATAAGCATCTTTTCATGTGTTTGTTGGCAATCTGTATGTCTTCTTTGTATTGGATTGTTTGTTTTTTTGATATTGAGCTGCATGAGCTGCTTACATACTTTGGAGATTAATCCTTTGTCAGTTGCTTTGCCGACAAATATTTTGTCCCATTCTGAGGGTTGCCTTTTCATCTTGTTTATGGTTTCCTTTGCTGTGCAAAAGCTTTTAAGTTTCATAAGGTCCCATTTGTGTATTTTTGTTATTTCCATTACTCTAGGAGGTGGGTCAAAAGGATCTTGCTGTGATTTATGTCATAGAGTGTTCTGCCTATGTTTTCCTCTAACAGTTTTATCGTGTCTGGCCTTACATTTAGGTCTTTAATCCATTTTGGGTTTATTTTTGTGTATGATGTTAGGGAGTGTTCTAAATTCATTCTTTTACATGTAGCTGTCCAGTTTTCCCAGCACCACTTATTGAAGAGGCTGTCTTTTCACCATTGTATATTCTTGCCTCCTTTATCAAAAATAAGGTGACCATATGTGCATGGGTTTATCTCTGGGCTTACTATCCCATTTCACTAATCTATATTTGTGTTTTTGTGCCAGTACCATACTGTCTTGTTTACTGTAGCTTTGTAGTATAGTCAGAAGTCAGAGAGCCTGATTCCTCCAGTCCGGTTTTCTTTCTCAAGATTGCTTTGGCTCTTTGGGGTCTTTGTGTTTCCACACAAATTGTAAAATTTTTTATTCTAATTCTGTGAAAAATGCCATTGGTAGTTTGATAGGGATTGCACTGAATGTGTAGGTTGCTTTGGGTCGTAGAGTCATTTTCACAATGTTGATTCTTCCAATCCAAGAACATGGTGTGTCTCTCCATCTTTTTGTATCGTTTTTGATTTCTTTCATCAGTGTCTTACAGTTTTCTGAGTACAGCTCTTTTGTCTCCACAGGTAGGTTTAGTCTTAGGTATTATTCATTTTGTTGGAATGTCAAATGGGAGTGTTTCCTTAATTTCTCTTTCTGACCTTTTTTGCTGTTAGTGTATAGGAATGCAAGAGATTTCTGTGCATTAATTTTATATCCTGCTACTTTACCAAATTCATTGATTAGTCTAGTAGTTTTCTGGTGGCATCTTTAGGATTTTCTATGTGTAGAATCATGTCATCTGAAAACAGTGACAGTTATACTTCTTTTCTGATTTCAGTTCCTTTTATTTCTTTTTCTTCTCCTATTGCTGTGGCTAAAACTTCCAAAACTATGTTGAATAATAGTGATGAGAGCAGTCACTCTTGTCTTGTTCCTGATCTTAGAGGAAATGCTTTTGGTTTTTCACCATTGAGAATGATGTTGGCTGTGGGTTTGTCATATATGGCTTTTATTATGTTGAGGTAGGTTCCCTCTATGCCCACTTTCTGGGAAGTTTTTATCATAAGTAGGTGTTGAATTTTGTCAAAAGCGTTTTCTGCATCTATTGAGATTATCATATGGTCTTTATCCTTCAATATGTTAATATGGTGTATCACATTGATTGATTTGCATATATTGAAGAATCCTTGCATTCCTGGGATGAACCCCACTTGATCATGGTGTATGATCCTTTTAATGAGCTGCTGGATTCTGTTTGCTACTATTTTGTTAAAGATTTTTGCATCTATGTTCATCAGTGATATTGGCCTGTAGTTTTCTTTTTGTTGTGACATCTTTGTCTGGTTTTGGTATCAGGGTGATGGTGACCTCGTAGAATGAGTTTGGGATTGTTCCGCCTTCTGCTATGTTTTGGAAGAGTTTGAGAAGAATAGGTGTTAGCTCTTCTCTAAATGTTTGATAGAATTCACCTGTGAAGCCATCTGGCCCTGGTCTTTTATTTGTTGCAAGATTTTTAATCACAGTTTCAATTTCAGTGCTTGTGATTGGTCTGTTCATATTTTCTATTTCTTCCTGGTTCAGTCTTGGAAGATTGTACTTTTCTATGATTTGTCCATTTCTTCCAAGGTATCCATTTTATTGGCATATACTTGCTTGTAGTAGTCTCATGATCCTTTGTATTTCTGCTGTGTCAGTTGTTACTTCTTTATCATTTCTAATTCTGTTGATTTGAGTCTTCTCCCTTCTTTTCCTGATGAGTGTATTTGATCCTTTGTATTTCTCTCATGATCCTTTGTATTTCTGCTGTGTCAGTTGTTACTTCTTTATCATTTCTAATTCTGTTGATTTGAGTCTTCTCCCTTCTTTTCCTGATGAGTCTGGCTAATGGTCTATCAATTTTGTTTATCTTCTCAAAGAACCAGCTTTTAGTTTTATTGATCTTTGCTATTGTTTCCTTTATTTGTTTTTCATTTATTTCTGATCTGATCTTTACGATTTCTTTCCTTCTGCTAACTTTGGGTTTTTTATTCTTCTTTCTCTAATTGCTTTAGGTGTAAGGTTAGGTTGTTTATTTGAGATGTTTCTTGTTTCTTGAAGTAGGATTTTATTGCTACAGACTTCCCTCTTAGAATTGCTTTTGCTGCATCCCATAGGTTTTGGGTCATGGTGTTTTCATTGTCATTTGTTTCTGTTTTTTGATTTCCTCTTTGATGTCTTTAATGATCTCTTAGTTATTTAGTAGCATATTGTTTAGCCTCCGTGTGTTTGTATTTTTTACAGTTTTTTTCCTGTAATTGATGTCCAGTTTCATAGCGTTGTAGTTGGAAAGGATGCATGATACAATTTCAGTTTTCTTAAATTTACTGAGGCTTGATTTGTGACCCAAGATGTGATCTATCCTGAAGAATGTTCCATGTGCATGAGAAGAACATGTATTCTATTGTATCTGGGTGGAATGTCCTATAAATATCAATTAAGTCCATCTGGTCTAATGTGTTATTTAAAGCTTGTGTTTCCATATTTATTTTCTGTTTGGATGATCTGTCCATTGGTGTAGGTGGGGTGTAGAAGTCCCCTACTATTATTGTGTTACTATCAATTTCCCCTTTTATGGCTGTTAGCATTTGCCTTATGTATTGAGGTGCTCCTAAGTTGGATGCATAAATATTTACAACTGTTATATCTTCTTCTTGGATTGACCCCTTGATCATTATGTAGTGTCCTTCCTTGTCTCTTATAATAGTCTTTATTTTAAAGTCTATTTTGTCTGATATGAGTATTGCTACTCCAACTTTCTTTTGATTTCCATTTGCATGGAATATCTTTTTCCACCCCCTCACTTTCAGTCTGTATGTGTCCCTAGGTCTGAGGTGGGTCTCTTGTAGACAGCATATATATGGGTCTTGTTTTTGTATCCATTCAGCCAGTCTGTGTCTTTTGGTTGGAGCCTTTAATCCATTTACATTTAAGGTAATTATCGGTATGTATGTTCCTATTACCATTTTCTTAATTGTTTGGGGTTTGTTTTTGTGGGTCTTTTCCTTCTTTTGTATTTCCTGCCTAGAGAAGTTCCTTTAGCATTTGTTGTAAAGCTGGTTTGGTGCTGCTGAATTCTCTTAACTTTTGCTTATCTGTAAAGCTTGTGATTTCTCTGTCAAGTCTGAATGAGATCCTTGCTGGGTAGAGTAATCTTTGTTGTAGGTTTTTCCCTTTCATCACTTTAAATATGTCCTGCCAGTCCCTTCTGGCCGGCAGAGTTTCTGCTGAAAGGTCAGCTGTTAACTTTATGGGGATTCCCTTGTATGTTATTTGTTGTTTTTCCCTTGCTGCTTTTAATATTTTTTCTTTGTGTTTACTTTTTGTTAGTTTGATTATTATGTCTCGGCAAGTTTCTCCTTGGGTTTATCCTGTATGGAACTCTCTGCACTTCCTGGACTTGATTGACTATTTCCTTTCCCATATTGAGGAAGTTTTCGACTATAATCTTTTCAAATATTTTCTCAGACCCTTTCATTTTTTCTTCTTCTGGGACCCCTCCCCTAAAATTCAAATGTTGGTGTGTTTAATGTTGTCCCAGAGGTCTCTGAGACTGTCCTCAATTCTTTTCATTCTTTTTTCTTTATTCTGCTCTGTGGCAGTTATTTCCACCATTCCATTTTCCAGCTCACTTATCCATTCTTCTACCTCAGTTATTCTGCTATTGATTCCTTCTAGTGTATTTTTAATTTCAGTTTTTGTGTTGTTCATTACTTTGATTGCTCTTTAGTTCTTCTAGGTCCTTGTTAAACGTTTATTTTCTCCATTTCTGAGATTTTGGATCATCTTTACTATCATTACTCTGAATTCTTTTTCAGGTAGTTTGCCTATACCCTCTTCATTTATTTGTTCCTGTGGGCTTTTATCTTGCTCCTTTTTCTGTAAGATATTTTTCTCTCTTCTCATTTTGTCTAATTTACAGTATTTGAGGTCTCCTTTCCCTAGGCTGCAGGGTCGTAATTCCTCTTGCTTCTGTTCTCTGCCCCTGGTGGTGAGGTTCATCCAGTGGCTTGTGTAGGCTTCCTGATGGGAGGGACTGGCTCCTGCATTTTGGTGGATGGAGCTGAGTCTTTTCCCTCTGATGAGCAGGGCCATGTCAGGTAGTTTGTTTTGGGGTGTCTGTGAGCTTAGTATGACTTTAGGTAGTCTGTGTGTTGATGGGTGGTTTTGTGTTGCTGTCTTATTTATTGTTGGTGTGAGGCATCTAGCACTGGGAGCTGCAGGCAGTTGGGTGGAGCTGGGTCTTGGATTCAGATAGAGGCCTCTGTGAGACCTCTCAGCGATTAATCTTTCCTGGGGCTGGGAATTCTCTAGTGGTCCAGTGTCCTGGCCTCAGTGCTGCCACCCCAGATCCTCAGGCCTACTTCCAGTCAGCGAACCGAGACCCCGCAAGTCGCTTGTCCCAGCAATGAAGGGGATTTAAAAAAAAATGACCAGCAAAACCCCAAATGGTAAAAAGGAAAATCAAACAAAGACAGAAATAAGGAAACACACACACACACAAAGGAAACAAAAACAGAACCAAGTAAAACAAAAAGCAAGAGAACAACCAGACAAACAGAAGTACCCCAAAACAAAATCAAATAATCAGAATCAAAACTAACAAAAACACAAAACCTAAAAACAAAACCAAAGCATTGTGCCAACTGAAAAATAAAGCAAAGAGACAAAACAAACAAATAATGACTTTTTAGAAAAAGGGGAAAAAACACAGAACTGAAAAGCAAAGTATGAATGGAAATATACAAAAATAAAAAATATATTAAAGAAGAAGAAACAAATAAGGGAAAAGAACACAGAACAACAGAAAAGCATAGTAAAAATAGAAATATATAAAATAATAAAAATTTAAAATGTTATAAAACACAAAGATCCCAAAAGACCAAATTAAAAAAAAATACAACAAACAACAGACAAAAACAAAAAGCCAGAACCAACAACAGAATGAATCAAAACATAATAAAAATATTAGTAATAATTATGTTTCCCTGGGATCTCAGCTGTACGTGTCCTTGCGTACACTGTGAGCCACAGCCCACCTCTGCCTCCCCAAGAGGCCCTCCTCTGCCTCTGGGCTGGTCTCTGGACGTGCTGTGAGTCCTGTGGGGACCACTCAGACTCTGATCTTGCCCAGTTCCTGCGTGTGTTGCCCCCAAAGTCCACAGCTACCTGAGCTAGACCATTTTCATTTGTGGGAACACTCATTGTCTACTCAGATATTCCATAGATGCAGGGTCTACCTAGCTGATTGTGGGGATTTAATCTGCAGCTTGTGGGGCTGATAGAAAGATTTTTGATCCTTTTCCTTAGTCGCCCCTTCCCTGGGGTTCAGCTTTGGTTTTATCCCCACCTTTGCATGTGGTCCACCCACAGGAGTCTTGTCCTGAGGCTGCCTTGGAGCTCTTGGGTCTGCCCCATTGAGGACAGGGCACAGAGGTGGTACGATTTCTTGGATCACATGAGCCCTGGCAATGTCAAATGTGCAGGGAAGCCAGCGGTCATGGGCACAAGAGATTTGGCCCTAGTGAGGTCCTTTTCTGGTGCCCACCAGAAGACGCATGAGGGCCAGCCCTGAGGGGGCTTTTTCTATTGCTCTGCAGCCAGCGCATGAGAGCCAGACCTGAGAGGGCTTCTTTTATTGTCCGTCAGCAGGCGCCAGCGTGTGGGGAGAGAGAGGCTACAATAGTGGCTCCTCCCCCTGTGTGTGACTAAGCAGCAGTACCCTGCTTCCCTGATGCAGATTTCCTCCCTCCCATCCCCTCAGTCCATCTCCCCACAGCCAATAGCAGTTCTCGCCCTAGGTCTGTTCTCTAATCCTCATGCTCCAGTTTCCAGCCCCCTTGCACACCTGTGAACACTCTTCCCAGTCCAGGGCATATAGGGCTGTGGTATGGACTGTCTGTGTAGTTCTCACTCTGTCCCGTCTGCCACAGATCGGCCACTTCACCCACTTCCAACAGCATCAAATGCTTCCCTTCTGTCCCAGTCGATTTCCCCATCAGAGAGGGGGTTTCCCCGAATTCGGGAATCTCTCCTTTGCTTCAACTCCCCTGCCCTGGGGTGCACGTCTGGTCCTGCTTCCTCTCCTCCTCCTTCTCCCTTCTTTTTTCAGTCCTACTCAGTTACCCAGGGATCTTTATAATCCTTTCCAATGTCCAAGGTCACCTTCTAGTGTTCAGCTGGTGTTCTGTGAGAACTGTTGCAGCTGTAGATGTATTCCTGATGCATCCGTGGAGAGAGATGAACTCCACGCCCTCCTACTCCTCCGCCATCTTAACTCTGCCTCCAGGTTCTAAGAACATAAGATTTTGGAGGGGCACAATTCAGCCCCTAAAATTTCTGAAGATAACAAAACAAATATTAAGTTCAGTCTATTCTGCTACCATCCGCATTTCTTTAACAATTAGCGTAAACAAAATTGGTAAATGGGTCCATGTTCTCTGTGTAAACTAGAAGTCTTATTGGTTCATGGAAATAAGCAATAGCACCTAAATGTAAAATCACAGAGATTGAAAAACGGAATCTCTGGAGTGTACTACACTGGTTTCCACTTAAGCAAATGTTTTTCTCTTTGGCTTAGATGAGACCCTTGCTCTGATTTGGAAGAGTTCATTGCATTGTTCTCCCTGACCATTCTGTATTTTGTCCTTTTTCCAGAACTCAGCCTCCCCAACACTTTATTAGTCCCCTCTCTTTCCATCAAGCTACCTCCACCATTTTTTAAATTAAGATATAATTGACATATATATTATAGATAATTGACACTTAATAAACATATGATTTCAGGTGTACAACATAATGATTAAAAACTTGTGTATATTGTGAAATGATTACCACAATAAGTCTAGCTAATATCCATTACCACAGAGCTAAATTTTCTTCTTGAGGTGAGAACAAAGATCTATTTTCTTAGTAATTGTGCACTGGTACAGTATTATGAACTATAGTCATCATGCTGTATATTAGGTCCCAAGTACTTACATATTATAACTGGAAGTTTTAACCTTTTACTTCACGCATTTCACCTGCTTCCCACCTCCCAACACTGGAAACCACCAATAAGTTCTCTTCATCTATGAGTTTGACTTCTTGGGGTAGTTTTTTTCAGATTCCATATGTAAATGAGAACATAAGGTATTTGTATTTCCCTGTACTTGACTTTCACTTAGCATAATACCCTCGAGGTCCATCTGTATTGTTGCAAATGAAAATATTTCATTTTTATGACTGAATAATTCTCCACTATATATATATATATATACCACTTCCTCTTCATCAGTGGGCACTTAGGTTGCTTCCATGTCTTGGCAATTGTAAATAATGATGCGAAGAATGTGAGGGTGCAGACAGCATTTCGCGTTAGTGTATTTGTTTCCTTTGGATAAATGCTCAGAAGTGGAACAGATGGATCCATGAAATAGTTCTATTTTTAAATTTGGGGGGAAACCTCCATACTGTTTGCCACAATGCCTACAGCAATTTGCATTCCATCTAAAGGGCACAAGGATTCCCTTCTCTCCACATCCTTGCCAACACTTGTTAATTTTTTTCCAGTTTTATTGAAGTATAATTGACACACACCACTATATACATTTAAGGTGTACACTACTACAGTGGTTTGACTTACCTATATTGTGAAATGAACACCGCAGTAAATTTAGTTAGCATCCCTCATCTCATTAAGAAACAATAAAAAGAGGAAGCAAAAAAGAAAAAAACTGTTTCTTTTTCCTTATTACAACTCTTTAGGATATAATTTCTGAACAAGATATATATATATATGTATATTTATGGTATATATATATATATATGGTATATATATACAGTGTTAACTATAATCACACTCCTGTACATCATATCCCTAGTACATATTTACCTTATAATGGAAGTTTGTCACTTTTGACTACTTAGATCCAGTTCCCCCTTCACTCAACCCCCTGTCTTTGGTAACCACAAATCGCATCTCTTTATCTATGAGGAGTTTGGTGGTTACTATTGCTGTTGTGATGGTGGTGATGGTAGTTTTGTGGTTCCACATATAAGTGAGATCATACAGTATTTCTATTTCTCTGACTTGTATTATTTAGCCTAATATCCTCAAGGTCCATGCATGTTGCTGCAAATGGGAAGTTTCCTTCTATTTCAATAGAATACTTTTCCATTTGCGTATATACACCACATCTTCTTTATCCATTCATTCATCCGTGGATGCTTCAGTTCCATGTCTTGGCTATTATAAATACTTCTATGAACATGGGGGTGCTATTGTAAACAGAATAATATTTTTCATTTCTTTTTCAGATAATCATTGTTAGTGCATGGACACATTATTGAATTTTGTATGTTAATTTTGGGTCCTGCCACTTAATTCAGGTGGATGATTAGATCTAAGAATTTTTTGAATTTTCTATATGTAAAATACTGTCACCTGCAAATAGAGACTTGTTCTTCCTTTCCAATTCCGAGGACTTTTATTTCTTTCTGTTCCCTTTTTTCTCTGGCTAGGACTCCCAATACCATGTTAAATACAAGTGGTGAGGGAGCATCTTTTCTTGTGCCTGATTTTAGAGGAAAAGCTTTCAGACTTTCACCACTGAGTATATTACACATGGACTTGCCATATATGGCCTTTATGTTGACATGTGTTCCTTCTATATTGAATTTTCCAGTTTTTTTTTTTATCATGAAGAGATGTTGACTTTTGTCAGTTTTTTTAGATGATCATGTGCTTTTTTTCCCTTCCAATTTATTAATGTATTGTAGCACACTGATTGCTTTTTGTATATGCTGAACCATCCTAGCATCCCAGGGATAAATCCCAACGGATCATGGAGAATGATCCTTTTAATGTGCTGATGAATTCAGTTTGCTAGTATTTAAGTAAGCATTTTTGTACCTATATTCATTGGGGATATTGGCCTGTACATTTCTGGTAGCATCCCTGTCTGGCTTTGGTATCGGGGTAATGCTGGCCTAAAAACATGAGATTGGTAGTGTTCCTTCTAAGATCTTTTGGAAGAGTCTGAGGAGAATTGGCATTGCGTCTTCTTTCAATGTTAGGTAACATTCGCCAGTAAAGACTTCTGGTCCTGGGCTTTTCTTCATTCAGAGGTTCTTCATTGCTGATTCAGTCTGCTTCCTGGTCTGTTTAGATGTTCTGTTTCTTCATGATTCTGTCTTGGTAGGTTGTATGTTTCTACGAATTTCTTCTTTTCTTCCAGATGGCCAGTTTGTTGGTATACAGTGGCTCATAGTAGCCTGTTAGGTTCCTTTGTATTTTTGTGGTATCAGTTGTAATGTCTCATTTTTCATTTCTAATTGTGTTGATTTGGATCCTCTCTCTTTTTTCCTTTGTTAGTCTAGCTAATGGTTTGTCAATTTTGCTTATCTTTTCAAAGAGCGAACTCTTTGTTTATTCTTTCTATTGTTTTCTCATTCTCTATTTCACTTATTTCTGCTGTAATCTTTATTATGTCCTTCCTCGTGCTAATTTTGGGCTCAGTTTATACTACTTTTTCTACTTCCTTAAGGCAGGAGTTAGGGTGTTTTTTGAGATCTTTTGTTCTTAAAGTAGGCACATATTGCTCTAAAATTCTCTGTTCAATCTGCTTTTGCTTTATCTCATAAATTTTGGTATGTTCTGTTCCTATTTCCATTTGTCTCTAGACATTTATTTCTCCTTTAATTTCTTCTTTGATCCATTGGTTGCTCAGAAGAGTGTTCATATCTATGCATTTGTGAATTTTCCCATTTTCTTCCAGCTATTGATCTCTAGCTTCATACCATGGTAGTCAGAGAAGATAGCTGGTGTGATTTATTTCTTCTTAAATTTGCTAATGTGGTCTCACACATGATCTACCCCCAAAAATGTTTCATGATCGCTTGAGAAGGATGTGTATTCTGATGCTGTTGGATAGAATGTTCTATACATGTCTCCTAGGTAACTTTGGTCTCTAGTGTTGTTCAGATGCTCTCTTTGCTTATTGACTCACTGTCTGGATGACCTAAGCATTGTTGAGAATGGGGTATTAAACTCCCATTTATGATCAGGAGGTAGTTCTATTTTTAAACTTGGGGGGAACCTCGACAGTGTTTGCCACAGGGCCTTACAGCAATTTGCATTACCATCAACAGTGCACAGGTGTTCCTTCTCTCCACCTCCTGGCCAACACTTGTTAATTTTTTTCCAGTTTTATTGAGGTAAAATTGACATACACCACTATGCACATTTAAGGTATACACCATTACAATGGTTGGACTTACCTATATTGTGAAATGAACACAACAGTAAATTTAGTTAGCATCCCTCATCTCATTAAGAAACAATTAAGAAGAGGAAGCAAAAAAGAAAAACATATACTATTTTTTTCTTATGATAACTCTTTAGGATATACTTTTCTTAACAAGTTTTATATATATCACCCAAATGTGTTATAGTCTCCTTCCTGTACAGTGTATCCCTAGTACATATTTATCTTATAACCAGAAGTTTGTCCCTTTTGACCACTTTGATCAAGCTCCCCCTTCCCCTAACCCCCATCTGTGGTTACCACAAATCTCATCTCCTTTTCTATGAGGAGTTTGGCAGTTGCCGTTGTTGTTCTGTGGTTCCATGTATAAGTGAGATCATACAGTATTTCTCTTTCTCTGACTTGTATAATTTAGCATAATGCCCACAAGGTCCCTCCATGTTGTTGGAAATGGCAAGATTTTTCTTCCTTTTAAATGGAGTAAAATTCCATTGGTATATACACCGCATCTTCTTTATGCATTCAACCGTCCGTGGATGCTTCCGTTGTTCCGTCTTGGCTATTATGAATCATGCTGCTGTGAACATAGGGGTGCTGTTGTGAAAGGAATCATTTTCTCCATTTCTTCTTCGGATCATCATTGTTAGTGCATGGACACATCACTGAATTTTGTTTGTTAATTTTGTGTCCTGCCATTTAACTCAGGTGGATGATTAGATCGAAGAATTTTTCAGACTTTCTCTATATAAAATACTGTCATCTACAAATAGAGACAGTTGTCCTTCTTTCCAATTCCAAGGCCTTTTACTTCTGTCTATAGCCTTATTTCTCTGACTAGGACTTCCAATACTGTGTTAAATACAAGTGGTGAGGAAACATCCTTTTCTTGTGCTTGATTTTAGAAGAAAAGCTTTCATCCTTTCACCACTGTGTATGATATTACATATGGACTTGTCACATATGGCCTTTATGTTGAAGTGTGTTCCTTCTATACTGAATTTTCCAGAGGTTTTTTCTTTTTTAGTTTTTTTTAAAATCATGAACAGTTGTTGGATTTTTTCAGTTTTTTTAGATCATGTGCTTTTTTTCCCCTTCCATTCTATTAATGTAATATAGCATGTTGACTTATTTTTGTGTATGCTGAACCGTCCTTGCATCCCAGGGATAAATCCCAATGGATCATGGTGAACGACCCTTTTAACATGCTGCTGAATTCAGTTTGCTCATATTTAATTAAGCAATTTTCAGCTATATTCATCGGGGATGTTGGCCTGTACATTTCTGGTAGCATCCCTGTCTGGCTTTGGTATCAGTGTAATGCTGGTCTCACAATATTAGTTTGGTAGCGTTCATTGTAAGATTTTTTGGAAGAGTTCAGTTAAAACTGGCATTGAGTCTTCTTTCAATGTTAGGTAACATTCACCAGTAGACCTGCTGATGTATAGCTATTCCTGCTGTTGTATTCTTTTTGGGTTTTTTTTTTTTTTTGGCTACCATTTGCTTGAAATATCTTTTTCCATCTCTTTCCTCACAGTCTCCATGTGTCTTTAAAGCAAATATAAATCTCTTATTGGCAGCATATCATTTTTCCAAGTTTTTTATCCATTCAGCTATTTAATGTCTTTTGATTGGAGATTTAATCCACGTATGTTTAAAGTCATTATTGATTGGAAAGGACTATTGCCATTTCCTTCATTTCTTCTTGCTGTGGTGTAGACTCATTCCTGGTTTCTTATCCTGTTGACTGTTTTTTTCTGATGTCTTTTGGAATCCGTATGCTTGACCTCTTTATCATGTTCTTTTGTGCAGTTACTATAGGTTTCTCCTTTTTGGTTACAATGAGTCTTACAAAAAATATCTTAAAATTATAACAGCTTATTTTAAACTGGTAACAACTTAACTTTAATAGCACTCCTAAACTTTACACTTTCTCCTCCCCTCCACACTTTAGGTTATTGATGTTACAGTTTACATATTTTTTCTCTTCTGTTAATACTAACAAATTATTGTAGTAATTGTTATTTGAGTTATGATTATTGAGTTATTTTAACTTTTAACTTTTAAACTAGAGTTTAAGTGCATTAAGCACCTCCTTTTCATTGTTACAGAATCTAACTCTTTGACTATATACTTACCATTTCAGTTAGTTTTACACTACCTTCTTATTGTTTTATGACATTAATTGGCTGCATTTTACTTCCGTTCAGGGAACTCCCTTTAGCATTTCTTGTCAGCAGGTCTACTGGTGACAAACTCCCTCCACTTATGTTTGTTTGGGAAAGTCTTTATCTTCGTCATTTCTGAAGGACAGTTTTATCAGGTGTAGAATTCTAGGTTGATCAGGTTTTTGATTTCAGTATTTTGAACATATCATCCCATTCTCTCTAGGCCTGAAATTTTTCTGTTGAGAAATCTGCCTGTTACCTTATGGGGATTCCCTTGTATGTAACTTCTCTCTTTCTCTTGCCATTCTCAAAATTTTCTTTAATTTCTGCCAATTTAATGATAATGTGTTGTAGTGTAGCCTTATTCAGGTTCAACCTCTTTGAGGTCCTTTGTGACTCACAGATCTGGATGTCCATTTCTCTCCCCAGGTTTGGGAAGTTTTTGACCATTACTGCTTTAAATATAATTCCTGTCCCTTTCTCTTTTCCTTCTGAAATTTCCTTCTGCCATCATGCAGATATTGTTTCTTTTGATGGTGTCCCATAATTCCTGAAGGTCTTTTTCATTCCTTCCCCCCTCCCAACTCAATAATTTCAATGTCTTGCCTTCTAGATCACTGATTATTCTGCGTGGTCAAGTCTGCTTATGAACCTCTCAATTTAATTGCTCAGTTCAGTTATAGTATTTTCCTGCTCTAAGATTTCTGGATTTTTAAAAAAATTTATTTATTTATGTTTGGCTGCCTTGGGTCTTCGTTGCTGCACGTGGGCTTTCTTTAGTTGCATTGAGTGGGGGCTACTCTTTGTTGAGGTGTGCAGGCTTCTCATTACAGTGGCTTCTCTTGTTGTGGAGCATGGCCTCTAGGTGCACAGGCTTCAGCAATTGTGGCTCGTGGACTCTAGAGCGAAGGCTCAGTAGTTGTGGTGTGTGGGCTTAATTGCTCCGCGGCATGTGGGATCTTCCCAGACCAGGGGTCAAACCCATGTCCTCTGCATTGGCAGGCGGATTCTTAGCCACTGCACCACCAGGGAAGCCCTGGATTGTTTTTAGTGGTTTTCATGTCTTTGTTGAACTTATTTGTTCATGCATTGTTTTCCTAACTTGGTTTAGCTGTCTGTGTGTTTTTGTAGTTCACTGAACTGCTTTGAGGGTTAATTTGAATTATTTGTCTGATTGTTCCCAGATCTTCATTTCTTTAGGGTTAACTTTTGGATCAATAGTATTAGTTTCCTTTGGTGGTGTCATGTTTACCTCCTTTTATGTGATCCTTGATTCCTTACATTAGAATCTGTGCATTTGAGTAAGTGGTCCTCTCTTCCAGACTTTACAGGTTCCCACTGTCAGAGAAAAGTTAATCACCGGTCAGCTCAGTCTGGGCTGCTGGGCATGTCTGCTGGTGATATTCTTGGGCAGATGGTGCTTGCTATCTTGGTATATTTTTGGGTGTGACCGCTGCCAAGTTCTGAGGTTCAAGGGGTGGGTGCCACTGGCTGAAAACAGTTGCATAAAACTGCTGGCTTGATTCTCTGCTCAAGTGAGGCTAGAGGATGGGCTCTGCAGTTACCTGAGTTCTCTGGTCAGGCTTACTAGGCAGTCAGGATTGGGTACTATACACAGCAAAGGTGGACCTATGAATTAGCTTCCCTGCTCCGGCAGGATAGCAGGACTGATCTCAGGGCCTGCACAGCTTGTTTTCCGGAGACCCGAATCAGGTGACTATGTACTGAATTCCCTGGTCAGGTGGGGCCAATGGTTTTATTCTGCAAAAACCATGGGATGTGCTGTGTCAAGCTCTACAGCAAGCATGGCTGTTGGATGGGCTCTACAGCTTCCGTGTGCTCTAGTTAGGTTCCCTATGGGTAGGCTGAAGGCTGTATTCAGGAATTGGTGGGGCTGCAAATGTTCCCCTGTTGGGGCACAGTGGGAGACCCAACCGCAAGGCCAGTAAGGCTCTTTGCGGTCTTGACTCAAGTCATCCTGTGCCCCAAGTTCTCTGGCTGAACAAGGCCACTGGATTGCTCTACAGACTATCAACTCTGCCTACTGATCCTCTACTTGTGCTGCTGGGCTGTGCAGCTTCCAGGCATTCATGCCAGCCTTTCTGGTTAGGCAGGGCCAAGAGCTACACCCAACCTGCCAGCTGGCCTGTGGCTAAGCCCCCCTGCCTGGATTGGGGCAGAACAGGTTCCACAACTACTGAGGCTCTTCATTTGGGGGCCTGAATCAGATAGACATGTACCTGCCAAGTTCCTGGTCACATTGCTCCACTGACTTGGTTCTGCAGATAAGCAAAGCTGCTCTTGGCACTTGGGCACTGCAGGTATGAACTCAATCTCTCAAGATCTGAATGCTGGTGATTTTAAGCCTCTCCGCCTTCTCCATCACAGTCAGATTCCCAGTGGTCAACCCCTGAAGATTCTCCTGCACCCTCCATTGAAGACCAGAATAGCAGCTCCCACAAAGCAACCCACAGTGCTGGGTGTCACCTGGCCTCTTTTTTTTCCACGACAGGCTCACAGCAAGGGGGTGCGCCAGCCTGCGGGGGGGGGGGGGGGGGGGGGGGGGGGGGGGACAGTGCAGTCAGTGTGTATCCACTCCTCTTAACCATCTAATGTGGTCTGTCTTGGTCTCTGTGGCACTGGGAGATGCTTAAGCCTCATCTCCATGGCCTGGAATTCCCTCAGTGGCAGCTTGTCCATGAATAGTTGTTAGCTGGCCTTCTTGTGAGAGGGAGCAAAGTCAGGAACAACCTATGTTGCTACCTTGGTGACATCACTCTCTCTAAAATACCTTAGTATATGCGGAATGAGTCAGGATTTGTATTACAGCAGTGGTTTTCAAAGTGTGGTCCCTGAAGCAGCCATAAGTATTTTTACAGTATTTAAAAACGTATGTGGTCAGTACCTTGCTTGAAAACTAGCTTAACAATAATGACATCTCTGGCTTTTATCCTAAAAATACTAGAAGGTAAACCTAGTTTATGGTTTCTCAATTTTGGGAGTTAGAATAACCAGTTATCACAAATATATTTTCATACCAGCAGCAAAGCCAAAGCAGCCCTCTCACACTAAAATGAAAAGCAAGGCATAAAATAGTTTCCCTTGAACATAATATTGTAAAATTAAAAGTATACTAGGGCAAAGTCCTCATGCCACTATTTGAATTCAGTTAAATTCAAAAAACAATTATAAGTGATTTACCCATAACTTCCTGAAGCAAATATTCAGGACGTTTCGGAAGAGAATATGGTTTACCAAGTTACACATTCCATTTGACTTCTATCTCTGTAACTTGTTTGCTGGGATGATCCTGGATAAGCAGCTTAATCTGATTTGGTTATGTCATCTATAAAAATAAGTGCCTACTCCATTGCCTAACTAACAATAGGTACTTATCACATAAATGTTAGCTTCTCTTCCCTTTCTTACTGCTTTAAATCCTTAAAATGAGTTCACTTTATGGATAGTTCCAAAGATTTCCTTCATCCTTAAATTTTTTAATTTCCTTGATAATGACCTTTTCCAATTTTGTTTCTGTTGCCATTTTTTCCCCTCTTCCAGTTAATTCTGAAACAAAGTATAAATTTAACAGGGCTTTTCCTGAGCCCTAAACTGCGTTTTTCTTGTCTATTGAAAACTATTAATAGTTTGTCTTTTGGCAAATAAATCCCCAAATCAATATCCTACTGTCTTTTGGCATGTATCCCTTCCCCCACCAAAACAAAAGAGAAATCCCTCGTCTGGAGATCATAGGCTCAGGATAGCAAAGAGTAATGAGTAAATATATATATATATATATATATATTTTTTTTTTTTACAAGAAAAGATACTCCTGCAGGTCAAGGGTAAATTAAACTCCCCACTGGAGAGGTTTCCTTATGAACACAGGCCTTAACTTCCTGCCTATTACTGCCAATGTATCCTCTCCCCCAAATATTCTGAGTTCTTTAACCTTGAAGTTAAACTCTGGTACACAGTCGACCCTTGAACAACACAGGTTTGCACTGTGCAGGTCCACTTATACACAGATTGTTTTTCAATAAATAAACAGAACAGTATTACATAATCAGTGGTTCGATGATCTCTGATATGGAATTATGGATATGGAGGGCTAACTGTAAAGTTGTACGTGGACTTGAGACTGTACAGAGGGTCAGCTCCCCTAAACCCTCATTGTTCAAGGGTCAACTGTATTTGAATGGTACAGTTCCACTTGAAAGATGATGTTTGAAGCTGCTATTACATAATTCTTGGCATCCAGTAGCCAGTTGAGACAAAAAGGAATATGGGTCCTTCTAATATAATATGAATATGATTAGCATTAAAAAAAATCACTTGGGATATAAGTCGAGGTATTTTTTATTTATGACATATGTACATACGTACAAAATTGGCTTTATCCAATACATCATCCTGCATAGTATCTTAAAAAACAATACCATATTCTGGGAGTAAAAATCTAAGTTTCTTAATTTATGTATAACCTAACATCTTTTAGAACACAGAATATTACCAATTTGGCTTCACAGAACACAAATTCCTGTTTAGAATTTTTTCTAGCCAAGGAACAAAATAAATTCAACAACATCTTAAATTAATTTAGCTGACCCTGAGTATATTACTAATTTGCATAACTTGAATTAATGTATATAATACACTTTCATCTGTACTGTTATCTACTTATATTTATCATACTACCATTTTGTCTATATCCATTCATCTCAATTTTCTACCTCATTAATCCTTGAGAGAAAGAACAAAGAATGGGGAAGTAATAATAAGAAATTCAGAGGAGAAAACTACAGGTATTAGCTCAAACTTTTCCACCCAGAAGTCTGGGGCCCAGCTCTAAGTCCAGGGTTACCTGATAAACTTAATAACAAGACGATATTGATCTGAGTACCTTCTGTCAATTGAGGCTGATGTAAAATTACTCTTCCTGCATTTCTTCCTGTTCTCTTTCACAACACTTAATTAAAAAGTATACAAACTGAGCTTCCCTGGTGGCGCAGTGGTTGAGAGTCCGCCTGCCGACGCAGGGGACACGGGTTCATGCCCCGGTCTGGGAGGATCCCACGTGCCACGGAGCGGCTGGGCCCGTGGGCCATGGCCGCTGAGGCTTGCGCATCCGGAGCCTGTGCTCCGCAACGGGAGAGGCCACAGAGGTGAGGGGCCCGCGTACCGCCAAAAAAAAAAAAAAGTATACAACTTATCAAATTCAGTAAGTAGTTCTGGGAGCACTTCAAAAGAAAAGAAAACACAAACATGACCAAAATAGTAGTGGCAAAGAACTGTGTTAAAGATAGGTTGTCCCAAGATGCTTGAGGGTAAAACTCCCCAGCTCAACTCTCCCAAAAAATGCTAGTGCAAGAATTATAAGGAAACAAGCAAGAAAAGGACAGGGCAGCTGGATGATTGGTGAAGGGAGCCGTGGCCTTAGGTTGATAACCAGCACATCTCATACCAAAATACCAACAGTAAAAGACCTCCTGGCTCACGCTGCCCTGGTGTGTGAGAGGTAATGAGTTACTTTTCTTGCCCCTTGTACAAGAGGGAAATCCAAGAATGAAAAAGTAAACAAGAGGCTGGGAAAGTTGACTGTGGAGTCAGTCATGCACTGATGCCTACATCTCTCTTCTTTCTCTCATTACTTTTAATGACACAGAAGACTGAATGACAACTATACAGTGCATAGAAATTAACACATAACACAGATGGAAAATTAGTACTTAATCTTCTCATCCTCAGGTAAAAAAAACAGAAATCAAACAAGTACTTGAAATATTAATACAAAGCAAACATTACATGAAATGACAGCACAGGATAACAGCTTCAATACCTTAAAAGATTTTATAAGATTGTGCTGATTCTTTTACATCTAAAGAATTATATAGAAGAGTAAATAAAAATTAAATTATGTTTATATAAGAAACTATCTTCAAAAAGTTATTTGAACTTTCAAATATAGAGTTCAAAAGTATATGATGAACTATTTTTGATTTGTATAAATCCCAAAATGGTAAAATATATTATCTGGGGGAAAAAGAAGCTTTCATTAAATACAAACATAATGGACTAAATAAACCAGGTTCACTATAAAACAGTTTCTTGGAAAACTTCCATAGAAAGTAAAGGCAGAATGGCACGAAGTTAGAAAAGCTGTGTTTAAGGCAAACTAAATAAGTAACCTTAAAGTAAGTCATATGATCCCATAAACAACAAAGTAATTTCCTCTCAAAAATTTCTCTATTACAGTCGGAGAAATGAATTAAAGCAGAAATAATGGCTGTTGTCAGAGTTACTTGGAAGCACTGAATACCATTATGCAAAAAAACCCAAATGCTTCTAATTTAAATATGCTTGACTCATTTGCCCCTTAGTTGTCACAGAGCAATGAAAAAAATAAAATGCATTATCCCAGTGTTCATCGTACAGTATGAATGTGAAATGCTGAAACATTAAAAAAAAAATGGAATTTTTCAGGCTATGTGTATAACATGATAACCAAAAAGAAAATGATCGATTCTGTTATTCTGGCCTATGTTAAAAATATGCATAGACAAGTGCACCATCTCCCTACAAGTAGGTGTGTTAGAGTCTCTTGTTGAGCACACGGCTTAACATCAGACCTGTGATCACATGGACACACGAAAAGCTTCCAAGATGGACAGGGAAGAGATTAATCATGAATTAAAAGAAACAATGCTTTTAAACAGTGTTCAGTAAACATGTTCTTTAGTCAACTATTTCTTAAAAAACAAAATAATCAAGTACATATCATTAAGTTAAATATCTTAGCACATGAATTTGCACCTTATAAATCTGGTGTTTCAAACTGTCCTATAAAAATATTTATATATTTTTTGAGAACTATGGTACGTGCAATTATATAATCAGAAAAAGGATCTGTTTCTTTTCATCTACTGGAATGACACCATGCCTTTCTAAGAAAAAAACTGCAGCCCACAGGAAAATGATCAAAACAGCTGGACTGACTGAAGTTGTCCAGTTTAAGAAGGGACTGTCTCTTCTCCACCAGCAGCTCAAAGTTAGCAAGTGTCAGTATCCCAGGCCAGCCTTCTCACATGGTCCCGGGGGACAGGCGCTGTTTATACATGCCTGCTACTGCTTTGGCTGCACTGTAGATCATCTGCCGACGAGACATGCCAGTGAAAGTCATATGCCAATCAGTCCGGCTGACATTGAGTAAGCTCTTCTCCAGGACTTCGCCCACTGTCACCAAAAGGCCCGACCACCTCAGACTGTAGTCCTGGGGAGTTAGACTTTGAGCCTAAGGAAAAAAGAAATCGATATTTTAATACATTAAAAAACATCACTGGAAGTAGTTATGTCATAAGTGACATTTCAAAGTCTCTCAGGTTACTTCTCATAGAGATTATGACAGACCCTGAGAAACACGGCTATGCTGCCAAATGTATGAAGTTACAAGGCTACAAAAAAAACACAAAACAATATTGCACACATGGACTTGATTTACAATGTCCACACTAAGCTCATTTTGTTGTTTAAATACAATCTAAGTCTTAAAGCTAATGACTCTATCTAACAGAGCTCAGTGTCAGAGGGCCTAAGTGTCAGTTCTATATTCAGTGTCACTTTAGGTTAATAAGATTAGTGCTAAAATAGAAATGTTACTTTTATCTTTTTACAGTAATAAAATTCCTTACAATTACAAGAAAGAGAGATAATACTGCATATTAAGGCTTCAACCCTATCAGAAAAGAATTGTTAAATTAATCTGCAGAAGAGTATTCCTGGAAACTTCATTTATGTGTGAATAAGTTAGCACCAATATATATCAAATAACATCCAGTCCAGGAGAGAGCATCAACCACTGTTACATCACTTGTACTTGACCCAGCCTACATCTGCTCCATGGCAATCATTTATTCACCTACACAGGAATGAAAAAATAAACTCACTGCCTGATATCCAAGAATGATACAGTTTTTTGGCTTTAGGGTGGTAAGTATAGTCCAGAGGAGTATAGCCATGTGTAGAAAGGGTCCATGCAGTGATTCCCAAATGTGCTATATATTACAATCGCCTGAGATGCATTTTTTTTTTTTTTTTAACAAAACCACTTTTCATGCTCCACCTAAGACCAATGAATTGGAAACTCACAGATGGTTCCAAGAGAAAGAGCACAATACTTATAAAATAGTTTCTGAGAAATTCTGCTGGGGAGCCTGCTCTGTCTTCCCTTCCACAGGGTACACTGCACTATCAGTATTCTACTATGTTTTAAAGAGAGACAGTAGATAGACCACTATGGTCCTCAGAACTGTGTTTCTCAAATGCGATGTGCACATGAAGCATCTGGGGAGCTTCTAAAGTTGCAGATCCTAATTCCATAGCCTTAGGTTAGGGCCCAAGAGTACTTTTTTTTTTAAGACTAAATGGGCAATGCACAAATCCTTTTTTTCCAGTTTTGAGATACTGACATATATCACTATTTAAGTTTAAGATGTACACCACAATGGTTTCACTTACCTTTATTGTGAAATGATTACCATGATAATCACCCCATATTTAGATACAATAAAAAGAACCAAAAAAAAAAACCTTTTTTCTTTATGACAAGACCTCTTAAGATCTACTCTCTTAACAACTTTCATATAGCATACAATAGTGTTAACTACAGTCACCATCCTATACATCATATCCTCAGTACTTATTTCTCCCGTAACTGGAAGTCTGTACCTTAAGACCACCTTTCTCCTACCACCCTTCCTCAAGCGTGCATTTTTAACAAGTTCCCAGGTGATGATTATGATGCTAGGCCTAGGATCATACTTTTGAGGATCAAAATACTTGACATTATCAGCTAACATCTAGAAACTGGGTTTTTAATTGGGGGAGGAGGGATCATTTATATTTGTTTAACCAGCATAAACTGTATAAAAATTTTTCCTGATTTTCACTAATATATTGATATATGCTGATTATAATCCCCTTAAGGGCTGATTTCTAGTCTCTTAAATTCTCTTAAAAAATTTCAACTACAAGGGAACATAGAATTGAACATCTTGCAGTGGATAAAACAAGAAACAGCGTAGAACTGAAGAGCAAGGACAAGAGGAAGGAATCTCAATACCTATACTTTTGTATCTCAACTTTGTACCTTGTGAAAGAAATGAAATGACAGCAGAAATGGCAAAACAAAAAGCAAACGACACTCTTTGAATACCACTGTTCACAGTTAACCACATTAAGAGCCTGTGTGTACTTTTCCAGGCCTTTTTGTCCTATTCATTTACATACATTTTAAAGTATATATGGGTATATGTGTGTGTGTGTATATATGGATACTACATGCAGTTTATTTTCACTTAGCAATGTCACAGACAAATTTGAATATTAGTATATATAGTTTTATTAGTATATATACTTTTGATGCTTTGTTCCTGGAGCATAATGTCTGTTTCTTTCCAATATATATTTTTAAAACAGAATAAAAATTGCCCTTGCAGTGATCAGACATCTAGCAAAAGAGTCACCAACATTTTCTGAAAAGGGTCACGTAGGAAATATCTTAGGCTTTGTGGGCCAGACAGTCTCTATAGCAACTACTCAATTCTCCTGCTGTAGCCAAAAAAGCAGCTGTAAACAGTATGTAAACAAACGGGCCCAGGTATGTTCTTTACAAAAAAACACTTCTTTACAAAAACAGGGGTCAGGCCAGATTTGGCTGTAAGACTTTTTTCTTTTTTTTTTTTGTGCTAGTCCCTGATTTCAAGCAATGTAAGAATGACAGTGACAGAAGCAGCCTTACAATTACAAGGTTCCTAATGTTTTACCATTAGATCTGATTTTTGCTTTGACTTACCAGTATACACATACCCTTCTAATCCTAATTAGCTAAGAGTTATTAGCACGGTTGTAATTTCTTTTTTTTTCTTTTTAATTTTTATTGGAGTGTAATTGATTTACAACGTTGTGTTAGTTTCAGGTGTACAGTGAAGTGAATCAGTTATACATGTATCCACTCTTTTAGATTCCTTTCCATTATAGGCCATTAGAGAGTACTGAATAGAGTTCCCTGTGGTATACAGTAGGTTCTTATCAGTTATCTATTTCATATAGAGTAGTGTTTATATGTCAATCCCAATCTCCCAATTTATCCCTTCCCCCCTACCCCCCCCTTGGTAACCATAAGTTTGTTTTCTACATCTGTGACTGTTTCTGTTGTAAGTATGTTCATTTGTACCCTTTTTGTATATTCCACATATAAGCTATATCATATGATATTTTTCTTTCTCTGGCTTACTTAGTATGACAATCTCTAGGTCCATCCATGTTGCTGCAAATGGCATTATTTTGATCTTTTTTATGGCTGCATAATATTCCATTGTATACATGTACCACATCTTCTTTATCCATTCATCTATCGATGGACATTTAGGTTGCTTCCATGTCCTGGCTATTATAAATAGTGCTGCAATGAACATTGAGGTGCATGTATCTTTTCAACTTATGGTTTACTTCCGGATATATGCCCAAGAGTGGATTGCTGGATCATATATTAGCTCTATTTTTAGTTTTTTAAGGAACCTCAACACTATTCTCCATGTGGCTGTACTAATTTACATTCCCACCAACAGTGTAGGAGGGTTTCCTTTTCTCCACACCCTCTCCAGCATTTATTATTTGCAGACTTTTTGATGATGGCCACTCTAACTGGTGTGAGGTGGAACCTCACTGTAGTTTTGATTTGCATCTCTCTAATGATTAATGATGTTGAGCATCTTTTCATGTGCTTTTTACCCATCTGTATGTCTTCTTTGTAGAAATGTCTATTTGGGTCTTCTGCCCATTTTTTTTGATTGGGTTGTTTTTTTTTATATTGAGCTGCATGAGCCGTCTGTATATTTTGGAGATTAATCCCTTGTCAGCTGCTTCATTTGCAAATACCTTCTCGCATTCTGAGGGCTGTCTATTCATTTTGTTTATGGTTTCCTTTGCTGTGCAAAAGCTTTTAAGTTTAATTAGGTCCCATTTGTTTATTTTTGATTTTATTTCCATTACTCTAGGAGGTGGATTGAAAAAGATCTTGCTGTGATTTATGTCAAAGAGTGTTCTGCCTGTTTTCCTCTAAGAGTTTTATAGTATACGGTCTTACATTTAGGTCTTTAATCCATTTTGAGTTTATTTTTGTGTATGGTGTTAGAGAATGTTCTAATTTCATTCTTTTACATGTAGCTGTCCAGTTTTCCCAGCAGCACTTACTGAAGAGACTGTCTTCTCCATTGTATATCCTTGCCTCCTTTGTCATAGATTAGTTGACCATAGGTGCATGGGTTTATCTCTGGGCTTTCTATCCTGTTCCGTTGATCTATATTTCTGTTTTTGTGCCAGTACCATACTGTCTTGATTACTGTAGCTTTGTAGTATAGTCTGAAGTCAGACAGCCTGATTCCTCCAGCTCCGTTTTTCTTTCTCGAGATTGCTTTGGCTATTTGGGGTCTTTTGTGTTTCCACACAAATTGTATATTTTTTTGTTCTAATTCTGTGAAAAATGCCATTGGTAATTTGATAGGGATTGCATTAAATCTGTAGATTGCTTTGTATAGTATAGTCATTTTCACAATATTGATTCTTCCAATCCAAGAACATGGTATATCTCTCGACCTGTTCGTGTAATCTTTGATTTCTTTCATCAGTATCTTACAGTTTTCTGAGTACAGGTCTTTTACCTCATTAGGTAGGTTTATTCCTAGGTATTTTATTCTTTTTGATGCGATGGTAAATGGGGTTGTTTCCTTAATTTCTCTTTCTGACCTTTCATTGTTAGTGTATAGGAATACAAGAGATTTCTGTGTATTAATTTTGTATCCTGCATCTTTACCAAATTCATTGATTAGCTCTAGTAGTTTTCTGGTAGCATCTTTAGGATTTTCTATGTATAGTATCGTGTCATCTGCAAACAGTGACAGTTTTACTTCTTCTCTTCCATTTGGATTCCTTTGGATTCCTTTTATTTCTTTTACTTCTCTGATTGCTGTGGCTAGGACTTCCAAAACTATGTTGAATAAGTTGTGAGAATGGACATCCTTGTCTTGTTCCTGATCTTAGAGGAAATGCTTTCAGTTTTTGACCGTTGAGAACAGTGTTTGCTGTGGGTTTGTTGTGTATGGCCTTTATTATGTTGAGGTAGGTTCCCTCTATGCCCACTTTCTGGAGTTTTTATCATAAGCAGGTGTTGAATTTTGTCAAAAGCTTTTTCTGCATCTATTGAGATGATCATATGTTTTTTATTCTTCAGCTTGTTAATGTGGTGTATCACACTGATTTGTGGAAATTGAAAAAACCTTGCATCCCTGGATAAATCCCACTTGATCATGGTGTATGATCCTTTTAATGTGTTGTTTGATTCTGTTTCCTAGTATTTTGTTTAGGATATTTGTGTCTATGTTCATCACTGATATCGGCCTGTAATTTTCTTTTTTTTGTGATAACTTTGTCTGGTTTTGGTAGCAGGGTGATGGTGACCTTGTAGAATGAGCTTAGGGAGTGTTCTTTCCTCTGCAATTTTTTGGAAGAGTTTCAGAAGGGTAGGTGTCAACTCTTCTCTGAATGTTTGATAGAATTCACCTGTGAAGCCATCTGGTCCTGGCCTTTTGTTTGCTGTTAGATTTTCAATCACAGTTTCAACTTCAGTACTTGTGAGTCATATTTTCTATTTCTTCCTGGTTCAGTCTTGGAAGGCTATACCTTTCTTATCTGTCCATTTTTTCTAGGTTGTCCATTTTATTGGCATATAGTTGCTTGTAGTAGTCTCTTATGATCCTTTGTATTTCTGTGGCATCTGTTGTAACTTCTTTTTCATTTCTAATTTTATTGATTTGCACCCTCCCCTTTTTTTCTTGATGAGTCTGGCTGAAGATTTATCAATTTTGTTTATCTTTTCAAAGAACCAGCTTTTAGTTTCATTGATCTTTTCTATTTTTTCTTCATCTCTATTTTATTGGGTTGGCCAAAAAGTTCTTTCAGTTTTAAGTAAAAATAAAAGACACAGTTTTTCATTTTCACCAAGAATTTTATTGAACAATGTATTTACTAACTGAATGAACTTTTTGGCCAACCCAATACTTATTTTTGCTCTGATCTTTATCATTTATTTCCTTTTGCTAATTTAGGGGTTTTTTTTTTTTTGGTTGTTCTTCTTTCTCTAGTTGCCCAACAAGGTGGAAATTTTAAAAAGTTATGAAGACATAGGTGAATAAAGTAAATTTTGATTGGGATGAAACAGAGGAAACAGGAGATTCACAGAACTTATCCCAGCAGGGTGGAAATCTTCAGATGGCCATTAAGAAACAGGATGAATAAAACAGACATAGGTGGGATTAAAACAGGTTTTAACACAGCACTACCAAAGGTTGAGTGGGACTCCCTGCTGGTTCCCCAACACTGAAGGGCCCCAAATAAGTCTGCTCTATTTATCCTAGTTAGGAGAAATTTTAAAAGTCTGAAGGTAGAAATGATAATGAGAAATTTAAGCAGCAATCAATTGGGGCAGTGACTAGGCAGATTAATCAAGATAAAGACTGACAAATGGGCCAAAACCCCTTGGCTCAAACCCTAGCTGGGGACCCAAAGACTTTTGTACAAGAGTAAAATGGTCAGGAGTGGAGAAGAGACGTTTCCCTTGAGCTGTGTTACCAAAGTCCACTAGTGAAGGCCTGATGTGTGCTACAATTAGACTGAAAGAAAGTAAAAATGTAATGGTTGATAGAATTATGAAAGTTGACACTTCCCCTACCTAGTATTACAAAACCAAAACCCACTGATGAAGTCTCAATGGGGGCTATAGTGAGGAACATAAGTGATGATGGAATTACAGTATAAGTTTGTAGGAGACTTGGTGTGTTTGAACTGGTTTCATGTGAAGTGACGGTGTTTTTTTTCACCTGATTATATTTTGGGGATGGACACTGTATCTCACTGGGGAACGTTTCCCTTATCTAGTATTGTAAAACAGAAGGGATGGAAGGCCACCCGTCAAGCATTATTAACTGGACATGCTCTATGGAACCAGTAAGATTGTCTGAGCCTGCAGTGTGGAATAGAAGTTGGAGTGCTGGTAGGGACAAAACTCTCTGCGCCACAGCCCTATGTGGAACGTAGACTGAGGCTTATGGCAAAAATCTGTGAGTGCCTCCCAGCAATGACTACTTGAACTTCGAACTACAGAATTTCCATTTGAGGGGTGTTTACTACCTAGCCACTGGACATTATTAATTGAAGCTACTCAGATGACTAAAGGGCATAAAATGATACTGAAATGTGAAATACCCAAAACGTCTGGGATGATGGAGAAACACCCTAATAGGGATGGCAGTGCCCGGAAGAGTTCCACCATAATGGAAACGGTTTATACAGGAACATGCTGTCTGGGGAATACAGGGAGAAGACTAACAAGCTCGGTGTCTCTTTTCCTCTAGGACAGATCGTAACTGACCAACCAAGAGCTGCTTGGTTCATGGGTAGCAGTTCCAAGGTGGATGGATAACATACTATTTGGAAGTCCACTGCTCTGACTGAGGAAGGTAAAAACAAATCAGACAGGCAAGGCTGAACTGCATGCTGTTTTCCCAGCAGTGATGAAAGGATTGAACAGTGATATAATCTCCTATCTTCTGGTTTTTACTGAGTCATGGGCAGCGGTCAATGGCCTGGCCATATGGTCAGGCAGGAGGGCAATGGAAACCTGGCCTATTAAAAGGATGCCCATATGGGACACACAACCCTGTGGAAATCACTGTGGGAACTGGAGGGATGCACTAAACTAGAACATGTTGATGCCCATCAGAAGAACTCCTTTCCAGGCTTGGAAGGTGAATGGAATCAACAATCAGATATCCCCCTGCTCTCTCTCAAGACGGCCACCTGGGTCCATGAAGTGAGTGAATATGGGGTTAGTGCAGCAATGCAGAGATGGGCTGAATCTAGACCCATTCTTCTTGTACACTCTGAGTCACAAAATGCCAATAAAAACTGTTCTGTCGACCAGCAAAAAAGACAGAGACTGCAGATGGCTATGTGGCAGATTTCCTGTTAGGAAGGCCCTGAACATAGCAAGTTAGTTGGTAGCCTTGGGGGACTACAAACGGTTCTTTACAGGTAGAGACAGTGACTCTAGGCGGGGCTTTTCTTACCCAGTGGTAGAGGCAAATGCTCAGTTACAGTTTCTGGTTCAGCACTCTATGTTGTTGTTGTTGTTGTTTTTAACACCTTTATTGTAACTATGTTTTTAATCTTTGTTACAACTCCTAAGGGCCTTTAGGGCAAGATGTGCCTTCACTCCATCTGAAAAAATGGGGCTAACAGTGATTGCTGCTATATGGGCTGGTGGTAAAGACAGCCCACCTGTTCTGCACCTATGTAACCTTAACTTATCTGAATAGAAGTGGATGAGGGGGAGGCATCTGCTAGCCTAGTATTGCTGTCTGTAATCTAGACCAGTTGCTGAACCTAATGTCCCTTCCAAAGGTGGAGAAGTTTGGATATGAAAGGAGAAAAAGGCAAAAAAAAAAAAAAAAAAAAAGGCTCAGAGCAAGAGATGATACCATCTCTTAGCTCTATTATACTACATGCCTGAAAGGGTGAAGCCATATAGTGTATCTCTGACACCCCTCCTGCTGTTTTTTTAAATTGAAGTATAGTTGGTTTACAATGTTGGGTTAGTTTCAGGTATACAGCAAAATGATTCATTTATACATATGTATGTACAGATCTATTCTTTTTCGGATTCTTTTTCATTATAGACTACTACGAAATATTGAATACTGTATAGCACAGGAAACTGTAAGTCCTTGTTATCTACTTTTTATATAGTAGTGTGTATTTGTTAACCCCAAACTCCTGATTTATCTCCTTGCCCCATGCCGCCACTATCCCCTTTGGTAACCAAAAGTTTGCTTTCTATGTCTCTGAGTCTATTTCTGTTTTCTAAATAAGTTCATTTGTACCATTTTTTTTTTTTTACATATAAGTGATATGTATTTGTCTTTCTGTCTGACTTACTTAGTATGATAATCTCTAGATCCATCCATGTTGCTGCAAAATGACATTATTTCATTCTTTTTAATGGCTGAGCAATATTCCGTTGTATATATGTACACCACATCTTCTTTATCCAGTCATCTGTTGATGAACATTTAGGTTGATTCCATGTCTTGGCAATTGTAAATAGTGCTGCTGTGAACATAGGGGTGTACGTATCTTTTCAAATTAGAGTTTTTGCCTCTTCTAGGTATATGCCCAGGAGTTGGATTGCAGGATCATATGATAGCTCTATTTTTAGTTTTTTTATGGACCCTCTATACTGTTCTCCATACATTCCCACCAACAGTGCAGGAGGATTTCCTTTTCTCCACACCCTCTCCAGCATTTATTATTTGTATACTTCTTGATGATGGCCATTCTGACTGGTGGGAGGTGATAACCTCATTGTGGTTTTGATTTGCATTTCTCTAATAATTATTGATGTTGAGCATCTTTTCATGTGCCTGTTGGTCATCTGTATGTCTTCTTTGAAGAAAAGTCTCTGGGTCTTCTGCCCATTTTTTGATTGGGTTGTTTTTTTGTGGTAGAGTTTTATGAGCTGTTTGTATATTTTGGAGATTAATCCCTGTTGGTTGCTTCCTTTGCAAGTATTTTCTCCCATTCTGCTGGTTGTCTTTTCATTTTGTTCATGGTTTCCTTTGCTGTACAAAAGCTTTTAAGGTTTAATTAGGTCCCATTTGTTTATTTTTGCTTTTATTTCCATTACTCTGGGAGACGTATCCAAAAAATATTGCTGTGATTTATGTCAGAGTCTTCTGCCTATGTGTTCCTCTAAGAGTTTTATAGTATCCAGTGTTACATTTAGGTCTTGAATCCACGTTTGAGTTTATTTTTGTACATGATGTTAGAGAATGTTCTAATTTCATTCTTTTACATGTAGCTGTCTACTTTTTCCAGCACCACTTATTGAAGAGACTATCTTTTCTCCATTGTATATCCTTATCTCCTTTGCTGTAGATAAACCGACACACCTGTGGTCAATTAATTTCCAGACTTTCTACCCTGTTACATTAAATCTGTGTATTTGTGCCAGTACCATACTGTTTTTGATGACTGTAGCTTTGTGGCATAGTCTGAAGTCAGGGAGTGTGATTCCTCCAGCTTCATTCTTCTTAAGATTGTTTTGGCTATTAGGGGTCTTTTGGTTTCCAGCCAAATTTTAAAATTATTTGTTCTAGTTCTGTGAAAAATGCCATTGGTAATTTGATAGGGACTACACTGAATCTGTAGATTGCCTTAGGTAGTATGGTCATTTTAACAATATTGATTCTTCTATCCAAAACCATGGTATCTTTCCATTTGTGTCATCTTCAATTTCTTTCATCAGTCTTAAACAGTTTTTGGAGTACAGGTCTTTTGCCTCCTTACATAGGTTGATCCCTAGGTATCTTATTCATTTTGATGTGAATGGTAAATGGGATTGCTTCATTAATTTCTTCCTTAATTTCTCTTTCTGAGAACTTAAGAAAACAATTTTCCACTCCTGCTTTTGAAACCTGCATACCCATGTGCCCTCATGCTGGGAGACTTTCTCATGATATGACAATGTACTAAATAGTTATTAATGACAAACTGGGATGCCAGGTATCATTTAACATTTATGACTGTTTTACTATAAGGGATACATGTTCAAAGATCAGGGAGTGGATTGTGATATTCTGATTTATAAAGTATAAAGGACAGGGTTTAGACAGTTTCTTGGTTGGTGAAGGTGTGGAGATCTGGAGAGAGTGGAGCACTAGGAGAGGGTATGGAAGCTCCACCTCCTTTCTCCATAGCTTGCCCTATGCATCTCTTCCATCTGGCTGCTGCTGACTTATATCCTTTTATAATAAACCTGTGATCTAGGGTGAAGTGGGTTTCCTGCATTCTGTGAGCTGCTCTAGCAAATGAGAATCTCTGATTTCCTCTGATATACAGCCAGTCAGTCAGAAGTTCAGGTAACAACCTGGACTTGTGATTGATAGGTGTCTGGAAAGGAGGGGTGCAGGCAGTCTTGTCGGACTGAGCCCTTAACCTGTGGGATAGGTGTCAGAATTGAGTTGAATTATAGGATATCCACACGATATCCAGCTGTTCCTAAGAACTGCTAGGTGGCATGGGGAAAACTACACCCCCACACACACTTTAATGTTCTAATAAATACATTTCAAACTTTTATTAGTTTTACTGTTTACTTAAGTGATACTGACTGTATTATAATTTATTTTTTCATTAGGTTACAAGCTAGTCTCACAGAATAAAATGGAAAACTTTCTACCTCTATGCACGAGAATCACGTATTACGTATTCGTTGAATACCTTGTAGACCTCACAACACCATTAAAACTCAGTGATTTTTTTGGAGCTAGATGAAACTCTTGCATCAAAAGGCTTCACTAAGATAATTAGGTTAAATCATATGAAACTGCCAAAATGTGACTGGTTTTGATCAACCTAATGGTTATAAACTGCCATTGTTGATTCAAGAATATTTTCCTAGAAAATCAACCGTTTTCTGTAATTTTTCTAAATTATTGTACAATAGCGTACAATCTTTTAATCACCTTCACATTGGAGTGAGTTTAATAGTACCATGTATAAAAATGTCTTCAACTTCTGAAGAGAAAACTTCTGAAGAGAAATTTTGGTAAAATTATGGTATAAGTAAGTAAAGGTTCAATAAACTTAAAAATTCCAAGCATAAATTCTTATTCCCCATCTAACCTGTAAACCCCTAAGAAGGCCACAGGTTGCTTTCAGGGGCTCTGTAAACATGTGAGCCAAATTTATATGTGAGTGCATACATCATACATGCATGCTTTTGGGGGAGAACCCAGTAGCTTTAGCAAATTCTCAAATACCTAAAGTCCCAAATAACTTTAGAGAGTTTTGAAATGACATTTAACAAGGTACATACATAAAAATGTGATGGAAATTCTATTAAATGGAAGACAGGAAAAATACCATTTCAGAGTACAAAGATTCCAATGTAAACAAACTTAACATTCTATTTCATTTAAGGATTAAAAGTACATAAAAATATAGAAGGAATGAAAACCATTTTATATTAATGCTAACATTCTTCTGGAAACTATGTGGATAGGTAGACATTTTTCAACAAACCGAAAAGACATGTGACTTTCATCCAAGGTTTGTAAACTTCTAAATGTGTTTCTACATGTTTTTAGAGCTGAACAAACTAAAGAGGAAGATGAGGACAATCGAGTAACAGTAACAGCAGAAAATAAAATGTGAGATAAAGGAGACAGTTAATGAAAGGTGAACACAATTTTTTTTTCCAATCACAAGGTAGTGAACACAATCATAAAAAGAGGGAAAACAATGAGAAAAAGAGGATTAACCATGTAATGGCTTGACAAAGACCGCTGGAAAACGAAAAAGTAGGGAGGTACTGAAACAACATGGAAGGAATAGAAAATTGAAAAGCAAAGAGAAAAGGCTAAAAGGAGCAAAGAGAAAAGGCTAAAAGGAACAAGTGAAGCAAAACAATGAAAAATCTTATTTTGAAAACAGTATTTCAGGTTTCTCTGAAGCATAATGAAAAAGAAAAGGATAAAACTAACCTGTTGTACAAATTCCAAGGGTACTGGTGTGGCCTGTGTAAATGCTTCTAGATGAATACCATGCACAGGGTCTTCAACTATCAGACAGCCAATGTCAAACCATCTGCAACAGAATGCATGAGTTTCACACTGTGTATGTGCTAAATGAGTTATGGTGAATAGATAAAGTACTAACATTCCAGATTGACTAGAAAAACATTTCCTTGAAATTTTCAATAGGACAATCTATAAAACAACATATAAAATTACTCTGTTGGCTTAATTCAGAGAAGGAAAAACAACAAAGAAAAAATAATTGAAATTACTCATCATGGAAAGTTCCTTTTCTTGCTAAGATTTGGAGAAAAGAATGGCAATTAGGGGTGCTCAAATATGCAACAGATAAATCTACTCATTTGAAAATTCAAATAACATCGTAATTAAAAATGTCACTTGCTAAAATATGGGAAAATTTATATTACCAACTCTATAATTAATATATAGGCAAGTTGCAAAGTTACTATAAAAATAAACTCATTCAGGAAATAACAAATCCTCTCCTCATTCCTGATAATTCCTTCTAATCACACTTTCTGAATTGTTCACAACGAATCAGTTTGAAAACAGCCTCATGAAATCAAGAAAACTTTCTTCAATTTAAAGATACACGTAAAAAGTGATAGTTAAAAACTGACTTAGGTGAGGTCATCTGTAATATCACTAGCATTTTAACTAGCCAGAATCAGGAAATCATGAGTTTAAATAAGATACAGATCAAGAAAATTTTAAAATATACAGATTAAAGTGAGATGAAATACAATATGATTAGGAAACTTATTTACATATTCAAAGAAACAACAAAACAATGTGTAGAATAACTTTCAGTGTTTATAATGTCTGTAGTATTCACATCCTAAAATTTTCCTTTAAATTAAGAACCTTAAATAGTTATTTTATTTATTATATGAATCATCATTTTAAATAATTTATTTGGTATATGATGAATCAGTGTTTTATTTTATATGATTTGTGTATTATGCAGATGGCAGAGAATAACTGTAGTGACTAAGCTTCCAGGCACAGCACGGACGTCCTGAAAAGCAGCAATCCTGAAGGTACGAGCAGTCTCCCCTACAATGCCGGTGATCACACGAGAAAAACTCCCCTTCCTCTCCAAACTACTGTCACGCTCCCGAGCGTGTCAACCTGGATATCCCATCCTTCTCAACTCAAATCTAAACTGCCGTCACTGTCATGCCCACCGAGACCTCTTCCATTTCCCTGACTAGTGCTATTGGCTGAGGAAACGCTGTCTTCTCTCTCCTTCCTCCTGTCCTTCCACCAGCAGGAGGAAAAGTTGTGGTCTCCACTGTTCGCACTCAAGGACAATTGCTGAAGAATGCTCTCCTTCTCCTCACCCTCTCCATGTGGTTGGGGAAGTAAGACAGACTCGACCAATCCCATATGGAAGCTACTTAGACTTAAAAAAGGCTTAAGAATGGTGGTTCCAAGACATTTAGATTTCATGTAGCAGAAAAAAAATCAAAATAGCACCTGAGGAGCTGACACAGGTATGCCAATTTGTATTTTACCAAAGAAAGACCATCCACTACCACCAGTCACTTCACAGAAGGACATTTTAACCCATTTCACACATAACCCTTGGTTTTAGAACTTGATAGGTTAATCTCAGAATAAGGACAAATCATGTTCACACAGGTTATTTTTCCATTTTGGTATAAAACATGCTAATTTCCCTCATGTAGCATGAACTGATGCAAAGTTTATCACAAACAGCTAGGTCTATACTGGCTTTACTATTAGGAGGCAAACACCAATGGTCTTTTCTTGACTCAGTTATAAGCATGTATTTTCCTGACTATCTTCTGTCCATTTATTTTTCATGGGAACACCACAGAGAGAAGTAGCCAAAGCAAACGATCAAGTGTTTGTTTTGGGTCATGGGTTTGCTGTTTGTTCTCATGTCCTTCCTCTAGTCCCCTTCTGTATCTTAATATTACAGCCTTTTCACCCTCTCCTCCTTAAGCCATACTGGAAACCATCCACAGACTTCCTAATACCAATTACTATTCCTAATCTTCCTTATTTGCTAGTCTTCTGCTCAAAAAAAGGTAGGAAAAATAGCACATCTAGGTATGATGGAGCAGTTGATGGCAGACCAGTGCTCCCAATGAAAAGCTGGATGAGTACACAAGTCATATCTAATGGCATCCAAGAGCTGTAGAAGCAAGGAAGAGAAAATGGAGTAACATTCTGGACAGGGACAACCTTTCAAAGGTATGCTGAAGATTTTCAGCTGACCCTGAGCACAACCCAGCCTGGACTCAGGTCAGTCTATCTAAAGTGCACCAAACTACCCCTTCCACACACCTCACTACTCTGTTTATTAGAGGGAAGAGTGAACCTTCTCAAAATTACCTCAAGGCTCTCGAGTTTCTTATAAACAATGCCTGGCCTTCAAAGATTATGAGGCATCCACAAAGACAGCACCTTATCGTCACACCAAAAGGAGGCTAAAAGAGGCCCACACACTGGATTCAGTAGACAAAGATCTTAAAATAAATATGACTCATATTCAAGGAAAGAGAGAGGTAAAGATAGTCGAAGTAGAAAATACAGGTATTCAATAGTAAATTAAATCTACTTTTTAAAAAAAATCAATGTATGGGCTACACAGCAGAAGAATCAGAGTGAGGAAGTAGGGGAAAGAGAGGACTGACCAAATGAGAACTCTGAGGCACAGTCAGAAGGTGAACAAGCATGTAATTATAGTCCTAGAAAGAGAAGAGAGAAAATGGGCCAGAAGCCAATTCTGAAGATCCAATGGCCAAGGACTTTCCAAAACTGATGAAAGACATAAAATCCAATGAAAGAAAGAATCAAGCTCAGGGAATCCACAAAAATTCAATACCTAAGCAAACACACACCCCTGTACCTACCATACAAAACTGCAAAAATAAAATGACAGAAAAAATCCTAAATGCAGCTAAACAATACATTCTTTTCACAGAAACAAGCTGGATAGCTGATGTAACAGAAATGATGGAAGCCAGAAAACAGTACAACAGCATCTTTAAAGTACTGAAAGAAAAGATCTGCCAATCCGGACTTCTACATCCAGAAAAAAACACCCTGTGAAAATAAAGGTGCTTTAAAGGCACTTTCAGACAAAAGCTGAGAGAACTCCTGGCTAAAGTCTTCCATCACAATGTATATAGTACCAAAGGATGCTCTTTAGGCAGAATGACAATGATCCCAGACAGAAAAACCAAAAATGCAGGCAAGAATTCAGAGAATAAATATAAGTGAATAGAGTGTACAGAACTATACTAATATCTTAGGAGTTTAAAATATATACACAATTAAGATACTTAATACTGCAAAAGATGAAGGGGGTAAATGGTATTGAAAGTAGTTCAGTATTATCAAAGTCATAATTTTTATTAAAACATAATACGTGGAAAAAGGCACAACGGAATCTCTAAGGTAGCCCTTAAATGAATATTTCAGTTTCCCCCTCTGTTAACCTTTTAATATTCATCATCACTGGATGGTTGCTTGGTGCTTACATAGAAAGTTCAAACTTCCCAACCTAGCAATCAAAGCTCTTCCAGCTACTTTCTGATTTCCTATCCAACAGTGTTCAGCCAAGCTGATAAAATCACTGACCCCTGAATACATCTTAATCATCGTCACACTTCTCCTCCATGCAGAATGTCCTAGCTATTCTTTTCTACTTAACCAAATAATTCAGCTCAAGTCCCAATCATTCACGGATCTTACCTGACACCATCTCCACATCAAGTTAATTCCATTGAAAATGTACATAGCATTTTATGTACAGCCCACGTGCAGCAACGAAGACCCAATGCAGCCAAGAATTTAAAAAATAAAAAAATATGTTCCTCTACTGACAGGTGTTTGGTGATACCTATCAGTGTGAAAAGATATTTAAAAAAAAAAAAGATGAATTATGTTGCTGGAGGGTTTTTCCAAACTAGATGAGGTAGTGTTCAACAGAACTCAAACCTAGTGACTGCCTCCAGGCCCTCTTGCCATACCTTCCATTACTCTGAATGACTGTGTAAATGATTGTCACTGGAGGTCAACATCCAAGCCAATAACTAAATCACTGTATCATATGTAATTGATTATTAACACAATCTTAGCATGCAGGGAACACAATGTCCATTTTATAATTAAAAAGGAGAAACGAGCAGAAAGGTGAGCTGAGCTACACAGGTCACACAGCTAGTTAGATGACAGAGCTAGACCAGAACGTAATTTTCTCTCTGGGTCTAAAATAGGATACATTTTTTTACTAGATGTTCAGTGTAAGCAATCATATTTTGCTCCTAAGAGAAACATAATAAGCCTCTTACTGAACCATTATACGCCAACAAACTGGACAACCTAGAAGAAATGCATAAATTCCTAAAAACACACAACCTGAATCAAAAGAAACAGAAAATCTTAACAAATGGATTACTTGTAAGGAGACCGAATCAGTAATCAAAAACCTCCCAACACACAAAAGTCCAGAACCAGATGGTGTCACTGGTGAATTCTACCAAAGATTTAGAGAAGAATTAATACCAATCTTTCTCAAACTCTTCCAAAAAATAGAAGATGAGACACACTTCCAAACTCATTTTACAAGGCCAGCATTACCCTGATACCAAACCCAGACAAGGACACTACACAGAAGAAAATTAAAGGCCCAATATCCCTGAAAAGCAGAGATGTAAAAACCCTCAGTGAAATACTAGCAAACCGGATTCTACAATGCATTAAAAGGATCTATACCATAATCAAGTGGGCCAGGGATGCAAGGATGGTTCAGAATGTGCCAATAAATCAATGTGCTACACCACATTAACAAAATGAAAGATAAAATCATACAGTCATGTCAACAGAGCTATAAAAAGTATTGGACAAAATTCGACACCCATTAATGACAAAAACTCTCAACAGAGTGGATACAGAAGGAACATACCTCAACATAATCAAAGTCATATATGGCAAGCGCATAGCTAATATACTCAACAGTGAAAAGCTAAAAAGCTTTTACCTCTAAGATCAAGACAAGAATGCCCGCTCTTCCCACTTTCATTCAGCATGGTATTGGAAGTCCTAGTCAGAGTAATTAGGCAACAAAAAAAATGCATCCAAATCAGAAAGGAAGAAGTAAAACGGTCACTATTTGCACATGACATATTATATATAGAAAAACCTAAAGCTACCACCAAAAAACTGTTAAAACTAGTAAATTCAGTAAAGTTGCAGGATACAAATTCAATACCCCAAAATTTCTTGTATTTCTATACACTAATAGCAAACTATCAGAAGAAAAAAATTTTAAATACCATTTACAATTAGATCAAAAAGAATAAAATAGTTAGTTAGGAATATATTTAACCAAGCAGGTGAAAGATGTCTACTCTGAAAACTGTAAGACATTGATGAAAGAAACTAAAGAAGACACAAATAAATGGAAATATATTCCATGCCCATGGACTAGCAGAATGAACATTGTTAAAATGTTCCTATTACCCAAAGGAAGCTACAGACTCAGTGCAATCCCTATCAAAATTCCAGTATTTTCCACAGAAATAGAACAAACAATCCTAAAATTTGTATGCAACCACAAGACCCTGAATAGCTAAAGCAAATCTTGAGAAAGCAGAGCAAAGCTGGAGGCAATATGCTCCCTGATGTCAAATTATAATACGTAGCAACAGTAATCAAAATAGTATGGTACTTGCATAAAAAACAAAAATATAGATCAATGCAATAGAGCCCAGAAATAAACCCATGCATTTATGGCCAATTAGTTTATGACAAAACAGCCAGGAATATGCAATAGGGAAAGGACAGTCTCTTCAATAAATGGTGTTGAGAAAACTGGACCACAATTTCACACCAGAGATAAAAATTAATCAAAATGGATTAAATACTTGAGCATAGCATCTGAAACCATAAAAAACTAGAAGAAAACATAGGCAGTAAGCTCCTTGATATCTGTTGTGGCAATGATGTTTTCTGGGTTTGACACCAAAAGCAAATGCAACAAAATCAAAAACAAGTGGGACTACATTAGACTAAAAAGTTTCTGCACAGCAAAGGAAACTATCAACAAAATGAAAAGGAAACCTACCAAATGACAGACAATACCTGCAAATCATATATCTGATATGGGGCTAATATCCAAAATATATAAAGAACTCATACTAATCAACAGCAAAAACCAAACAATCCAATAAAAAAATGGGGAGAAGATCTGATTAGCCTCCTTTTCCAAAGAAGACATACAGATGGCCATACGTGAAAAGGTGCTCAACATCACTAATCCTCCAGGGAAATGCTAATCAAAACCACAATAAGATAACACCTCACACTGTTAGAATGGCTATTATCAAAAAACAAGAAATAAGTGTTCACGAAGAGGTGGAGAAAAGGGAACCCTTGTGCACTGTTGGTGGGACTGTAAATTGGTACAACCACTATGGAAAACAGTATGGAGGTTCCTCACAAACGGAACTACCAAATAATCCATAAAGTTCACTTCTGGGTATTTATCCAAAGGAAACGAAAATACTAACTCAACAAGACATATGCATCCCCCTGTTCACTACAGCATTATTTCCAACAACCGAGGCATGGAAGCAACTTAAATGTCTGCTGATGATAAAGAAAATGTGATTTACACACACACTCACACATAAATATGTATGTATATATACAATGAAATATTATTCCATTGAAAAGGAAGGAAAACCTTGCCATTTGCAGCAACGTGTATGGACACTGAAGTCATTAAGCTAACCGAAGTAAGTCAAATAGAGAAAGACAAATACTGTATGATCTCACATGTGGGGGGAAAAGCAAACTCACAGATACAAAGGAGAGATTGGTGGATGCAGAGGCAGGGGTGGGAGGGGGAGTAAAATGGATAAAGGGGATTAAAAGGTACAAACTTCCAGTTGACATGAGAATATAATGTACAGCAGGGTGACTACAGTTAATAATACTTTTTGTACATTTGAAAGCTGTTAAGAAAATAGATTTTGTCTTGTAAGTTCTCTAAAAAAATTATAACTATGTTAAAAAAAAATCCTCTTACTTGTCAGGAAGCAATTCTGCAATGAAGTTTTCTACTGACACAGCCGTCTGTTTTTCATGGATCACTCCAGTTCGACGCAAGCTATCTATCCGTTCCTGGGCACCCTGAAACAGTGTACATTAGAAACTATTTTAAATTATTCGGTTTTAAACATACTAATTTATGACTGTATAAGTAATATACATTTATACACAAACACATATATACTCACTGTAAACATGAAAACAATACAGAAACACACATATATACTCATTGTAAACATGAAAACAATACAGAAGTACAGAGGGTAAAAAGTGAAAAAGCCCCACTGTATTCCCCTCAGTATTAAGAGTCTGCAGTGCATCTTCCAAATTATTCCTATATGCATTATTATTTTGGTTGCTATCATGAAATGGATAATTTTTATATTACATGTTCTAATTGGTTATTACTAATAAAAGGAAACTGTGCTTTTTAATGTTGATCTGGCAAGAGGCCATCTTACTAAATAAAAATCATTTTTCAATTCTAGTAGTTTTTTAGTTGATTCTCTCTTGAATTTTTCTAGGCAGGCAATCATATCAATAGCAAATATGTTTTTTCTCTTTCTTCTGATTCCTTTTATGTATAGCCTTTAAAGTTTGCACCAAAATAACAGTTATTTTAACTTCAAATGTATGCATTACATCAAAGCTTATTCAAGAAAATTAGGGCCATTTATGAAACAAAATTGAGGGGCTGAGAACACTATATAGATAACTCAAAATCATGAATTAAATATATACTTATGGCAGAAAACTAAAAGCTGGATTAATGAGGACAAGGGTGTTGTTTACTACTTTTATTTGAATCACTTCATAAAAGTGATCATGAATGATGAGAATGTGTTCAAAAAGCAAGATAAAGCTATTTCTGAATAAAACTAGTCATGGATAACACCCCTATTTTTATCATGAACAGCAGAGCTAAGCAGTGAATGAGATTAAGGGGTCAATTCTTCTTCAAATGAAAATGAAGAAAGCTAAGATACTTCTAGAGATAACTGAATTTATTTCAGATAAAGAAGTGACAACTGCATGAGAACGTGTAGGCCAATCTGTCACTAGCTTATAAACATGAAAGATGAAAGAAGATATGAGTTAAACTACAATAAAGTCAAGCTGTATTTTTGCTTACTCTTGTATCTCTGGTACCTAGCATAGTGTCTAACCTAACAGGCAGCCAGTGGGAACTTACTACATGAAAAAGTGAACAAGGGAAAAACTAAGGGCTTCTGAAGGCCTATATGGCTAATATTAGGAATCTAAAGAGTGTAAATATGGCATCACCAAATCTAATAGTGCACGAGGAGGTCACTGTTGAATCTGAAAGAAAATACAATAGCTAAGATGAACCTAATTCTTTGTACTGGATAATGTAAATCTGTTCCGAAAAGTAAAATAATTCCCTCCTCCCAAAAGGTGGCTATGTCTAATTTTTACTATAAAGAAGTTTAAATAAATGTTAATTCAGTAAAAAACTATTAGGGGATTAGTGGGATGTTTAGAGATTCATTCGCAACTCTTCAAAGGTGCTATCTCAGCTACACACTACGACAAAACATTCCTAGATTTTATGCTAGAAACTAAGTTGGTTCATTTTTTACAATCCTACAGCACAGGGCTTTATACTTCATAGGGTTCACAAAATACTGAACTGAAATTAATTAGCACCTATAAAGATAGGATAATGAGTTAGGTAGACAAGTGTAATGCTTGTTTTTATGGAATCCAGAAGAGAAAATGAAGAGGGCGTAAATCAGCCTCTTTCCTCCTCTGACTACAACATTACTTAAGTGTGGCATCTTTTGGCGTCACAGAGACACTTTGGTATTAGTCACTACCAATGTTTTGAGAAGGGAATTTTAAACTTTATTTTTCAGCAGTGTAGGGTACCAAAAATTAGGTAGTTTAGAGGCCACACTGAAGTAACTGTCTCAGAACTGAAGTAAGATGCAGAAATGCCTCTAGAGCTTATACTGTACTCTGAGAGCTTATACTAAGCAACTTGGTTCAGATAATCAAAATTCCATGCTTCTTCAAAAATTCTTACAGATATTAACTACATTTTTCTTGACTATAAGCTATAAAACAATGGTCAGAAATATAATTGGCTTTTCAGTAAAATTAATACTTGGCATTGGAGAAGTTTCAGAAGCTTCCTAACTTTAATTACAGCTGATTTATTTCCTTAAACAATTTCATATGTTTAAAGGAAAACTTAAGTTTAGCCAAAAAAGACATTCACTTCAAATAAAATCTGATGGGGAGAAAAAAATCTGGGTTGAAATTTTAATATTCTACATTATTTTCTTTTTGTTAGTTCCCTCTACTGCTTCTGAAAAAAAACAAACAGCTGGGAAAATTACAAATCACTTTCCTATATATATCAGTTTCAATTAACTTTAATTTTAAGCTTGTATTAAAGATTGTGGAAAAGGAACACTTTTCTAAATTTGAAGGGCAAAAACCAATACTAAAACAAATCTGTCAAATACTAATAAAATCACAATATAAACTGAACTATTAATATTCAGAAAATAAGATTTTTCTAACAGAAAAATATCTCCATCAGCCTTCCAAGTTCAGTTTATACCGATCTGAAGTGTCTTTTATGCAATGATATTTAACATAAAATATTTAAGACTGTTTTAAAAACCATAAATTTTGAGTTATGTTCCAAAAATCATGTGGTTATCTATCATCAGAAATTATGAATGACAACCCTATCAGTTTTTTTGAGAACAATTAGAAACCACAGGACTTGCAAGAAGATTTTACCGAGTCATTATGTCATTTGCATTCTTAACATCTAAAACATTATTTTGAATTGTCCCTTCGTATGACACTCAGGAGGATTTTAGGTTCCGAGGCAATCAGTGGGTGAGCGGTATATCTTTATTTTCTAATGGGAGAGGTCAGAGCTTATGAAGAGGAGATGAGAAAGGAGATGGCACGTTGCCTCCATTACAAGTATGTATTCAGGCAGAAAATTTTAGGAAAGCATACATACGGAAGTTGAGGAAGGAGAAGCTGAGTTCCTGAAAACTATCTGGGTCTACCTGGACCTTGTAAAATCTTTGCATGTCACCAGAGGTACTTATACACAAGTCTGAAGACCACTGTTTGATGGTAAAGGTACTATCAAAGTATAGCAACAGGTGGGCAGCTAGAGCTCTGTTAAGCGGAAAAATCTCTATTCTCATATGGCTGACATGTTGTTAAACCAAAATTCAAAACAGATCCCAGAGTGAAAACATCTTCTGCATTAGACTGCTTACTTGAGGAAATAAATTATTAATTTAAAAAGTTTACCCTAGCACTTTAAATTCTATTGTTTGGGGTTTTATACCAATATATCTCAATAGGACTGCTAGATATTCATTTTAAAGAACATGAAGCACTATTCTAAAAGTTTATATCTGTAAACGAAACAAAGATCTCTGCTCTTGTAGAACTTAATTCTAGTGGGAAAAAAGTATTAAAAAATAAAAATAACATCAACATAAATTATATGGTAAATCAGAAGATGCTGGCTGCTATAGGAGAAAGATCAGAGGAGGGCTAGAGAGATCAGGAGTGCAGGGCAGGTAGGTGCAGACTGCAGTACTGAACAGGGCGGTCAGGACAGGCCCCACTGTGGAGGGAAGATTTTAGTGAAAACTTGAAGGAGGTCAGGGACTCAACCAACTAGATAAATGAGGAAAGAGTGGCTCAGAGAGAGCTGTTAAAAGGCTGTGAGAAGAGAGCAGCCTGTCAGACAAGCGCAAAGACCTGCAAGGAGGCCAATGTGGCTGGCATGGAGTGAGCAAGGGGGAAGGCCAGAGAAAAGCAGAAGGCCGCTGGTGCAGCCACTGTGGAGAACAGCATGGAGGTTTCCTAAAAATCAAAAATAGAGCTGCCATATGATCCAGCAGTCCCACTCCTGGGCACATACCTGGAAAAGATGAAAACTCTAGTTCAAAAAGATACACACACCCCACTGTTCATAGCAGCACTATTTATAATAGTCAGCTCATGGAAGCAAACGAAGTGTCCATCGACAGATGAATGGATAAAGAAGATGTGGTGTGTATATACAATGGAATATTACTCAGCCATAAAAAAGAGTGAAATCATGCCATTTGCAGCGACATGGACGGACCTAAAGATTATCACACTAAGTAAATCAGAGAAAGACAAATATTTTATGATATTACTTATACGTGGAATCTAAAAAGATAGTACAAATGAACTTATTTACAAAACAGAAATAGACTCACAGACATAGAAAACAAACTTATAGTTACCAAAGGAAAAAGGGTGGGGGTATAAATTAGGAATTTGAGATTAACAGATACACACTACTACATATAAAAGATAAATAACAAGGACCAACTGTTGTACAAGGAACTACTGTTGTACAACAAGGAACTATACTCAGTATCCTGTAATAACCTATAAAGCAAAAGAATCTGAGAAAGGATATATATACACATATATGTATGTATGTATGTGTATATATATATATATATATATATATATATATATATATATATATGGTATAACTGAATCACTCTGCTGTACACCTGAAACACTGAAAATCAACTATACTTCAATTTAAAAAAAAAAAAAAATAGAAGGCCAGTTCAGCCAGGCCACATGGGGCTGTGGAAGCCTTGGTAAGGAATTTGGATTTTACACTCAGTGAAATATAAAGTTCTGAAAAGAATAGTGAAATGGTTTGATCTTGTGTGTTGAAAGAATTACCGTGGCTATGGTAATAGGATAACATATAGGGCCACAAGGGTAGAAACGGGATGACCTGTTAGGAGGTGAACCCAAGATTCCAACAAGGCTTTGTGGTGGCTTCACCCAGGGTGGGAGCAATGGAGACAGTGACAAGCAGTTAGAGGCTGGATGTATTCTGAAGGTACAGTGAACAAGATTTCTTGATGAACTGGACATGGATAACGAGAGAAGTCAAGGATGACTCCAAGGTTTCTCAACTGAGAAAACAGAAGGACAGAGCCGTCATCAACTGAGATGGAGAAAGCTGCGGCGGGGGACAGGTTGGAAGGAAAGAAAAGCAGTTGAGTACTAGACATGGTAAGTTTGAGACATTCAAGTAAAGGTATTAAAAAGGCAACTTTTATATTAACCTAGTTTACATGAGAGGTCTCTGCTGGAGATACAAACTCGAAACTGTCAGCACACAGCTGGTATTCAAAGCCGTGGGACTGGCTGAGATCACTGAGTGAACGTAGATGAAGGGAAGGAGACCATCAGGAGGTTGGGGAGAAAAGGAGCCAGCAAAGGAAGCACAGAGGAATTTGTGAGGCAGGGAAGAAACCAAGTGTGGCATCCCCAAAGGCAAGCGTGAAAGACATTACAGAGGAGTCTCAAAGCCAGTGGTAGGTCAAACAAGATGCACAACATTGGCGACCTTGAAAGCATTCTCGGTGGAGGGGTGAGGGTGAGAGCCTGGCTGGGGTGGGTGTAAGAGACTGAAGAGAAAAACTAGAGATAAAACTGTTGGCAACTCTCTGCAAGTTTTGCTGCAAAACGAAGTGAAAACCTACGGTTGGAGGTGATGGGGAAAGTAAGGTAAAAAAATTTGTTAAGGTTTTCTTTAGTTTATTTTTGTTTTTTAAGGTGGGAGCAGTGTTTACATGCTGATGAACTGTTCATTTGTTTTTGCGTGTTTGTATACTGATGGTAAAAAGTGTATGAGAGGGAGGGCAGAACTCGTGGAACTTTAGCACTTAGCACGCAAGAGGGGGCCAGGTCTACTATGGTAATGGGATTGGCTTGTGTATGTGACAAATTTTTTAATGGTAACAGTCCAGAAGACAAAGTGTACAATATTCAAGTGGTGGTGTGAGTATGCAAGTGTGTGAAATTTGTTTTCAAAATAAGCCATTCTATTATCTGCCACTATTACGTAGGGATTATATAGGTATCTATAGACTTAATCACAAGGTCTTCTTCCCTCACTACCAAAAACTATGGCAGTGTCTTCCTTTGGTAAGTGCATTACTACTGGTAATGTAATTTAATAGGTCTCTATATGCTGTTGAGACCTTGGCACACTCTGGTTATATACAGGCTTTGTGCCTATAATATGCCAGCTAGTCAGGTCTCTAAGGCAAGGTAGTTAAAAGGACAGGGAAAGGGAAGACTCAAAGAAAGTAAGTTAAGAAAACTTTCTGGATGAGCGCCGAGTCCCCTCATCAAGTACTGGCTTGGCCAAAAAGTTCATTCGGGTTTTTCCGTAACAGAAAATACAAGGGAAAAGGGGGACTTTGTCAGGTGTATCTACAACCTGCTTACTAGAACCCCATTACTACTCTGGAAACTTCCAAATATATGAGAATCCCATAAACCATGAAGAAATACATAAAGTGTAAAGTATTATTAATAGTGATAGTAATAAAAAGCTTACGGGATTCAAGGGATATTATAATTTCAGTAATGGATTTAAACGTTAATACTGGGTTAAGAAGATCTCTTTCAGGACTAAAACTGCTCTCTTTCTGTGCTCTTGGCATGTGGTTCCTCCCCTCCCCCGATAATCAAAACCTACTTTAGGTTTCTTAAATTAAAACTCCACTGTATCTTCCTAACACTACAGAATTGTCTAATTAAAAACCAAATCAATATTTCAGTATGTAAAAACCCAAAAGCTCCATACAGACCATAGGATTATCATCAGAAATTTTAAAAAATGAACTGCCAGCTACTATATCCCGAAAAAGATGCTCTATTACTCACTTTTAATCCAGCTGCATAGCCCACTGGTTGTGGGGCAATGCTGGACTGCCCAGCTTCCCCTATCACCACAGCTAAGCCAAAGACCTCCTGGAAGGCATCTCGGACAGCGGCAACTTTTACTTCTTTATTTGAGGTCACTACAATGTCCAGTTCACCTCCAGATTCTACAAAGACCAGAAGAAAATTTCAATTCCAAATTAAAATAATGAAATTCTCATAATTACTACCATGCACTAACATTTTATTACATAATTACTCTTAACCTGGCAAAACAATGCAAGCTATAGATTACCTTTTTATTGGCTGAGGAAACTGAGGCTGATCAGGTCTCACCCAAGGTAACACAGCTACTTAGCAATGATGTCAGGACTCAGATCTAGGTCTGTATCTTTTCACTACACTGCCTGATGCAAGCAGACACATTTCACCCTGTCATCTAATGGCATCTTACTCTGAGATTTCTCAAGAAAGCTGTTTGTACTGTGAAATATTTTGCCCTAGAAACAATGCTTTTCCTCAGTTAAGTATCTTTTGGAACAGCTGAAAATATTTTCCAAATATCTGGGCTTTTTAATATGGATTTCTTTTTTCCTGATTGAAACAATGTTCCACAGATCCCATCTTTACTGGAATTTCTTAAATTACTGAAACCTAAAAGCAAGGGTTACCATAGGAAAGAAGAGGAAGACTATATGTTTTTCTTTTTTTTTTTTCTCCACATGGGACATATCTCTTAACGCATCTAGCTAAGTACTGTTCCATTAGGCTTCAGCTCAAAAAGCTTTTCGGTTTTTTGTGATGACTCATGCCACTTTTAATGATTATAAAGGGAGAGCTAATCAAAAAAATGTTGAAACTGTGTCAAAGTCCATTTCTAATAGTTCTTGTGCTTTCTTGATACATTTGAAATTGTTATGGTGATTTCTAAAATATTTATATAAAAACATGGTAAGTTTTACTAGAGTTTTGTTAGATCCAAATGGTCTCGTTTTTGCTGCCTGTCAATAGCTTTTTCACACTCAGTATTACTGCTTTTTATAGGTGATGAAGATTATATGTTATTATATCTTCTAATAATAGAAATTTTATTTTGTATCTTTCTCTCCCCGTTTTATTTTCCTTTTTCTGGAGGTCATGCAGAGTACTGGCCTGGGAAAAGTCTTTGGTTTGAGTCCTGATTTTATCACTTACTAGCTTCGGTACCTTGGGGAAGTCACTGAGCTTGTTTCCTCACAGAAAAGTTCCTGCCACCTCACAGGAACTTAAATAAGGTAATTGATTTCACCATCTAACACAGTACCCATTAAAACAACAAGAGCTCCAAAAATACTAATTCCTTTCTTTTTCTCACTAAAAATAAGAGCTTGTGAAGAGAAGAAAATATATACTGCATTAATTATGTCAAACTTGATTATTATGAATATATGAAATCAGTATATATGGTAGGGCCCAATTTCTAAACCCTGGCAATTACAAACACAGAACAATTCAGCTGAGTTAATTCTTTGATTCAATTTTCCACTTAAAGGGAAGCAAAGAAGCTAAGTGTTAGCTCCACCACGTTGTGTAACCTAGGATAATAATAAAGCTCTCTGAACACAAGGTCCTCATCTAAAACTTAAGAAAAATAACACCTAGCTTGCAGAGCTCTTATGGGAATTAGTATCTGGCAGATCAAGCATTTAATAAATGGTGCTTATCATTATTAGGTCTTGCCCTTTGACATTTACTAGACAATTACCAACAGACTCAAGACTTATGAAAGCTACTGACTTTTTATTGCTACTGAAAATCTCTGTTCAAGTACCTGGTGCATAGCTTTGGCCACTAAATTGTTATCTTCAACAGAATTACTAATAATTGGTCACAAATCCTGCTAAAAGATTATGTTATTTCACTTACTGGATATGTACATAAAAAATTAATCCTCCAGTTAACCGTCTGGAGGATTCTTGGTAATGAGGGTTCAAAGGTGATTACAGTAGCTTTCCCAACAAATCTAGTAATGACATATTATTAGTAAATAGATTAACAGCCTATAAAAATTTTATTCCTGAGTTACACATAAACACATTTAATTAAAATAGATAACTGGAGAAATGTCAAAACCAAATATGAACAAAGCAACACTTCAAATGTCAGCAATGAATGGTAAAATTCATATAAAGCAACACTAACCATATTCATAATTAAAATCAGTAAGTATACTAATAATTCAAATCATTTTTACTCCTCCAAAGTTCATTCTGGGAAGTTTTCAAAATTTATTTAATGGTGACTAAGAAAAAGATGAATTAAAAGTATCAAAACCAAGACTGACAATCAATGTGAGAATATAGGAGGATTTTCACTAATTACAAGACCTGTGGGATTACACTCAGTGGCTGACATGAGCACATACTTTATATGGCAGATGCTGCTCTATTTTATGTACATACTGATATATGGAGCCATGCCAGGGTCCAGCGTTGTAATCATACTTTCTACTGAATGTTTTGTTTTATCAAGCACAGATTTCACCATAGGGTTCCCAGCCACACCCTGTACAGAACAAATTCACATGTAAATACTCATTCTAAGCAAAGAACACCATGATTACCGGATGGTGAGGAAAAAAAAAATTTTTTTTTAAGTTTTCAATGCATTGCAGACCTATACTTTTGTCAAATATAAGAAAACTAAGGTTATGGCAATGTCAAATTGCTATGAAATTTCAAAATGCTTCCTCTCAATTTCTCTTCTCATCTCATCATAGATTGACAGCAATCTACTGACCCCACTTCGAGCAACACTGGCCTGGGAAGTATGTTTACTGCATATATATGTATGTGTGTATGTATATATGTTTATTTCATTTCTATGTATACCTATATTTTTATTTCATTTCATTACTATTTATTTATCTATATAAAAGACTAGGCAAAACTCGTCCATCAAGGTCCCAAATAAAGACTTCAACTGGATGTCTCTGAAGACTCATATTTTGTTCCCTAATATAAAAATAAAAACAGTAAAAACATTTCTTATCTTTATTTCCCAGAGTTACTTATTACCTTAATATAAAATACTCTGTTCTATGAAAGTTTCTTTTTTCCTACTTCCTATTTGTTTTGTTCCCAAATTCTCCCTTTTAATAAAGCCAGACCTAGTCCTCTGAATTCCTAAAACCACACTATTAGACAGAAGGAACCAGATCTGAGTATTTCCTTCCATCTATGCTTCTTCCACAGTCAAAGAGACTTAGAGATGGCATCTGGCTAACAGGCCATGATTCCACCTGTCCCAACCTACTACTAAACTAAGGAGATTCAGAAAAACAGATGAGTTCATAACACTGATATTTAAGACTGTCCACCCATCTTATGCTGAATATTAGAAGAGTTATTTACAAGATCTGTAGGGTTGAACTGAGTATTACAACTGGTAACAGACATGCTGACACATGCTCTTAACGAGGAAAAGAAGTGACAGTCTCTACATAAAGAAGACCTTTAAAAAGCACAAAGTGATATAAAGAAGCAAGCTTAGAAAAATGCCATCTTTCTGATACATAAAACTCAAACGCTGTAAATCAGTTTAACCAGCTACCAATTTAAAAATATGTTTAACATGTAATTAAATTGCAGCCAAACCCTCAGAATATTGAGGGGAACTTGACAAAGCGATTCTAAAATTCATTAAGAAAAATAAATAGAAAAGACCAGCAAAGAAAAATTTTGAAAACAGCAAACTTACACAACCAAATGCTGATCTGCCTTTATGAATGCAGAGACTCAGAACTGACTTTTCTATCTGACTCATCTATGAATACTCTTCATCCCCACCTCAGCACAGAGTAGGCTTTCAATAAATATTGGTGTAATAAATAAACAGTTACAATAATTAAAATAGTGTGGTACTGTTGCAAGGACAGGCAAAGCAGTGAAATAAAATACAGAGTGCAGAAACTGAGGTTAACACACAATTTAGTAACTAAGGTAAAGGTAACATATCAAATCACTGGGATATGATTTTGGAACAGTCGATTAAGTGGTTGGAAAAAAATTAAGTTTGATTTCTACCTCATATAATATAGTAAAGTAAGTATCAGCTATATCAACTTCGTAAGTAAAAAAAATGAAACCACAAGAAAATTAGAAGAAATCATAAAAAAATAATTATCATATAATACAGTAGGTAAATGTGATTTTTAACATTTAAAAAAAATGAAAAAAAAATTGACAGAGATGACTCCCCAAAATTAAAAGGCTTTGTGTCAATAAAGCATAATAAAGTTGAATGTAAGATAAAAATGGAGGCTACTGCAACATATGATAGCATATAATAAAATATTCTTCTTACATTAAGTTCTTATCAATTCATTAAAAAAGAAAATCATCCCAATTCAAAACTGAGCAAAGAACATGAATACAGACTTCACAAAATAAAAATACAAATGGCCAAAAATCACATTAAATAAAGTTCAAATTGAGTAACAAAGAAATGCAAATTTAAACAAGGTATTATTTTTTTGCCTATCAAATTAGAAAATACTACATTTCAATTAATAAAATCACTGCTGGCAAATGAATGATGTTATGACAGTGTATCTTGGTATAACCTTCCTGGAGAGCAATATGTATCAGTAATTTTTAAAATGTCCACACTGACATTTACCAAGAATTAACTCTGATAAAACAGAGATGCACATGAAGATTGGCATACAAGAGTGCTCATCACAATTTAATTAATAAGAATTACAATTAGAAAATGCCAATAACAGGTAAGTGAAATAAAACATGGGAAATAAATGCAATGACATGTTGGGCAAAGTAGCCTGAAGAATTATAGCTGGGAAGATATTCATGATACACGCTAGGTAGACAAACAAAAGACACAAAATTGTGTCCATGTGTCACTACTCCAGTTTGCTTTTCACTAAAAAAGAGATACATTTACATAGATATGCGCATCCAAAAGACAGAGGAACTATAGAAAAAGTGTAATAAGAATAAAAGGTATTTTAATTTGTCCTTACACCTCTTTGTATTTTCAAAATTCTCTCTAATGAATATCTGTTAGTTTTATAATTAAAAAATTAAACGTGATTTTTAAAGTAAACACCCCTTACTTTAATAAAACCCCAGAGTCCACCAGCAGATGCTTCATCCTGCCCTCTACCAATTCTAGGATCTTCTTGCTGCTCTGGAAAAGTTATGGCTGATGCGGTTCCAGTTCCCTGTGCCAGAGACGTCAAACCAGCTTGCTGAGTAATGGGAGTTGGCAGAATACCTAGTTAATGGCAAAAATGTTTACATATATAATTTATTCCATAAACTATTTCCTATAAAAAGATACAACATATGAGATGAGTAGTTCAAAACAGCTTTAATAATGTAACTATATACTCAGGCATTTCAACACTGAGATATGAGCTCAAAGAATCACCTAAACCTTTATAAAATATACAAAATTCCAAAAAAAATAAAATAAAATAAAACAAAATAAAATAAAATATACAAAATTCCAAAGAAGAAATTTCTTTCCCTCTTCATAAGCTTACACCAAGTGCCCTGAAAACGGACAGAAAATATACATCCAAAAGTACTTCATGTTTGCCCTATGAGCACTTGGATGCAGACAGCTACAGTTTGAATCTCTTTAAAGCATAAAAATAGCTGATATGAGCACTCAAGCCCATCATACAAAAAGCATGTAAAAATTAGTAAACATATCCACATACCCTATTTTAACTCAAAAAAAAATTCACATACACATGGGTGTCATACTTGTACTCTCGAAAAATTTTTATTTGTTAAGGTAGACAAGCCAAGTTGGATTATAAAATCACAACAAAATTGTTTCTTTTCCTAAAATGAGAAACAATAGACAGAATATGACAGGATGAAGTTTTGATATTGATTTCCAATAACCATTCCTGGGAAGTCGAAAAAGTATGTGTAACTGACGTAGAAAATAAAATAGTCCAATTCCACCAACTCATGGCACATACACTTATTTGTTTTTGAACTTTTACCTGGCTAAATAAAACTACTCCCTGGACCATTCAGTCCTAATAATTTTTTAAGTAAAGCTTTTAAAAAAACTCTCAGACTTCACCTTGATGTTTCTCTATAACTGCACAAAATGTTAGGACAAAAGTTTCAAATTCTGTCTGACATTCCACATACTAATCATGTACTAAGTTTTATATCATATAAAAATCATATATTAAGTAACATCAGCTTTATTTTAATAATTTAAATGAAAACAGGAAGCTCTGGAGATCAAGGAAAAGGGAATGAAACATTCATGCACAGTAACAGGACCCCTCATACACTGCTGGTGAGAAAGTAAAATGGTGCAGCTGCTTTGGAAAATAGTCTGGTAGTTGTTCAAAAGTCAGCAATTCTGACATGCACCCCAGTGTTCACAGCACAGCACTATTTACAACAGCCAAGACATGAAAGCAACCTGAATGTCCATCGACAAATGAATGGAGATATATATATATATATATATATATATATATACACACATATACAATGGAACGTTACTCAGCCATAAAAAAGAATGAAATACTGCCATTTGCAGCAACATGGATGTACCTAGAGATTATCATACTAAGTGAAGTAAGTCAGACAAAGACAAGTATCATATGGTATCACTTATATGTGGAATCTAAAAAATGGTGCAAATGAACTTATTTACAAAACAGAAATAGACTCACAGACATACAAAAAAAACCTTATGGTTATCAAAGGAGAAGGAGGTGGGTAAATTAGGAGTTTGGGATTAACAGATACACACTACTATATATAAAACAGATAAACAACAAGGACCTACTGTATAGCACACGGAACTCTACTCAAAATCTTGTAATAACCTATAATGGAAAAGAATCTGAAAAAGAATATAGATATATGTATAACTGAATAACTATGCTGTACACCTGAAACTAACACAATGTTATAAAGCAACTATACTTCAGTTAAAAAAAAAAAACCCTCCAGGAAAAAAAAAGTCAGCAATTCTGCACCTAGGTATAAACCCAAGAGAAATGAAAACATGTTCACATAAAACCTTGCACACAAAGGTTCATAGAATCAGTATTCACAATAGGCAAAAAGTGCAAACAACCCAACAGTTTATCAACTGATGAAATGCATAAACACAACGTGGTACATCCATACAATGGAATATTATTCAGTCTTAGAAGGGAAGTTCTGACACATGCTACAACATGGATGAATCTTGAAAATATTACACTAAGTCACAAAAGACACATATTATGAGTCCATTTATATGAACTGTTCAAAATAAGCAAATTCATAGAAACAGAAAGTAGATTAGTGGTTCTGAGGGCCATGAGGATTGGGAGGAAGTAGGGAGTGACAGCTAACAGGTATGGGGTTTCTTTGGGGCTGATTAAAAGGTTCTAAAATTGATTTTGGTGATGGCTGCACAACTCGATAAACACAGTAACAACTATTAAACTGTACACATGAAAGGGTTGAATTGTATGTGAATTATACCTTAATAAAGCTGTTTTAAAAAAAAATAAAACATTCACCATAACCACTTGTTTCAAAGTATCAGTGAGAGAGAGAATTACCTGTCACCGGAGGTGCAGAAAAAGACGGCATCAGGGGTGTCTGGGGAGCTCTTCCTGCATGTCCTCGTGTAATGTCATAGGCTGAGCCGACAGAGAATCCTGATGTAGGAGGACCCGAAGCAGGGGCAGATAAGAGAGTGTTTGGGGCAGAAGTGGAAGGTGGGAAGTGGGGTAAAGGAGGGTTACTGAAGGCAGCAGCAGTTGGTGGAGAAACATGAGGTGGTAAAGAGGTAATGAGTGGAGGACCAGAAGGAACCGGTGAAGGAGGCACAAAGGGCAAGGGTGGCGAAGGCCTCACAGGAGGCAGGGACTGCTGAGGGGTGGAGAAAGTGTGTGGCGGCGGGGGCTGCACAGAGGACACGCTTGGAGAAGAGAAAGAGCTGGCCGCAGCTGGAAAAAGGAGGGCAGGAAAAAGTGCGTCAGTGAAATGTTTTTCACTTAGTTTTCAAAGTGTCTCATTACTGTCTTCTTTGAAAATTTTAAAATTTAACAGACCCTATCCCAAGAGTTATTTTTAAATGTGTGATGTGAAATATTTGACTATGACTGAGTGCAAATGACTTTCAACTCCCATCAGTAAAAGCAGCAGATATGTAAAATTAAGTTATTGTATTGCAGACCTTTGTGTTTTTGTTTGTTTTGATGTGCTTTTAATAAAATAAAGCCGTTTTTCATCCCTGCTGATATGAGCATAAAACCTCACAATTTAAGGCTCAAACTTTGGTCAGAAGGTTAATCACCACAAAGTCACAGAACATTAGACAAAGCTAACACATACTTTTTAGGATATCTCTGTCATAACAAAGAAGATTTCTAGTCAGTATGAACATAAAAAACGAAAGGATAAAGCAAAACATATATGTTTTCTGTCTTTGGGCTTAAATTAAAAAAGGCTATCTCCCTTCATCCTGGCAAAGATTACAGAATTTTTAATATACAGGCACATCTCATTTTATTTTGCTCCACTTTACAAATTGAAGGGTTGTGGCAACCCTTGTGTGAAGCAAGTCTATCGGCACCATTTTTCCCAACAGCATTTGTTCTTCGTGTCTCTGTGTGACATTTTAGTAACGCTCACATTTCAAACTTTTTCATTATTATTATATTTGTTATGGTGATCTGTGATCTTTGATGTTACTTATGCAAAAAGATGACAACTTGCTAAAAGCTCAGATGATGATCAGCATTTTTAAGCAATACTTTAGCCAAGTTTTTACTTAAGGTACGTACATTCTTTTTTTTGACATAATATATTGCACACTTAACAGACTACAGTATAGTGTAACCATAGTTTTTATATGCACTGGGAAACAAAAAAATTCATGTGACTCACTTTATTCCAATATTCACTTTATTGTACTGGTCTGGAACTGAACTCACAGTATCTCTGAGGTATGCCTCTATGCCTTTTTTTAAATGACTCTGAGAAAAGATAACAGTATCTTGACTAACCTCAAAACATACTGATGCTAGACAACTGCACGTACCTAAAGGGGCTGGGGGAGAAGACGGCTGTGCCGCTGTGGCAGCGACAGTCAGTCCTGCTGAACTTGGTGGAGGAGTCCCAGGTGGTGTTGTCTCTATTCCACTCTCTTCCATCATTTTTCTTCAATTACGGTAAAACTGTAAAAATATAATAAATATTACACAGTAATAAAAACTATATTTTTAAACCTTGTATAGTTAGAGAATAGTTTTTTAAAATAATCGACAGATGTCTGTCTTTACTGTTTATAATGCCACTTATCTCCAGGTGAAGGGTTTGTCAAAATTCCTAATAGTCTGTGAGAATATTTAGCGTGCAAACAATCTGAGACATTTTCACACACCTAATCCATTACTGAGAAATAATTTTACGTTAACTAAGTAATTAATTACCCAATATATTTCAAATAGTAAATTAACTTAATTTCTGCCACATGGATGCATGGTAGATTTATATCTAGATTCCAGTCACTATTACTTTTAAAATAAAAATAAGTTATTTAAAGTATTCTTGAAACACTTCCTCTCTCATTAAGCAGTGTATGAGGGCTACTCCTGTTAACAGTAAAAAAAAATTTTTTACTGTGTTCGATTCCCAGGTTTTCTTAATCTACACTCTAAAATGTGCCCCATAATGGCTAAATGATATGTCTTGGGTTTTAGAAATTTTAACTGTAGCAAAAATGCCACTAGATAGCATTTTGACCTAACAGTCAAAAATGGGTTACAAAATGTGGGAAAACTTCCTTAAAAATTACAAATTTTCAAGCCTGCCTCAAGTATAAAATCAAAACTTCTAAACCTACCAAATTAAGTTTTTGAAGTTTTTACTCATTTAACAAATATTCAGTAACGGTCAACCACTTGCCAAGCACTGTACTGATGCCTCTGGAAATACAGTGTAAGCAAAACAAACGGGATACTTAAAGTCCGGTCCGGGAGACAGTCAAACAATGACAGCAACATAACAATGAACTATAGCCTGAATGATGTGCTCTGAGAGCAAGAACAACTCTGCTCGCTGGGAATACGGTTTTGACTTGCGGACAGAAAAGGGTTCCCCAAGGAAGTCACATATAAGCTGAGATCTGAGGGACGATCAGAATTTAATTAGGCAAGGGAAAGGAGCTAAAGAGGGCACATGCCAGAAAAAGTGAATACAGAGAAGGTATAAAGGCCCTGGAAGGTTGAGGGACACTGACACTTTCAAGAAAACGCATGCAGCAGAAAGGAATAATGAGGACCGGAGACATGGAGAAGAACTCAGACTGCGCTGACACGTCTAAGCCAAATTAAAGAGCTGGGTCTTTTAAGAACAGAAACTCACTGTGGGGCATTCAAACTGGGAATGACACATTGGGTCTTTTCACTTTTTTAAAGAAATTTCAGATTCACAAGAAGATGCCATAATAGAGCAGACTTCACGAGTACCTTAAACCCAGTTTCTGTCCATGATGGCATCCTACGTAACTAGACTACGGTGATAAAAACCCAGGAAATTAACACTGGCACAATGCGAGTAACTGAACTACAGACCTTATTTGGATTTCACCTGTTTTTACATTCGTGTGTGTGTGTGTGTGTGTGTGTGTGTGTGTAGTTCTATGAAGTTTCATCATATGCACTGACTCATGTAGCTACCACCACAATCAGGACACAGAACTGTTCCATCACCCCAACGAAACTCCCACATGCTGCTCCTTGGTCACACCCTCTCATCAACGATAAGCTCTGGCAACCGACTGTTCTCTACCATTTTCTCATTTCATGAATGTTATGTAAATAGAATCATACAGCACACAACTTTCTGAGATTGGCTTTTTTCACTCCACAGAATGCTCTTAAGATCCATCCAAATTGTTGGATATATCAATGGTTGGTTCTTTATTGCTGAAGAGTATTCCATTTTATAGTTGTACCACTGTTTGCTTATCCATTTATTTGTTGAAGGACATTTAGGCTGATTCCAGCTTTTGGCCATTCATATTTGGGTTTTGGAAAAATTCCTCTGACCACAGTATGCAGTTTGTGCCTTAGGGCAGTCAGAGTAGATGCAGAGAGACCATTAAGAAGGATATAGAAGTAGTTCAAATAACGTCCTAGGTTAGTGATTCTCAAATGGGGAGTGGAGGAGGGTGATTCTGCCCCTCTCCCCCCAAGGGTCATTTGGCAATGTCTGGAGACATATTTGCTTGTCAGAACTAGGGGGTACTACTGGTATCTAGTAGGTAAAGGCTGGGGATACTGCTAAAAATCCTACAATGCACAGGATGCCTCCACAAGAAAGAGTTATCTGGCCCCAGACTAAAGTGATGATAGTGGAGATGGAGAGAGTGGATAGACTCAAGAAATGTTTAGGTGGTTAACACTCAGTGACTGACTGGATATGGGGTCCAGGAGGGGGAGAGGCATGACTTGCACAACTGGAGAGACGGTGGTGCCATTCAGTGAGACAGGGATCACTGGAGGAGGTCAAGGTGTATGTCTGACATCCTGGGAGAGGAGGGATTATGCAGTATTTAATACTGGACCTGCTAAGTTCAAGCTCCTTGAAACGTCCAAGTACCGGTGACTTGGTCTGCAGCTCAGCAACCACGTAAATGCGGGCTTCATCAGTTTACTGATAGTCTCTAAAGCCATGTGCTGAAAAGAGATTCTATGAGAAGACCAGGAGAAAAAAGAAGATGGCCCAACGAACCCTTGAGGAAGAGCCCAGGAGGAAAAAAACAGCCTGCAGAGAAGAATGAAAGACCAGAAAGATAGGAAGAAAACCAGGAGGCTGTGGTGTCCAAAAGCCAGAGAAGAGTGTTTCAAGGTAGGAATGGGCAACAGTATCAAATGCTACAGAAAAGACAAATAGGATGATATATGAAAAAGTCAATAGATTTGCCAAACTGGAGATGAAACCTAGTGAGAGCCGTTTCCATAGGAGGAGTGGGGATAGAAGCCAATTTCAGCTGGACTGAGGTGTGAGGTGAAGCAAATGTGTACAACACTTTCAAAAAGTTCTGTTGTGAATGTGGAGGAAAGATCTATGGCAGTAAGTAAAAAACATGTATCCAGGGAAGCAAAATCCTTTCATTCAATACCTACAGACAAAGATAATCAGGGACAGAATGGCCTTCTGGGGACTTTATCACCCCCTGATAAAGCTACCTCTTTTCTTCATCTCATTTTTCTACTGGTTATTCATCTTCCTCCTACAGATGCTACCAATTCTCACAGTAATTAGTAGAAATCATATTTAAAGATAAATATTAATTAATGCATTTGCAAAAGAACCTGTACAATGAATACAACCCATAAAATGGAATAATTGGTCAATTTCTTTCTGTCCTTAAAAGCCACACTATTTGAGAATTGGCTTAATGACAATATTGGGTAAATTTTGGATGCATAAACATACCTTTTACTAAAGAAAAGCTCTTGTGATAAAAGTAACAGCAAAATGTCAGAGTTGGTAAAGGTTCTAGTGCTCATTCTCGACACAAAAAGGATATTAATGTATCAGCATTAAACAAAAAGTGATGGGAAAAAAAGTGATGGAAATGGCTTCGAAAATTGAGTCCTCAGTCTCTGGACCGACCCTGATCTTCCAATTTGCTTGTGTCTTGGTTCTTCAGTTAAAAAAAGTAGGTGGTTACTTATAAAGATACAAGAAAAGGTTTGATAAATGTAAAAGCTTGTTAAAAGCGATTATTATTGTTGATTACCGGTTCAAAAGATAACCTCTACTACCCTTTAGTGAGCACTGCTACAGGAAGGTCTGAGTTTTGTCTCTGCATTCCCACTTCTTATCCCAAAATAACTTCCATAAACGTTCACTGACAAAATAGCAGCTGTACAGGGAAAAGACTGGAATGCCAAAATGCGTCACGTTCGCAGAAATCTACATGTTGTCTCTTAAAATAACTACTTGGAATGACAAAAACTCTCTTGGATTGGACAAATTCTGCCAATCTACAGAACAGGCTATCCGGCAAACTTGCCCGAAGCAGTTCCCAGGAACGAACAAAGAGACAGCACAGTCCAAAAGCCCTCTGGAGCGGCGCTAGGCACCGATGGGGGAACCCACGGGAAAGGAAGCTACATCCCATTGCCCGTCCCCGTTTGCTGACCTAGGAGTCTCCCAGGCGGTAGCGGCCTCTCCCCAAGCTCTGCCACGTCTCCAGGCCGCGCCGGGCCGAGCTAAGGTCAATGGGCTCCTGCCTCCTTATCTCCCCTCCGGCCAGCGCGGTGGAAGGTGGAGCCAAACAACCCGGGGCGCCGGCGCCGGTCCCGGAACTGGAGCAAAGTGCCGGATAAGACCCCCGGGCCGCACCCACCGTGTAAGCCGCGGCGGCAACAGCTTGCCTCTCGAAGCGCACCCTGAACCCTGCATGCACCCACGGCCCGCGCCCGGACTGCACGACGGCGTAACTCCCAAACTACCCTCGCTCTCGGGGCGCCTGCCGGCCCGCCCACCTCGCACCACGGCGCCCCTGGGCACCGGTTTGGGAGCCCGCGTCCCGTCCGGCCGCCCGTATGCACCCGCGTTACTGCCAGGCTGACGCTCACCTGCGGGCCGGAGAGAGTGTCTGCGTGGCAGTGAAAAGCGGGGACGACGGAGGCTGAGCTGTAGGACTACGACTACGAGAAGACGAGCAAGATGCAGGAAACCGCTCGCCGCGCACGCCCCCGCCTCCAAGATGGCCACCGTAGGTGCACTTCCCTGCGCTGCCACGTCGGCCGCGCGCCGCCCCGCCCCGCACCACGCCCCGTCTCGCTCGCCCGGAGCCCCGACCCGTGGCCGCAAATTTAACCTGCTGGAGTACTTGGGGCCAAAGATCCTCCTGCCCGCAGGGGTGGGTGCTGCCCAGCTCTAGGAGCATTCTGCAGCAGAGCTGCCCAACTTTCCACGCCGCAACCTCCGTACGCGAGAACGGAACCCTTGTTACCGGGTGTAGCTCACTTACTCTGTGCCGTGGCCGCCCGCGGGGATGACGATGAACCAGCCCGGGTCGTCCAGTCCAGACCCGCCTCCAGGAAGGACCTTGCTCCGGAAACGAGAGACTTATCCTATGTATTTTCAAAGATTTCCAAATAATAGCGGTTGCATCAAGAAAGAGAGAGAGCACGGTGGCAGCTACCATACTGATTTCCCCCCCAAAGTTCATGTATTACACATTCTTTTTTTTTTAATGGAAAACCAAAGATTATCCACTTTCTTAACCTTACGTGCTGCCCTTAAAACAGTTCCTGAAAGTCGGTGCTCAATAATGTACACTAAATAAATCAATGAAGAGTGCAATGGAGGAATCTAAAGAATTTGCAATCAGAAGTCCTGTTTAGGTCCAGGAGTGCCCTAATGCCACTTGAGCAGTCATGGGACCTTGTATAGGTCACTTATTCTTCCTAAGTCTCAATATTCCATCTGTAAGATAGGAATAATGTTGTTTGCCATCTCTAATCAAGCAGGTAACAGAGTTAAAATAAGACATACGAAAGCACTTTTTAAACTGAGAGGTAAACACATGAAAAACTTGTTTTTATTGTTCCCAAATTCCTTCAGGAACTCATTTGTAGGTTTAGCATTAATATAATATCCCGGACTTGACAGCTGAAAGCATTTACAAATTCCAATACCTCACTGAAACGTTAATACTATTTAACTATGCCCTAATTTCAGACAAAATGACTTGCAGCTGCAGCGGGTTGTTCCCTTTGGCAGTGACTTTTATCCCACCCACTGAGAATGTGTGTAGATGGCTGTCTAGGTTACTCGCCAGAAAGTGCTGTTTGGGTTGGTGTTGAAAATAGTTAGCATCTCTATTCTCTTTGGTCTACACCCTTAATAGCTATAAGAACTGTTCCCTTCTTCATTCATTCAACAAATATTTATTAGTGGCTGCAATGTGCTGAGCATCAGTACTGGAAATGTAGCAATGAACAAGACAGACAAGATCCTTACACTGAGAGGCAGATCTTCTCACAGGAGAGGCAGGCTAATGAGCAGGAAAATAAAAGAACTAAGTACTGTTTGTGATGGGCACTTTGAGGAAAGTCAATAGGGTGATTATTATTGACAGTAATTGGGGTAGGCCACTTTGGATAGGACAGATGTGCAAGGCTTCTCTGAGGAGGTGCGATTTGAGTACAGATCATAAGGAAGCAGCCCTGTGGTTCTCTGAACAGAAGGAAGAGCGTGCAAAGGCTGTGAGGGAGGGTGACTGGCAAACTTGCAGAACAAGAAGGAAATCTGGACTGAGAGGGTGGTAAGAAATGAGGTCAGAGAGATAGCCGGGCCAAATCGTAGCCAGCCTTGTAGGCCATCTTAAGGCCTCCGGGTTATATTGAGAGAAATGAGAAGCAGGTGGAAGGTATTGACCAGAGGAGAGACAAGACTTGACTTCAGTTTTCAATCATATTCTGATTGCTGTGTGGACTGTAGGCAGGTACAAAGACTAAAGCAGAGTGATCATAATGAGATGATGGTGCCTTAGAGGAACTAATGGGATGAGGGCAGAGCGGGTACATGGTGTGGACATATTTTGAAGGTTAAGCTGTCATGATTTACTGATCGATTGGATGTAGCTGTATTAGTTTCCTAAGACTGCCAAAAAAAATTACCACAACTGGTTGGCTAAAAGCAACAGAAATTGGGCTTCCCTGGTGGCACATTGGTTGAGAGTCCGCCTGCCGATGCAGCGGACATGGGTTCGTGCCCCAGTCCAGGAAGATCCCACATGCTGCGGAGCGGCTGGGCCCGTGAGCCATGGCCGCTGGGCCTGCGCGTCCGGAGCCTGTGCTCCACAACGGGAGAGGCCACAACAGTGAGAGGCCCGCGTACCGCAAAAAAAAAAAAAAAAAAAAGCAACAGAAATTTATTCTCACACAGTTCTAGAGACCAGAAGTCCAAACTCAAGGGCCAGCAGGGCCTCTCTGAAGGCTCTAGGACAGCATCCTTCTTTGCCTCTTCTAGCTTCAGGGGAGCCAGATGTTCTTTGGCTTGTGCCAGCCTGACTCCAATTTCTGCCTTTATGTCCACATGGCCTCCTCCCCTGTGTCTCTGTGTCTCAAATCTCCCTCTGCCTTTCTTTTATAAACATGCCTTTCACTGCATTTAGTGCCCACCCTAAATCCACAATAATCTCATCTCAAGATCCTTGAGGATCTAGACCCTATTTCTAAATAAGGGTCTAGATTTCTTCCTATTCACAAGTTCCAGGTGGACGCGTCTTTTTTGTGAAGAACACTGTTCTACCCACTTACGTGGGTCATGAGAAACAGGAGTCAACCAAATAAGCAGGATTATAAAATAGGTTTTGAAGTTAACCTTGAATTGCATTTATAAATTGTTTTACTCATCATGTCTCATTTAAACTTCAAAACAACTTTGTGTGGCAGGTATTATTATTATTCCAATATAAGAAATAAGAAAATTAAGGGTCTGAGAATTGTGTGTAGGCCTGGAATTAGAACCCAGAATTCTTCAGCTATACCCCAGATTCTTGCCTGCTTTTGGGGTGGTGGGGTAAGAAGATATGTTCTTAGACGGAGGGCATTGAGGGGAGTCAATGGAAGATTATAGCTTAATGACAGACCTACTTAGGTTTTTCGGTTTTAGCTAGCAGAACTCATCAAATTTTTTTGTACAGGAAGTCTCTAACACATAATAGAGTTCATTTCTGAGCTACAGTGCTATAGTGGAATTTTGCTTTTATTGCTCAAAACCAGAGGCAAACGAAATTACTTCCCACTTGAGGCTTTTTTCAGCTCAATTTGTAGTTAATAGATCTATTCTTAAATAGTCTTAAAACAGTCCATAAAGTTTGTACTATTCATATGAATAGTGATGTGTTTATCTCCAGGTGGAGAGGAGACCAGGCTGAGGCTCTGAGCATCTGCAGCATAACTGGGACTAGAGGCAGGGCTGAATCTGTTTGAGAGACCATGGGCTCTGCTGAGAGAACAGTCAGTGAGTTATACAATCAGGAAGGACACATCAGCAGATGTGTCAAGGGTACCGGCTCATGCATAGAGATCAGGGGCTCATACCCACATCCAACTCCTGCAAAGAGGAGATGTAAGTTCCTTTGGCACCTAGGAAGGAGGAGGATGGTTGTCCCAAACACTGCATGGGACATACCTGTACTAAGAAATTATTCATTGTTTATCTGGAATTCAACTTTAGGAGGAAAGCAAGCCATGACCAAGAGTCTGAGAGGCGATGTAGTGTAGATTAGGACACAGATATTGATACCAGATGCCCTGGATTTGAATCCTGACTCTACACCTGCTAGGTCAACAGCTAGCCTTGGGCATGTCACTTAAACTCACTGTGTCTTGATTTTTTCAGCTATAGAATGAGAATTATACTAATACTTACCTCATAGTTTTGTTATTGTTGTTTCTTGGTTTTTGTTTTTTTTTAATTTATTTTATTTTTGGCTGTGTAAGTCTTCGTTGCTGCGTGCCGGCTTTCTCTAGTTGTGGCGTGCAGGGGCTACTCTTCGTTGTGGTGTGTGGGCTTCTTATTGCGGTGGCTTCTCTTGTTGCGGAGCAGGGGCTCTAGGTGCCTGGGCTTCAGTAGCTGTGGCTCGCGGGCTCAGTAGCTGTGGCATGTGGGCTCAGTAGTTGTGGTTCTCAGGCTCTGGAGCACAGGCTCAGTAGTTGTGGCACACGGGCTTAGTTACTCTGCGGCATGTGGGATCTTCCCAGACCAGGGATCGAAACCGTGTCTCCTGTATTGGCAGGCGGATTCTTAACCACTGCACCACCAGGGAAGCCCCTTACCTCATAGTTTTTTTATTTGTGGATTGAATAACTGAATATGTGTGAAGTGCTTAGAACAGTGCCTAAATCACAGTATTCTCTAGATAAGTGTGAGAGGTAATAGTCTCTATATATTCTTTGACTTTTAAATAGCCTAAATATTCACCTGACAATGACTGTTTTAAACCAAAAAGATTTTTATTTAGGTGAGTCTGAGTTGTAATTTCCAAATAAAGTTTTTATATGCTTCTTTGTTTGTTTTCAACGACAGAAAATTTAGTTTAGTTTTAAACAGAGTGACTCAACCTCTTGATTTGCCCAGGACATTCCCAATTTACTGCCATATTCTCAGCATAATTATTAAAGGCACCCACCTTTTACTCTCAAAAGTGTTCCAGGGCCTCCCTGGTGGCGCAGTGGTTGAGAGTCCGCCTGCCGATGCAGGGGACACGGGTTTGTGCCCCGGTCCGGGAGGATCCCACATGCTGCGGAGCGGCTGGGCCCGTGAGCCATGGCCGCTGAGCCTGCACGTCCGGAGCCTGTGCTCCGCAATGGGGGAGGCCACAACAGTGAGAGGCCCGCGTACCGCAAAAAAAAAAAAAAAAAAGTGTTCCAATTTGGACAATAAATCTTGTGCTTATCCTAGTTACAGAGATATTAAGATACCCTCGGGCTTCCTTGGTGGCGCAGTGGTTGAGAATCTGCCTGCCGATGCAGGGGACACGGGTTCGAGCCTGGGAAGATCCCACATGCCGCAGAGCAACTGGGCCCATGAGCCACAACTACTGAGCCTGCGCATCTGGGCCTGTGCTCTGCAGCAAGAGAGGCCGCGATAGTGAGAGGCACGCGCACCACGATGAAGAGTAGCCCCTGCTTGCCACAACTAGAGAAAGCCCTCGCACAGAAACAAAGACCCAACACAGCAAAAATAAATAAATTAATAAATAAACTCCTACCCCTAACATCTTCTTAAAAAAAAAAAAATTTACTCTCTTTGCACATGTGAGTTACAGTGTGGAAATGTCAGTACCTGCTCCTCACCTGAACACACGTAATCATCATTACCAGAGTCCACTACAGTTTGCTTCAAAAAACTAACTTATCTTTCTAAAATATGGATTTATAAAAACACTCTGACTCCTCATCGCCTGCATGGTAAAATCTTAAAAACTCAACTTATTCTTATTTTCTAGACTCCTCTCCTCTTCCTGCATCTTCCTCCATATTCTCCAGGCACCAGCCTCAAGGATATGCCCCCTCCTGAAACCATGTGCCTTTGCTCTGATCAGTCCCTCTGCCTGAAATGCCTTTTCCCTTTCCACCAAATGAGGAATCCTCATTTTTCAAGGACCAGCTCAAAGTTTTCTTCCATTATAAACCTTCATGCATTGCATTTTTGTTGATTTTGTCTATATTCACTGTTCATTTATAAGCTCCTTGATGGCAATAACTTTGTCTTTAAAATCCCAATATATTCACATGTTTACATAGAGTGACATGTTATCTGCAGACAGTGACATTTTTACTTCTTCTTTTCCAACCTGCATTCCTTTTATTTCTTTTTCTTCTCTGATTGCTGTGGCTAGGACTTCCAAAACTATGTTGAATAAAAGTGGAGAGAGTGGACATCCTTATCTTCTTCCTGACCTTAGAGGAAATGCTTTCAGTTTTTCACCATTGAAAATAATGTTTGCTGTGGGTTTGTCATATATGGCCTTTATTATGTTGAGGTATGTTCCCTCTATGTCCACTTTCTGGAGAGTTTTAATCATAAATGGGTGTTGAATTTTGTCAAAAACTTTTTCTGCATCTATTGAGATGATCATATGGTTTTTATCCTTCTGCTTGTTAATGTGGTGTATCACATTGATTGATTTACATATGTTGAAGTATCCTGTATCCCTGGGATAATTCATGGTGTATGATCCTTTTAATGTGTTGTTGGATTTGGTTTGCTAGTATTTTGTTGAGGATTTTTGCATCTATATTCATCAGTGATATTGGCCTGTAATTTTCTTTTTTTTGTGTGATATCTTTGTCTGGCTTTGGTTTGGGGGTGATGGTGGCCTCATAGAGTGAGCTTGGAAGTGTTCCTTCCTCTGCAATATTTTGGAAGAGTTTCAGAATGGTAGGTGTTAAACCCCCAACAGCCAAAGCAATCTTGAGAAAGGAAAACAGAGCTGGAGGAATCAGGTTCCCTGACTTCAGACTATACTATTTTGATGACTGTAGCTTTGTAGTATGTATGGCACTGGCACAAAAACAGAAATATAGATCAATGGAAGAGGATAGAAAGTCCAGAGATAAACGCATGCACCTATGGTCACCTTATTTTTGATAAAGGAGGCAAGAATATACAATGGCGAAAAGACAGCCTCTTCAATAAGTGGTGCTGGGAAAACTGGACAGCTACATGTAAAAGAATGAATTTAGAACACTCCCTAACACCATACACAAAAATAAACTCAAAATAGGTTAAAGACCTAAATGTAAGGCTGGACACTATAACACTTTTAGAGGAAAACATAGGCAGAACACTCTTTAACATAAATTGCAGCAAGATCTTTTTCAATCCACCTCCTAGAGTAATGAAAATAAAAACAAAAATAAACAAATGGGACCTAATTAAACCTAAAAGCTTTTGCACAGCAGAGGAAACCATAAACAAAACAAAAAGACAACCCTCAGAATGGGAGAAAATATTTGCAAACAAATCAACTGACAAGGGATTAATCTCCAAAATATACAAACAGCTCATGCAGCTCAATATCAAAAAAACAAACAACCCTATCAAAAAAATGGGCAGAAGATCTAAATAGACATTTCTCCAAAGAATATATACAGGTGGCTAAAAAGCACATGAAAAGATGCTCAACATCACTAATTATTAGAGAAATGCAAATCAAAACTACAATGAGGTATCACCTCATGCCAGTCAGAATGGCCATCATCAAAAAATCTACAAGCAAGAAAGAAAAATACTACATGATATCACTTATATGTGGACTCTAAAAAAAAAATGGTACAAATGAACTTATCTACAAAACAAAAATAGAGTTACAGATGTAGAAAACACACTTATGGTTACCAGGCAGTAAGAGGGGGGAGGGATAAATTAGGAGATCAGGATGGATGTACACACACTACTATATATAAAATAGATAACTAATAAAGACGTACTGTATAGCACAGAGAACTCTACTCAATACTCTGTAATGGCCTATATGGGAAAAGACTCTAAAAAAGAGTGGAGATATATATATATATATATGGATGCATATAACTGATTCACTTTGCTGTACAGCAGAAAGTAACACAACACTGTAAATCAACTATACGCCAATAAAAATTTTTTTTAAAAATCCCTACAAACAGTAAATGCTGGAGAGGGTGTGGAGAAAAGAGAACCCTTCTACACTGTTGGTGGGAATGTAAATTGGTACAGCCACTGTGGAGAACAGTATGGAGGTTCTTTAAAAAACTAAAAATATAGAGCTACTGTATTATCCAGCAATCCCACTCCTGGGCATCTATCCAGAGAAAACCATAATTTGAAAAGGTACATGTATCCCAATGTTCATTGCAGCACTATTTACAATAGCCAGGACATGGAAGCAACCTAAATGTCCATCGACAGATATATGGGTAAAGAAGATGTGGCACATATATACAATGGAATATTACTTAGCCATAAATAAAGAATGAAATAATGCCATTTGCAGCAACATGGATGGACCTCGAGATTATCATACTAAGTGAAGTAAGTCAGACAAAGAAAGACAAACATCATATGATATCGCTTATATGTGGACTCTAAAAAAATGGTACAAACGAACCTATTTACAAAACAGAAATAGAGTTACAGATGTAGAAAACAAACTTATGGTAAGAGGGGGAGGGATAAATTGGGAGATTGGAATTGACATATACACACTACTATATATATAATAGATAACTAATAAGGACCTACTGTATAGCACAGGGAACTCTACTCAGTACTCTTTAATGACCTATATGGGAATAGAATCCAAAAACGAGTGGATATATGTATATGTATAACTGATTCACTTTGCTGTACAGCAGCAACTAACACAACATTGTAAATCAACTATAATCCAATAAAAAGTAATTTAAAAAACAAATGTTTATGAGTATTCTATGAACTTTTTGAATTGATTTGAACTTTCTATGAAGATCCATGTGTATAACACACATTGCAAAAAGTACTTAAAATCATCTTTTTTTTTTCTCCCCTAAATATTATTTTGCTAAAAATAATCATGTAGGTGGCTGAGCAAATATGCTTCCTTTGGAAAATTTGAAATTTTACTTTGAACAAGAAACCATGCAACTGAAATGAGTTATCTGGCAAAAACAAGAACAAAAACAAAAAACACACTGATAATATGCAGCAACATATTACAAAGGATTCTAATTTTTTTCTAGACTTTTTTTTTCTTACAAAGTTTAGTTTGCATAATTTTAACTAAGTGTTCCCGAAGCATAATAACTCCTAAATATTTATACCTGTAGTATTGATTCTCAAGTCTTTGGATTTACAGAACACTCCACTTTTCCCCTCTAGGTTTCATATCATAGTTTAGAAAAGAAAAGGAAATATAAAACAGTTGTTCTTACAAGCACATTCATTTTCAAACAATGTTTAAAGCTCAGAACTTGTATTCATTCTTTTGGCAATTCAGCATTTTCTCTAAGGCTTAGAATTGAAATTTGGGGAAGACAGCCTAGGAGATTAATGACTCCAGTTCACATACCACATACCAACCCAACTGCATATACGCAGCCATTTGGTGTCTTCCCACTTGCACTTCTCTTAGAACTGCTGCTGAGCAGGTCATCAGGGTAACGTGGAAAATGCACTAGCTTAGAAATCTAATACTGCCATTAATTAGCAGTGCAACTCTGGAGTTACCTTCCCTGCGCTTCAATTTCTTCCCCTGACAAGTGAAGGATAGATAAGTGATTTCCGTACTGGATGTTAATTATGGTTGGCTTCCTAACAACACAAGAAAAGAAACTGATAAGACATTGTACTTACCAACATAGATGAAATGTTAGAAGATGGAATTGAGGAGGATACAATGATGATGATGATGATGATGATATTGATATACATTGTGATTAACTAGGTTTTTTTCCCCCAGGAATGCAAGAGTGGTTCCATTTCAGAAGAAAGTACTGATGATTTAATAAATTTTAAAAGAAAATGAATCTGATAACACCCATAGATACGGAAAAAAGCATTTGATGAAGTTCAACTCTCATTCATGATAACTCTTGGTTAACTAGAATTAGAAGGCATCTTTAACCTGATAAAGGGCATCTGCAAAACAGCACAGAAAATATCATAGTTAATGGTGAGCTATTAGAAGATTTTACTTAAAATAAGTAATAATGGAGAAAGAGATTAAAATTTTTAACAGGGAAAGTAAAAACCAATACTGTTCTCATTTGCAGTAAAACTTCCTATTGAAATGATCCAGTACTTATTCCTTGCACCCCTTTTTCAATTTTAGTGACTAGTCCATGGCTTTAAAAACCATCTATATTCCAGAGATTCTCCCATTTATGTGTCCAACCATAAATTCTCTCCTAAACTCTAAACTACTTAATAGCTTTAACTAGGAGTCTCATCAGGAGGCAAATTAAAACTCTTGATGTTTCCAAAATAACCCCACTCCACTTACACTCTTCGTGCCCAGTGAATGGCAATTCTGCTTTTGCATTTGCTCTGGTAAAAAACATCTTGGATCAGAGTCAACATCAACAGTGGTAAGTCATGTTGATAGAATCTGCCCTCGATATGATGGGATGAAAATGGCACTTTCCTCTGTAGTCTTCCTCCCCAAGACCCATAATCCTGAGGGATGGTGAGAATAAAGATATATTCTATGGGGTAAGACGGGAATAAAGACACAGACCTACTAGAGAATGGACTTGAGGATACGGGGAGTGGGGAGGGTAAGCTGTGACAAAGCGAGAGAGTGGCATGGACATATATACACTACCAAACGTAAAATAGAGAGCTAGTGGGAAGCAGCCGCATAGCACAGGGAGATCAGCTCGGTGCTTTGTGACCACCTAGAGGGGTGGGATAGGGAGGATGAGAGGGAGGGAGACGCAAGAGGGAAGAGATATGGGGATATATGTATATGTATAACTGATTCACTTTGTTATAAAGCAGAAACTAACACACCGTTGTAAAGCAGTTATACTCCAATAAAGATGTAAAAAAAAAAAAAAAAAACCCGATATATTCTACAACATCCCTGACCACTATTCCTCAGAACTGTCAGGTTCATCAAAAGTAAGGAAAGTCTGAGAAACTATTACAGCCAAGAGGAGTCTAAGGAGACAACGCCAACTAAATGTAATGTGGTGCGGAAACAAAGGAGAACAAGAAAAGGCTCTTTACTCAGAGCTTGCAAGGGAGTCAGCCATCACCACTGCAGGCAGTGCAGTAGAAAAGCTTTTAGGGGAAAGAAGGGAAGGCTTCAGGTATGCCCTGATTAGAGGCTGTGGCATGAGGAAGCTGTAGGTGAGATATCTAGAAGCCCAACATTCTATGTGATTGGTTAGGAGGACATATTTGGCTTTCTCTGATTGGTCCTAAATTGGAAGCTGTCAGTTATTAATCAACTCTGGGTCATTTGGGGCTGACTGCTGCAGGGGTTACTATTTGGCTTCCTGGGCAGGTTGCTATAGGTTGCAGGTCAGAGTTCTATTTTTATATGTGGTCTGGCCGTTGTCCATTTTTATATTCAGTCTCTCAGAAGTATCCTGGATGAGATCTTGGAACTGAAAAAGGACATTAGGTAAAAACTCAGGAAACCCAAATAAAAGCATGACTTTAGTTATTGGTTCATTAATTGTGACAAAGGCGCTGATGTAAGATGTTTTAGTGGCAGAGGAAACTGGGTGTGGGGTATAACAGAACTCTGTACTATCTTCTTAATTTTTCTGTGAATCTAAAACTGTTCTGAAAACTAAAGTTTATTTAAAAGCAACAACACCTTAGAGATATCCTTGACTCCTCCCTTCCCTCACCCTCCACATCCAATCCTTTCGCAAATTCTTAGTATCGACCCCACCCCTCTGCTGTACTGGTGTCACCTTAGCCAACGTCATCACCTCTGCCTTGGAAATCTTCACTAGTTTCCTAAGGGCCCACCTGCTTCCACTCCAGGCTATGTGATACTTTTCCACAGAGCTTTACTGTGGTCTACAAAGCAACGGAAAGCTTCAACAGGTTTGGGAGCCCGGTGAATACAGTTGGTGGAGGAAGGAGAGCCGTCAAATCGTATTTCTAATGACTGGATCAAATACAGTCCCCATAAAAGTCAGCAGTTGGCTCTTTTCAGGGACTGGATCCTACAAGCATAGCTCTGTCTCACTTAGCAAGTATAAATTCAGATTTTTATTTCAGATGCTAAACATTTTTTAAAAGTTTGAGTCGATATGTTTTTTTCATTAGTAATGTATACACACAGTACAAAATTCAAAGTTATAGAAAAGTGTGTAAGGCCAAGTTTCTCTCATAAGTCTATACTCTAAACCTCATTGCTCTTCTCCTTAGAGACAACCACTGCTCTGAATCTCACAAGCACATGTAATGCATACTCTTTTTCTTGTGTTTTTTACCCAACTGGAAATACACCACATATACTGTATTATACCTCAGTGCTCGGTGTGTGTGTGTAAATACTGCATGCACATGAGTGTACACACACATGTGTACGAGACAGGCCTGGGACCCTTTGCTGCAGTGCTGCAATGCTTACACCTGGATAAACATCGAGCAACAAAATACAAAGAAACTATAAGGGACTAAAAAAAACTGTGTGCAGCTGGGGAAAATTATGGACAACCAAATACAGGAAAGACCAAAAAGGCCAACTGCCACTTCTGAAGAGCCGGGAGCAAAAGCAGGGTACTGTGCATGCCCCCTGCACACACCACCACAAACGGGTGGGCAAACCATCTAATCTACCCCTCTGGCCGACCCCTGGACACACTCCTACCCTCACCCCTTATAAGGAACAAACTCACCCCCACTCAGCGAGTGAGCAAGAAAGGGAACCTGTTATTTGTTCTTGCTCCCCCCAATAAATTTGAATTTATTGTCTGGCCTCTGATCAATTTCTACTGATTAAGGAGGCCAAGAACACTGGTCAGTTAACATACTTGGTGGCAACCATGAAGGGACAATTGTCCCCTTCCCAGGAGAGACTCTGGGCACCTCCAGGACCACTGAACGCAGATTCCCTGTGGGTAGCAAGCAGCCTCCTGAACCTCTTGTTTCAACATCACCACGTTTGGTATGTCTGCCTACCTGGCCCCTGAGGACCTTAGTACCCTCATTCAGGCAATGCTTTCCCCCTCTCCTTTGTTCTTTTTTCCCTCACCATCCCTTTCCCTCTCCTGAAAACTCTACTTCTCCTCTCTGTCCTCTCCTACTTCTATCCTATTCTTCCGAGAGAGTGGATGTCGGACAGCTACAGCATCACTCCTCTCAGCTTGTGAGACCCACTCCCTCTGGCCAGCAGTGGCTCACCTTGACAGGTGACAAGCAGAGGGGGCAGAGGCTTCCCTGACACCATGCAGATCCTGGTCCAGCAGGCTCTCCCTGACCTGAGATTTAAGAGAGTGATAGAGGTTCAAACCTCATATCATGTAGTGGCTGGAAGTCTGATCACCCCAATATTCTCAGCTTTATTTTCCTGATGCTAAGAGAAGTCCTGGTGGGAATGGGCTGAAGCAGCAGATTTCTATATACTGGTGTATGCCTGGGTGAGAGTCCCACCTGCGGGTTAGAGTCCCACAGATGACGTACAACTGACTGGTTTCTGGGCTTGATCACACCAGTGGGCAGTGGACAGGGTGCTCCCTCCTTCGCTGGCCCTTTCTGGAAGCACACAGGTTGGTGCCTGAATAGACACCCACAGGGGGCGGATTGAAACAGCAATCTCTCTCTTTCTGCCTCTTTCTCTTTTTCAATCTTTTCTGTTCCTTCTCCCTTTACCTCTCCCTTGGTCCTCACCCCTACACTCCCATCCCCTTCATCCTGAAGACTCCTTGTTCGTGTCTTTAAGTTTTGGCATTGGCATCTTTGTTTGTGATGTAGTTCTGTCTGTCCAGCTGCTCCGGCAAGTCTCTGCTGACATCGTGGGGCACAGTGCAGTTCTTAAGACTTGAGATACAAACACAGCTCACATTGCCTGTGACTCCAGCCTTGGTTTACTTAGTGGGACTTTAAAGAAAAAAAAGGAAAGGAGAGGAGCTTGCATCTCTCTCCTCTGCCTTTGCAATGTAACTATTCTGCCTGGGCTCTCAGGAACTACCTGATTCATCTGTAATCCCCCAGACTGAGGGGAAAAAGGGCCATTTTTAATTCAAGTGGGAAAACTATGAGATCTCTAGTTCTGTAGAAATTGGCTTTTTTGGCTTAATTTTGTGGGTTTACTTAATACAGACCTGTCTTTAGAGTCATCAACATTAAGTACAATACATTCATTGTACCTAAGATTATTGCAAGTCAGTAAGTACATATTGTTTCTGTTATCAAATCTGTCAACAAGAAAAATTGTCTAATATGATTAAACTTTTAAGTAAACATAACTGGGATAAGAGCTTTTTGGTTAACTCTATAGGAATAATTATGTTTTGGAAATGTCCATCTAAAATAGTCTCTCCAAATTTTGGTAACTTGAAACTAAAGTAAGTTAAATGATAGGAATCCATTGCATATCCAGGCCATTTCAAGTAAAACGAAATACTGGAACATTAACTGCTAAGCGGGTCTAAATTGACTACTACCACTTTTGTTTTCTTGTAAGAGGGACGCTAAAGATATTTGGGTTTATTTGACACGTCTTGAGCCACATTAAGGAAAGAACTTGTGCTTTGGGAAGATACATGTTTCTAGAGGTTATGGGATATTCCAATCAGGGAACGCTAATATAAAAGACAGTTCATGGTTGCTTAAGGAAAGGAGGATGTGTGTTTTCAAAAAAGAAGGTATGCGGAATGGAAATATATTTTGTGAAAAGGAAAAAGGTGTCTTTTTGTCCTGGAACTGGTTATTTCTGAATGGAAAGAATAAGGGACAGGATAATATGGCTACAGAAAGTTGCAGAAGGTCTGCAGAAAAGGAATATTGGGAAAAGAATTTTTTATGTGGTCAGGACTTTCTAAGGTTGGATTAATTTAATTAGCAAAATGGTTTTTATTAAGAGTATGCTGATGCAAGACTGTATTTGGTTTCTCTCTCTCATAAGAGAACAAAGTTTTCCTGGAATGCGGCTTTTTATAACAGATCTTGTGAGTTCCTGTGCCTTTAAGTGATCTGTATTTACTTTTGAAATCTTTTTTCACCTTAGCTCAAGGCGTAAGTACTGTTTCACAGCTACCTATGATCCTATCTGACCAGGTGTTTTAAAACTTTCTGAACTTTTTGACAGGCTTCCCAAATATCAAATTCTAATTAAAGTTCTTTTGACTTCCAGTTAACTTTGGGATGCTTCAAGGGGCCCCTGGAGCATCACAAAGAGAGATCCTAAACTAATTGGGTTCATTTGGTATGTTAAATTACATGGGACACATTGTGAAAACTTGCTATTGCCTGTGTCAGATGGAGTCATCAGGCTCTCCCCAATTTTATGATAGCCGCGAAACAGATAGGGGATAGCCACTAATATCACACCTTACTCTTTGCCCCCAAAAAAAATCTCCTGTGGGAATACTCCCACCTCTAGGCCCTCAGGTCCTGACCCCCACGGCATTTTCCAATTCCCGACTCCAATTCCTCCAGGAGTTCCTTTTTGCACCTCTAGGACCCTCTTCACTTCAGGCCTTGGCAGCCCAGACACTGTTACAGCTTACTTATTGGGCTGGCCACTTCCAAGCAGCCAACATCCTAGGTTTTATAGATGCTCAATCTCAAGAAATACCCCCAGCATGGGGAAACATTATAGGACAAAAGCCTCCTGGTAGATGTTTTCAGGATGCTGGACATCATTTCTAGGAGCACTCTTTCTCGGCTGCAGGTTATTCAACATGGGAGGATCCTCTTCTAAGCCAGAAGAAGCACCTCTGAAGCGTATCCTTAAAAATTGGAAAATTTTCAAAACAGATGTGCTGAAAAGAGAAAAACTTAAACTCTACTGTAACATTGCCTGGCCCTTATATAAGTTGGGGAATGGAGAAAAATGGCCTGAAAATAGGTCTCTAAATTATAATACCATCTTGCAATTGGATCTGTACTGTCACAAGATGGGAAAATGGACTGAGGTTCCCTACATTCAAGCGTTCATGGTCCTTTACCAAAACCCCGTTCTATGCGGCTCCTGTAATCAAAAGCCTGAGGAATCAGAAAACACTCCCGATGTTTTAGGTGATCCCCTTCTAACTTTCCCCAGCTCTCAGGAGGGAAACCAAGCCCCACCTACTTCCCTGGAGCCACCTACTTCTCCCGGTCCCTCTGACCAATCCCAAACTCTGCCTCCCTATGTCCCTTTATATCCTCTCTTGCCCCAGGAGGGAGAGATTAGTCCCTCCAGGGTAACTTGTAGTGGAACTTCCTGTCACCTAGGATCAGGTTCAAAGTTAGCCCCCATCTCTGCCCCACAAGGTCTTTACGCCCTTCGGGAAGTAGCTGATGGGAATGGAGGGATTACTAGAGTGCATGTCCCCTTCTCAATGGGAGACTTAGGAATCTGTAAGAAGTCTGGCAGATTCACAGAGAACCCTGACAAGTTTATGGACAAATTTATCAGGCTGGGTTTGACATTCTCTCTAACCTGGCAGGACATCATGGTTATTCTAGCCCACTGTTGCACCCTGGATGAAAAGGAGCATATACTGAGAAAGGCCAGGGAACACACAGATGGCCTACTGGTCACCCATCCACACGGTCGACAATTTATCCGGCAGGTGGGGATGGAATCCCAGAACATGACCCGCCCTGGGAATATGAAGATCTCCAGGCTAGGATGAGACATTACATTCCTAGTCTACCAGAAGGAATGAAAAGGTGCATGGTGAAGCCTGTAAATTATGATAAGGTCCAAGAGGTTACACAGGAAAAAGATGAAAACCCGGCAGTCTTCCTGAGCCGAGTGACAGAAGCATTCAGGAAGTACACCAATACAGACCCTAGGTCCGCGGAGGGGAGGACACTGTTGGCTATGTATTTTATCAGCCAGGCTACTCCTGATAGCAGGAGAAAATTACAAAAGCTTGAGGCTGGGCTCCAAACCCCGTTGTCAACCTTGGTAGAGGAGGCCTTCAAGATCTATAACAACTGAGACTTAATGGAGGAGGTCAATAAGTATAAGAGGCTAATAAAGAAAAGGCAGCTTTTGTCTGCTCTAATCCACCCACCACCTCGAGACGACCCTGGAGGGCCGAGAAGCCTGGACAGACCACCAAAGGCTGGACAGACCACCAAAGGGCCTGAACCAATCTGCCTTTTGTCAGTGCCGCTTGAGGGGGCATTGGAGGGGAGAATGTCCTGAGCGCCCTCCTGTGGGATACCGGAGGGGCAAACCCGGCTGGCCCCAGGTCCTTGCAAATCTCTCGGACGAGAGATGCCCGCACGCTGACTGATGGGGCCCAAGTGCCTGCCCGGCTCCAAATCCCACTCGATCCATCCTCATCACTCCAGTGGCGCCTCGGGTCACCCTCAATGTGGCAGGTAGGAAAACCAAATTTCTTGTAGCCACTGGGGCCACCTGCTCTGTGCTGACTTGGCCAGCTGGTCCCCTCTCCAACCATGACTGTATTGTGAAGGGATCTGATGGACAGCCAAAGGCAGGGCGATTTACGTCTCCCCTTGCCTGTGGAATCAGGTCCATTATTATTACTCACTCTCTTTTGTGTATGCCAGGATGCCCTGTCTCCCTCCTCGGAAGAGATGTGCTAAATAAATTAGGAGCCAGTGTATTCTTAGGACAGGGTGAAACTCAAGGAGATAGAGAATTCAAACAGAATGCACCTACTGATAGCCCCAGGTGACCCACCTGCTGGTCATCAAAATATTCCCCAAGACATCCCCCAAGAAATTAGAGAACGCGTAGATCCTACATTTGGGGATACCTTGGTGCCAAGAAGGGCAAAACGTCTTCCCTCAATAAAAGTAAGGTTAAGGCCTGGGGAAAAATACCCCTGGAAAAGACAATATCCTTTAAAAGTCTGAGGCCCTGAGGGGAACCCACTGCTGCTCAGCAAATTCCTAAAACACGGACTCATTAGGCCTCGCCAATCCCTTCGGAACACCCCGATCCTCCCCGTTCAGAAGCATGATGGTTAGTATTGGTTTGTGCAAGACTTACAAGCAGTGCATGAGGCAGGCATCCCTATTCACGTATCGGTGCCAAATCCACGCACCCCTGTCACCCAAGTGCCAGGGAGCATTCAGTATTTCTCTGTTTTGTACCTCAAAGATGCATTTTTCTGTATTCCCCTACATCCGGACTCTCAATACCCTTTTGCCTTTGAATGGAGGGACCCTGACACCCTGCGGGCTACCCAATATAGCTGGACAGCGCTTCCTCAGGGCCTTTGGGACAGCACCCATCTTTTGGGAAACGTGTTAGCAAGGCAACTGAGGGAACTGGGCCTTGAGAAGGGAACTCTGTTACAATATGTTGACAATTTGGGGCCTCCCTGGTGGAGCAGTGTTTAAGAATCTGCTGCCAATGCAGGGGACACGGGTTCGAGCCCTGGTCTGGGAAGATCCCACAGGCCGCGGAACAACTAAGCCCATGCACCACAACTACTGAGCCTGCACTCTAGAGCCCACGAGCCACAACGACTGAGACAACGTGCCACAACTACTGAAGCCTGCGCGCCTGGAGCCCATGCACCACAAGAAAAGATAAGCCACCACAATGAGAAGCCCGTGCACTGCAGTGAAGAGTAGCCCTTGCTCACCGCAACTAAAGAAAGCTGGTGCACAGCAACAAAGACCCAACACAGCCAAAAATAAATAAATTTATTTATTTACTTTTAAAAATTAAGAAAAATAAAATCATGTTGACAATTTATTGATAAGCAGTGAGACCAAAAAGATTCAGATCAAAATACTGTTAGGGTCCTAAGTTTTCTGGCAAAAAGGGGATATGAAGTCTCTCCAACCAAGGCTCAGATCTCACAGCAACGGGTTCAATATTTAGGATTTGTTTTGACCCCAGGGGCATGAGCCCTGGCCATAGATCGAAAAACAGCAATTAGTGCATTACCATCTCCAACCGCAAAGAGGCAACTCTGAGGCTTTCTTGGGATAGCTGGGTTCTATCGTATCTGGATTCCAAATTATGGCCTTATAGCAAAACCCCTATATGAGGCTCTAAAGGGAGAAGAAAGCGAACCCCTTCAATGGAATAGGACCACCAGGGGCCTTTGAGACTCTCAAGACTGAGTTGAGTAAAGCACCAGCACTGGGGCTTCCAAATTTGGACAGCCCTTCACCGTATACATTCACGAGAGGTCAGGGAAAGCACTAGGGGTCCCGACAGCTGGGAACAGATCAGAGACCAGTGGCTAACTTTCCAAAACAACTAGACTCAGTGTCCCTGGGATGGCCAAGCTGCCTGAGGGCAGTAGCAGCCACAGCCCTGTTCGTTAATGAGGCTTCCAAGCTTATCCTGGGAAAACACTTAGATGTGTTAACCCCTCATCAGGTACAAAAGACATCATTGTGTTAACTGGAAGATGGTTAACAAAATAGCAGGCCCTCCTAATGGACACCCCTGCCATTCACTTAAAGGTGTGCCAAACCCTAAACCCAGCAACTCTGCTTCCAGTGGCCAAGAGTGGAAGCTTAGTGCATCAGTGTATAGAGACCATAGAACAAACTTACTCCAGCAGGTCTGATCTTCGAGATGAGCCTCTTGACAGCCCTGAGGTCGAAGGTTTACTGATGGGAGCAGTTTTGTAGAAATGGGAACCCGAAAGGCGGGGTATGCCATAGTTAGTCTAGATGAAGTCATAGAAGCCAAGGCCCTGTCACCCCAGACATCAGCCCAGAAGGCTGAACTAATTGCATTAATGAGAGATTTGCAATCAGGGAAGGATAAGAAATTAAATATTTTTACTGACTCTAAGTATGGGTTCCACGTGCTATAAGCTCATGCCACCATTTGGAAAGAAAGAAGAATGTTAATCGCTAGAAATTGCCCCATAAAACACAGATTTGATTCTGGCTCTTTTAGAAGCAGTGCAGCTCCCGACCCAGGTGGCAGTAGTAACCCACTCTAGGGGCCATCAGAGGAATGGATATTTAGTGAGCCAAGGGAACAGCAAAGCTGATCAAATTGCAACACAGGCAGCTCGACTGCAGGAGCCTGAGCAATTATAGCCCTAGTGGCTGGCCCCCGTGAACTCCCTAGCCTTCCCCAGTATTCCCCACAGGAACAAGAAAATGCTGAGAAATGAGGTTATGAGAAAGGAAGCACAGGCTGGTATAAAAAGGAGGTTAAGGTTCTAATCCCTGAGGCCCAACAGTGGAAACTCACTAAGAGCTTACATGATGCCACCCACTATGGGAGGGATGCATTATGCAACTTGATGCAAAAGGCTTTTTCAGGGATGGGGCTTAAAAGGACGGTAAAACAAGTGACGCTTGCCTGTGATTTATGTGCCCATAATAACCCATAGGCCCATCCAATCCCCCCTTCATTACTCAGGTCAATTCAGGGCCGAGGGGACAAGCCGGGGGAAGACTGGCAGTTAGATTTCACCCCAAATGCCCCCATGATCAGGATATAAATACCTTCTGGTGTTTGTTGATACTCCCACGAGATGGGCTGTAGCCTTCCCCACCCAATCTGAAAAGGCCATGGAAGTCTGTAAGTCTTTTTTAAAAAAGGAAAGAATTCCTCAGTTTGGACTTCCAATGTCCCTCCAGAGCGATAACGGCCCTCTTTTATAGACAAAATCATACAGGGGCTCACAATGGCCCTAGGGATAGGCTACATGCCACACACCTCTTGGCACCCCCAGTCTTCAGGGAAGGTAGAGAAAATGAACCATACTTTAAAGAAAACCTTAGCAAAGCCCTGCCAAGAAACTCATGCACCCTGGACCAACTTGCTTCCTATTGCACTCCTTAGGGTCTGTGTAGCCCCCAGGAGTGGTCTGAGGCTTAGCCCATTTGAAATAACCTATGGGGGCCCTTTTCTTACTACTGACGTTCTACTGCATGAGGACATGAACCAGGCCCTGAGATATATTCTTAATCCAGGACAAGTTCAGAAGGCAATCCAGGACTATGCCCGCAAGGCACTGCTGGCTCCCACTAAAAATACAGAGGAAGGAGCAGTTCCTTCACAAATAAACCCCGGGGACCAAGTTCTTCTTAAAACCTGGAAAGAGGGGTTCCCTGATGACCAACTATTGCCAAGATGGAAGGGCCCCTGTAAAGTAATTTTAGCTACCCTCACTGCTGTCAGACTGTAAGGGATATCTAGTTGGGTACATTTGTCTAGACTAAAGCTTTTACCTTCACAGGTCACAACAGAAGAACAATACACCTGTGAGCCAGTGGAAAACCTGAGATGCCTATTCAAAGACAGGCCCCATCGACAGTTTGTGTGATAACTAATACTTCCTGCTGCATCCGGGTCAACGAGACAGGACAGGTAGAAGTTAATATGAAGGAGGTATACGCCCGGGGCAGAGCAGCTTCACAATTTTGGCAGGGGCGATATCGCATCCACTGCCTGGCCAACGGTTAAGGAAGCCCGAAGTTAACCTGGTTCCTTCCCTTTCTCAGCCCTTTAATGGCTATTGTTGTTCTTCCCCTTTTTAGCCCTTGTTTGTTTAACCTTCTAGTTAAGTTTGTGTCTTCTTGGCTCCAACAGTTTGAAGTAAGGCTCATGATGGCTCAAGGAATTCAACCCATTCCAGCAGAGAGTGGCCCGGGTCCCTACAGTTTCTTGGAACAGTCAGTGAGGGACTTCTACACCTCTGGGGTAGGCTAGGGTCTGTGGCCCCTGTCCAGCAGGAAGAAGTTTCAGAAGAAGAGACCTTCGGCCCCTTACCGCTTAAAAATAAGGGTGTAGAGTCTCTTGGGGGAATAAGATAAGTCTGGGACCTGGGACCCTTTGCTGCAGTGCTTGCACCTGGACAAATCTCTCTTCGAGCAACAAAATACAAAGAACCTGTAAGGGACTAAAAATAACTGCATGCATGTGCAGCTGGGGAAAATTATGGACAGCAAGACACAAAAAAGCCCCAAAAGCCCAACTGCCACTTCTGAAGAGCTGAGAGCAAAAGCAGGGGGTCAGGAGCAATGCAGGGTACGGTACATGCCCCCTCCACACAGCACCACAAAAGTGTGGCAACCCACCTAAGCCACCCTTCCAGCCAGACCCCCTGGACACACCCCTACCCTCAGCCCATATAAGGAACCAGCTTGCCCCCCAACCAAGAGAGCAGGTGAGCAAGGGAAACTGTTATTTGTTCTCGCTCCTCCCTGCTGCAGCAGGGCCCCAGTAAAGCCGCGCCTGAATTTCTTGTCTGACCTCTGGTCAATTTCTATTGACTAAGGAGGCCAAGAACCCTGGTTGGTAACACGTGCATGGGCACGTGCGTGCACACACACACACACACACACACACACACACCTTGGAGCTATTTCCACATCACTCATTTCTGCTACTTCATTTATAAAGAGCTAGATATGCTTCCATTGAATGGATTAGATTGCCAATAATTTCTTTAACTTGTACCAATTCCTGAACATGTAGTTCATTTCAATCTTCTGCTAATACTAGCAATGCTATGTTGATTCTATTTGGACACATGTCATTTTACACATGTACAAGCATAACTGTAGGATAAATTCCCAAAAGTAGAGTTACTTGATCAAGTGCTATATCTTTGGAATTTTGAGAGATATTGCCAAATTGCTCTTCATTGGGGATGTATTGATTTATACCCTCACCAGTAAGGTATGAGGCCTGCTTCTCTTCTCCTTCTCCAGCTAAGGTTTGTTATCAAATATTTGAATCTTTGCTGATTTACAGGTAGAAAATATATCCATTTGCATTTATCTTATGAAGAGTAAGATTAAGCACGTTGTTTTTTGTAAAAGTCACTTGGATTTCTTTTGATGTGATCTCTGGGCTTACATTATATTACTGATTTTTAAAAATTAGTTTATAGGAGTTCTTTATACAATAAAGAAATTAGACCTTTATATATAATACATATTGCAAATATTTTGCCTTCTTTGGTGTGTATGTGAGTTTTGCCATGCAGAATTTTTTTTATCTTTCTAGAATCAAATTTATTAGATCTTTATGATCAGTTCTTCTATATTACAGTAAAACTCAGATGACATTTTCATTGAGATCCTATCAAATAGATGCATTAAAGAAAATTGGCATCTTTATAATGCTTTGTCTTCTTACCCAAACTCTTTTTATGTGCCCTGACAACATTTTATTTTTAAAAAATATATAATAGAACTTAAATACTTCATAATTTTTTCTTAATTATTTTATCTGTTTATTGCCATTTTCAATAGAGTCTTTTCTTCTATTGCATTTTCTAATTGATTACTGCTTTCATATAAGAAGCCTATTTATTTCATCATATTAATTTTGTCACCAGTCACCTTACTGAATTGGCTTGTTTCCAACAGCCAATGAATTCATTTGCTTTTGTTTACCAGTTCTGTATGATATTTATACTTCTTATTTATTTCTATCATCTAACTTTCTTAAATTGACTAAGGTTTTATTTGTGTCCTAAAAAATGTCCAGTTAACTCCAGTGTTTTATGGGTATGTAAAAAGAATGTGAAGTCATGGAACTTAGTTCCATGCAAAACACTTGTAACTACCTATTATTTATATTATTTATGTATTCTATTGACAAACTTATTTCTTATTCACTTGCTATGTCATAGACTGAGATACTGGAATTAAAATCTCCTGTAACTAAAGTGTCTCTATTGTCTCTTTGTTTCCTGTAATTTTTGCTTTAATTATTTTGGTACAATGTTGTTTGATTAATAGGTATTCCTAATGATGAGATCATCGAGGTGGATTGTATCCTTTAACATTTTCTTCACATTTGCCTGATAGGCCTTTGCTCGTCCTTTAATTTTCAATTTTTATGAGTTATTTTATCTTAGGTATATCTCCTGAATTTGAAAATATAATTAGGATTTGTTTTATGATTCAGTTTGAGATTCTTTTCTTTCAATGAGGAGTTAATCAACTTACTTTTATTTATGTGTCATAAATGTTTAGTTTTCATCCAATATATTATCATATTATGTTTTCTGTTATATTGATTTTCTTTTCTATAATTTTTCATTATATTGCCTATAATGTTTATTATGTGTGTGTAATGCCTGATAATTTAGTTTGTTTTTGTTCTAATAATTACCTTTATAATTATTATTTATGTGACATATTTGACCCTCTGTGTAACACCTATTGACTGCCTACTGTGAATAAAGATGAAACCAGTATAAGCCCTTGGCCTTTTCTTACTGCTACCATTCACTTTTAGTTGATTATATATTTTTGATAGTAACTACCTTTGTATTTTTAAATCACACACATACTTGATTTATTGGATTAATACAATTCCCAAGACCCTTCCTAATCTTCCAGTCTGTATCTCCAACCTCAAACCCTTACACTCAATCTGAGAGGCAAAATCAGAGTCTAGGACAAGCCAGAAACCCAGCCCATGCAGCAGAACATTGGAGCAGGGAAAATATTGTACAACAACCAGTGGCTGTGGGCAATTCTGAGATCTTATAGTTGCAGAAATTTGGGGAAAGAGGAGCAAACAGGCATTATGGGAAGCAATGCTTTTCAATTAAGTTTGGAGAAGCAAAATTAAATGGGCTTTGCTTTTGAGAAAATTCATGAAAATGAAGTACTCTATGGAATTTGTGAAATTGGAGCCTGTAAAGGGGGCCAGTGAAACAAAGATCATGTTCTGAACATGGGGTTTCAGCTTCTATTATCTAAAGAAAAGAGGCTGCTTCTGGTTGTAAAGCTCAATATATTGTACTTGAAGATTAGAAGGAAATATGAGCTTTGCTTCTTTACAATGCCAAAGGTTGATCTCCTTGTTAGATGATTTTCTGCTTCAGCTGTACTTTTGATTCTGCACTGCTCCTGGAATTTCTTGCCCCATTCTGTCCTGCAACGTTTAGTAACTATTAAGTACTAATATCCACAAAAGAAAGAAAAGGGCAAAGAGTTAATAAATGCTGAATGCCTACTGTGTGCCAGGCTCTCTCTGGAGCTTTTCATGTGCTAGCTCACTCAATCCCAAAACAATACTAGGAGGTCAATATTATTATTATTTTCTGATGAGAAAAATGAATCTCTAGAAGGTAAGAGCTGAAGCCCACACAAATTATAAGTGGCAGGATTCAAATCCTTGTCATATTCTAACTCTCTTATTTTTTTTAATTAATAGATTCTATTTTTTAGAAAAGTTTTACATTTACAGAAAATTTGAATGGAAAGTACAGACAGTTCCCATATATTGCCCCCTAACCAGAGTTCTTCATGTTATTAACATCTTGCATTAGTATAGTACGTTTGTTACAATTGATGAATCAGTATTGATGGTATAATTTCACTGCCCCTAAATTCCCCAGTGCTCCACCTATTCGGCCCTTCCTCCTTCACCCAACCCCTGGCAACTACTGATCTTTTTCTGTCTCCGTAGTTTTGCCTTTTTCAGAATGTTACAAAGTTGGAGTCATACAGTACATAGTCTTTTCAGACTTGGTTTCTTTTACTCTGCAATATGTATTTCGGGTTCCTCCATGTTTTTTTCATGGCCTGATGGCTCATCTTTTTAAATCACTGTATAATAGCCCATTGTATGGATATACCACAGTTTGTTTAGCCATTCGTCTAACAAAGGATGTCTTGGCTGCTTCCAAGTTTTGACAATTATGAATAATGCTACTGTAAACATTCATTTTTGTAGGGACATAAGTTTTCAACTTATTTGGGTAAATACCAAGGAGCATGATTGCTAGATTGTATGGTAAAAGCATGTTTAGGTTTGCAAGAAACTGCCAGACTGTCTTCCAAAATGGCTGTGCAATTTTGCATTCCCACCAGCAGTGAATGAGAATTCCTTTTGCTCCATGTCCTTGTCAGTATTTGGTGTTGTCAGTGTTATGGATTTTAGCCATTCTAATAGGGTGATAGTGGTATCTAATTATTGTTTTAATTAGCAATTCCCTAATAACATATGATGTTGAGCATCCTTTCATTTGCTTATTTTCTATCTGTATATCTTCTTTGGTGATGTGTCTGTCTAGATCTTTTGGCAATTTTCCTATTCAGTTTGTTTGTTTCTTATTCTTGATTTTAGAAGTTAGATTTTTAAGCAGTAGATTGTCTTACAAGAAATTATTCCATTTCATCAATGTTGTGGACATAGAGCTGTTAATAATATTTTTTATTATCCTTTTTAATATCCATGAAATTGTGGTGATGGCCCCTATTCCATTTCTGGTATTAGTAATTTGTATCTTCTTTCTTTTATTCTTAGTTGGCCTTGCTAGAAGTTTATCATTTTATTAATCTTTTCAGAGAACCAGATTTTGGTTTCATTAATTTTTCTCTATTAATTTCTTGTTTTCAATTTCACTGATTTCTGTTATAATTTTTATTATTTTCATTTAGTTCAAAATATTTAAAAATATCTCTTAAAATTTCTTTGACCCTGGTGTTACTTAGAAGTATATTGTTTAATCTCAAGCATTTGAGAATTTTCCAGCTTTCTGTCTGTTGTTGATTTCTAGCCTAATTTTACTGTGGTTTGAGAGCATGCTTTTTATGATTTCTGTTCTTTAAATTTGTTAAGGTGTGTTTTATGGCCTAGAATATGGTCTATCTTGATAAATGTTCTATGTGAGCTTGAGAAGACAGTGTATTCTGCTGTTGTTGAAGCAGTCCATAGATGTCAATTATATTCAGCTGATTGAAGGCACTGTTCAGTTCAACTAAGTCCTTACTGATTTTCTGCCTGCTGGATCTGCCAATTACTAAAGTCACTAATTATAATAGTGGATTCATTTATTTCTCCTCAATTTTCTATCAGTTTTTGCCTTATATATTTTGACACTCTATTGATAGATGCATACACAGTAAGGATTGTTATATCTTCTTGGAGAAGTGACCCTTTTATCATATATGATTTCTTGCTTTATCCTTGATAATTTTCCCTGCTCTGAAGTTTGCTGTCTCAGAAATTAATAGAGTTAATCCTACTTTCTTTTCATTAATATTAGCATGGTATGTCTTTCCCCATCCATTTAGTTTTAATCTATATGTGTCTTTATATTTAAAGTGGGTTGTTTTTATAGACAACATATAGTTCGGTCCTGTTTTTATCCACTCTGATAGCCTCTTTTAAATTTTACATTTGGACCAGTAATGTTTAATGTTTAAATGATTGTTGGAGGAGGATCTTCAAGATGGCAGAAGAGTAAGAAGTGAAGATCACCTTCCTCCCCACAAATGCATCAGAAATACATCTACATGTGGAACAACCCTTACAGAAAACCTACTGAACGCTGGCAGAAGACCTCAGACCTCCCAAAAGGCAAGAAACTGCCTACGTACCTGGGTAGGGCAAAAGGAAAAAGGAAAAAACAGAGACAAAAGAATAGGGACGGGACCTGCACCAGTGGGAGGGAGCTGTGAAGGAGGAACGGTTCCCACACACTGGGAAGCCCCTTCGTGGGCGGAGACTGTGGGTGGCAGAGGGGGGAAAGCTTCAGAGCCGTGGAGGAGAGCACAGCAACAGAGGTGCGGAGGGCAAAGCGGAGAGATTCCCGCACAGAGGATCGGTGCCGACCGGCACTCACCAGCCCGAGAGGCTTGTCTGCTCACCCGCCGGGGCGAGCGGGGCTGGGAGCTGAGGCTCAGGCTTCGGTCGGAGCTCAGGGAGAGGACTTGGGTTGGCGGCGTGAACACAGCCTGAAGGGGCTAGTGCGCCACAACTAGCCGGGAGGGAGTCCGGGAAAAAGTCTGGACCTGCTGAAGAGACAAGAGACTTTTTCTTGCCTCTTTGTTTCGCGGTGCAGAGGAGAGGGGATCAACAGCGCCGACTAAATGAGCTCCAGAGATGGGCGTGAGCTGCGGCTATCAGTGCAGATCCCAGAGAATGGGCATGAGACGCTAAGGCTGCTGCTGCCGCCAGCAAGAAGCCTGTGTGCGAGCACAGGTCACTGTCCACACCTCCCCTCACGGGAGCCTGTGCAGCCCGCCACCTCCAGGGTCCCGTGACCCAGGAACAACTTCCCTGGAAGAACGCAGCACAGCGCGCCTCAGGCTGGTGCAATGTCATGTCGGCCTCTGCCGCTGCAGACTCACCCCGCACTCCGTGCCCCTCCCTCCCCGCGGCCTGAGTGAGCCAGAGCCGCCGAATCAGCGGCTCCTTTAACCCCGTCCTGTCTGAGCAAAGAACAGATGCCCTCAGGCGACCTACACGTATCGGCGGGGCCAAATCCAAAGCTGAACCCCGGGAGTTGTGCGAACAAAGAAGAGAAAGGGAAATCTCTCCCAGCAGCCTCAGAAGCAGCGGATTAAAGCTCCACAATCAACTTGATGTACCCTGCATCCGTGGAATACCTGAATAGACAAGGAATCATCCCAAATTGAGGCGGTGGACTTTGGGAGCAACTATATATATATATATATATTTTTTTTTTTCCCCTTTTACTCTTTTTGTGAGTGTGTATGTGTATGCTTCTGTGTGCGATTTTGTCTGTATAGCTTTGCTTTTACCATTTGTCCTGGGTTCTGTATGTCCTTTTTTTTTAAATATAGTTTTTAGCACTTCTTAACATTGGTGGATTTGTTTTTTGGTTTGGTTGCTCTCTTCTTTCTTTCTTTTTTTTATTACTTAAAAAATTTTTTTAATAATTTTTATTTTATTAAATTTATTTTAATTTACTTTATTTTTCTCTTTCTTTCTTTTTTTTCTCCCTTTTATTCTGAGCCGTGTGGATGACAGGGTCTTGGTGCTCCGGCCGGGCATCAGGCCTGTGCCTCTGAGGTGGGAGAGCCAAGCTCAGGACATTGGTCCACCAGAGGCCTCCCAGGTCCACGTAATATCAAATGGCAAACATGTCCCAGAGATCTCTATCTCAACGCCAAGACCCAGCTCCACTCAACGACCAGCAAGCTACAGTGCTGGACACCCTATGCCAAACAACTAGCAAGACAGGAACACAACCCCACGCACTAGCAGAAAGGCTGCCTACAATCATAATAAGGTCATAGGACCGCAACCACCAGATGCGGAGCTGCCCACCAGAAAGGCAAGATCTAGCCTCCTTGACCAGAACACAGGCACTAGTCCCCTCCACCAGGAAGCCTATACAACCCATTGAACCAACCTTAGCCACTGGGGGCAGACACTAAAAACAACGGGAAGTATGAACCTGCAGCCTGTGAAAAGGAGACCCCAGACACAGTAAGGTAAGCAAAATGAGAAGACAGAGAACCACACATCAGATGAAGGAGCAAGGTAAAAACCCACCAGACCAAACAAATGAAGAGGATATGGCAGTCTACCTGAAAAAGAATTCAGAATAATGATAGTAAAGATGATCCAAAATCTTGGAAATAGAATGGAGAAAATACAAGAAACGTTTAAGAAGGACCTAGAAGAACTAAAGAACAAACAAACACTGATGAACAACACAATAAATGAAATTAAACATTCTCTAGAAGGAATCAATAGCAGAATAACTGAGGCAGAAAAACGGATAAGGGACCTGGATGACAAAATAGTGGAAATAACGACTGCAGAGCAGAATAAAGAAAAAAGAATGAAAAGAATTGAGGACAGGCTCAGAGACATCTGGGACAGCATTAAATGCACCAACATTTGAATTACAAGGGTCCCAGAAGAAGAAGAGAAAAAGAAAGGGACTGAGAAAATATTTGAAGAGATTATAGTTGAAAACTTCCCTAATATGGGAAAGCAAATAGCTAATCAGGCCCAGGAAGTGCAGAGAGTCCCATACAGGATAAATCCAAGGAGAAACACACCAAAACACATATTAATCAAACTATCAAAAATTAAATACAAAGAAAAAATATTAAAAGCAGCAAGGGAAAAACAACAAATAACATACAAGGGAATCCCCATAACGTTAACAGCTGATCTTTCCGCAGAAAGTTTGAAAGCCAGAAGGGAGTGGCGGGGCATATTTAAAGTAATGAAAGGGAAAAACCTACACCAAGATTACTCTACTCAGCAAGGATCTCATTCAGATTCGACAGAGAAACTAAAACCTTTACAAACAAGCAAAAGTTAAGAGAATTCAGCACTACCAAACCTGCTTTACAACAAATGCTAAAGGAACTTCTCTAGACAGGAAACACAAGAGAAGGAAAAGACCCACAATAACAAACCCAAAACAATTAAGAAATGGTAACAGGAACATACATATCGATAATTACCTTAAATGTAAATGGATTAAATGCTCCAACCAAAGACCCAGACTGGCTGAATGGATACAAAAACAAGACCCGTATATATGCTGTCTACAAGAGACCCACCTCAGACCTAGGGACACATACAGACTGAAAGTGAGGGGATGGAAAATGATATTCCATGCAAATGGAAATCAAAAGAAAGCTGGAGTAGCAATTCTCATATCAGACACAATAGACTTTAAAACAAAGACTATTACAAGAGACAAAGAAGAACACTACATAACAATAAAGGGATCAATCCAAGAAGAAGATATAACAGTTGTAAATGTTTACGCACCTAGCATAAGAGCACCTCAACACATAAGGCAAATGCTAACAGCCATAAAAGGGGAAATCGACAGTAACACAATCATAGTAGGGGACTTTAACAACCCACTTTCACCAGTGGACAGATCATATAAAATGAAAATAAATAAGTAAACACTTATTTAAATGATACATTAAACAAGATGCTTTAAATGATACATTAAACAAGATGGACTTAATTGATATTTACAGGACATTCCATCCAAAACAACAGAATACACTTTCTTCTCAAGTGCTCATGGAACATTCTCCAGGATAGATCATATCTTGGGTCACAAATCAAGCCTTGGTAAATTTAAGAAATTTGAAATCCTATCAAGTATTTTTTCCGACCACAATGCTATAAGACTAGATAAAACTTACAGGAAAAAATCTGTAAAAACTACAAACACATGGAGGCTAAACAATACACTACCTAATAACCAAGAGATCCCTGAAGAAATCTAAGAGGAAATCAAAAAATACCTAGAAACAGGGCTTCCCTGGTGGCACAGTGGTTGAGAGTCCACCTGCCGATGCAGGGGACACAGGTTCGTGCCCCAGTCCGGGAAGATCCCACATGCTACAGAGCGGCTGGGCCCATGAGCCATGGCCGCTGAGCCTGCGTGTCTGGAGCATGTGCTCCGCAACAGAAGAGGCCACAACAGTGAGAGACCCGCATACAGAAAAAGAAAAAAAAACCTAGAAACAAATGACAATGAAAACACGATGACCCAAAACCTATGGGATGCAGCAAAAGCAGTTCTAAGAGAGAAGTTTATAGCAATACAATCCTACCTTAACAAACAAGAAATATCTCAAATAAACAACTTAACCTTACACCTAAAGCAATTAGAGAAAGAAGAACAAAAAACCCCAAAGTTAGCCAAAGGAAAGAAATCATAAAGATCAGATCAGAAATAAATGAAAAAGAAATGAAGTAAACAATAGCAAAGATCAATAAAACTAAAAGCTGGTTCTGTGAGAAGATAAACAAAAATTGATAAACCATTAGCCAGACTCAACAAGAAAAAAAGGTAGAAATCCCAAATCAATAGAATTAGAAATGGAAAAGGAGAAGTAACAACTGACACTGCAGAAATACAAAGGATCATGAGAGATTACTACGAACAACTATATGCCAATAAAATGGACAACCTGAAAGAAATGGACAAATTTGTAGAAAAGCACAAACTTCCAAGACTGAACCAGGAAGAAATAGAAAATATAAACAGACCAGTCACAAGCACTGAAATGGAAACTGTGATTAAAACCTTACAACAAACAAAAGCCCAGAACCAGATGGATTCATAGGTGAATTCTATCAAACATTTAGAGAAGAGCTAACACCTATCCTTCTCAAACACTTCCAAAATATAGGAGAGGGAGGAACACTCTGAAACTCATTCTACGAGGCCACAGTTAACCCTGATACCAAAACCAGACAAAGATGTGACAAAGAGAGAAAACTACAGGCCAATATCACTGATGAACATAGATGCAAAAATCCTAAACAAATTACCAGCAAAGAGAAGCCAACAGCACATTAAAAGGATCATACACCATAATCAAGTGGGGTTTATCCCAGCAATTCAAGGATTCTTCAATATATGCAAATCAATCAATGTGATACACCATATTAACAAATTGAAGAATAAAAACCATATGATAATCTCAATAGATGCAGAAGAAGCTTTCGACAAAATACAACACCCATTTATGATAAAAACCCTCCAGAATGTAGGCATAGAGGGAACTTACCTCAACATAATAAAGGCCATATATGACAAACCCACAGCCAACATCTTCCTCAGTGGTGAAAAACTGAAACCATTTCCACTAAGATCTGGAACAAGACAAGGTTGCCCACTCTTACAACTATTATTCAACATAGTTTTGGAAGGCCTAGCCACAGCAATCAGAGAAGAAAAAGAAAAGGAATCCAAATCGGAAAAGAAGTAAAGCTGTCACTGTTTGCAGATGACATGATACTATACATAGCGGATCCTAAAGATGCTACCAGAAAAGTACTATAGCTAATCAATGAATCTGGTAAAGTAGCAGGATACAAAATTAATGCACAGAAATTTCTTGCATTCCTACACACTAATGATCAAAAATCTGAAAGTGAAATTAAGAAAACACTCCCATTTACCATTGTAACAAAAAGAATAAAATACCTAGGAATAAACTTACCTAAGGGGACAAAAGACCTGTATGCAGAAAACTATAAGACACTGATGAAAGAAATTAAAGATGATACAAATAGATGGCGAGATATACCATGTTCTTGGATTGGAAGAATCAACATTGTGAAAATGACTCTATTACCCAAAGCAATCTACAGATTCAATGCAATCCCTATCAAACTACCACTGGCCTTTTTCACAGAACTAGGACAAAAAAATTTCACAATTTTTATAGAAACACAAAAGACCCTGAGTAGCAAAAGCAATCCTGAGAAAGAAAAACAGAGCTGGAGGAATCAGGCTCCCTGACTTCAGACTATACTACAAAGCTACAGTAATCAAGACAGTATGATACTGGCACAAAAACAGAAATATAGATCAATGGAACAGGATAGAAAGCCCAGAGATAAACCCTCGCACATATGGTCACCTTAGTTTTGATAAAGGAGGCAAGAACATACAATGGAGAAAAGACAGCCTCTTCAATAAGTGGTTCTGAGAAAACTGGATAGCTACATGTAAAAGAATGAAATTAGAACACTCCCTAACACCATACACAAAAATAAATTCAGAATGGGTTAAAGACCTAAATTTAAGGCCAGACACGATAAAACTCTTATAGGAAAACATAGGCAGAATACCCTATGACATAAATCACAGCAAGATCCTTTTTGACCCACCTCCTACAGAAATGGAAACAAAAATAAACAAATGGGGCCTATGAAACTGAAAGCCTTTTTCACAGCAAAGGAAACCCTAAACAAGATGAAAAGACAACCCTCAGAATGGGAGAAAATATTTTCAAATGAAGCAACAAAGGATTAATCTCCAAAATTTATAAGCAGCTCTTGCAGCTCAATGTCAAAAAAACAAAAACCCAATCCAGAAATGGGCAGAAGACCTAAATAGACATTTCTCCAAAGAAGATATACAGATTGCCAACAAACACATGAAAGAATGCTCAACATCATTATTCATTAGAGAAATGCAAATCAAAACTACAATGAGATATCACCTCACACCAGTCAGAATGGCCATTATCAAAAAAGCTAGAAACAGTAAATGTTGGAAAGGGTGTGGTGAAAGGGAACCCTCCTTCAATGTTGGTAGGAATGTAAATTGATACAACCACTATGGAAAACAGTATGGAGGTTCCTTAAAAAACTAAAAATAGAACTATCATACGACCCAGGAATCCCACTACTGAGCATATACCCTGATAAAACCATAATTCTGAAAGAGTCATGTACCACAGTGTTCATTGCAGCTCTATTTACAATAGCCAGGACATGGAAGCAACCTAAGTGTCCATCAACAGATGAATGGATAAAGAAGATGTGGCACATACATACAATGGAATATTACTCAGCCATAAAAAAACCCAAAATTGAATTTTTTGTAGTGAGGTGGATGGACCTAGAGTCTGTCATACAGAGTGAAGTAAGTCAGAAAGAGAAAAACAAATACTGTATGCTAACACATATATATGGCATCTAAAAAAATAAAAAGGTCATGAAGAACCTAGGGGCAGGATGGGAATAAAGATGCAGACCTACTAGAGAATGGACTTGAGGACACAGGGAGTGGGAACGGTAAGCTGGGACAAAGTGAGAGAGTGGCATGGACATATATACATTACCAAATGTAAATCCGATAGCTAGTGGGAAGCAGCTGCATGGCACAGGGAGATCAGCTCAGTGCTTTGTGATCACCTAGAGGGATAGGATAGGGAGGGTGGGAGGGAGGGAGCTGTAAGAGGGAAGAGATATGGTGATCTATGTTTATGTATAGCTGATTCACTGTTATAAAGCAGAAACTAACACACCATTGTAAAGCAATTATACTCCAATAAAGATGTAAAAAAAAAAAAAAAGAGTCAAGACTATACAATGGAGAAAAGATAGTCTCTTCAATAAGTGGTGCTGGAAAAACTAGACAGCTACATATAAAAGAATGAAATTAGAACATTCTCTAACAAAAATAAACTCAAAATGGATTAAAGAGCTAAATGTAAGACTGGGTACTATAGAACTCTTAAAAGAAAACATAGGCAGAACACTCTTTGACATAAGTTGCAGCAATATCTTTTTGGATCCACCTCCTAGAGTAATGAAAATTAAAACAAAACTAAACAAATGGGACCTAAGTAAACTTAAAAGCTTTTGCACAGCAAAGGAAACCATAAACAAAATGAAAAGACAACCCATAGAATGGGAGAAAATATTTGCAAAGGAAGTGACAAACAGGAGATTAATCTCCAAAATATACAGACAGCTCATGCAGCTCAATATCAAAAAAACAAACAACCCTATCAAAAAATGGGCAGAAGATCTAAATAGACATTTCTCCAAAGAAGACATACAGATGGGTAAAAAGCACATGAAGAGATGCTCAACATCACTGTGTATCAGAGAAATACAAATCAAAATTACAATGAAGTATCACCTCACACCAGTCAGAATGGTCATCGTCAAAAAGTCTACAAACAGTAAATGCTGGAGAGGGTGTGGAGAAAAGGGAACCCTCCTACACTGTTGGTGGGAATGTAAATTGGTACAACCACTATGGAGAGCAGTATGGAAGTTCCTTAAAAACAGAAAATAGAACTACCATATGATCCTGCAATCTCACTCCTGGGCATATATCCAGAGAAAACCATAATTCGGAAAGGTACATGTATCCCGATGTTCACTGCAGCACTATTTCCAATAGCCAAGACATGGAAGCAACATAAATGTCCATCAACAGAGGAATAGATAAAGAAGATGTGGTATATATATATACAATAGAATACTACTCAGCCATAAAAAATTATGAAGTAATGACATTAGCAGCAACATGGATGGACCTAGAGATTATCATATTAAGTGAAGTAAGTCAGAGAAAAACAAATATCATATAATATCACTTATATATGGAATCTAAAAAAAAAAAGATACAAATGAACTTATTTGCAAAACAGAAACTGACTCACAGACTTCGAAAACAAACTTATGGTTACCAAAGGGGAAATGCTGGGGAGAGGGATAAATCAGGAGTTTGGGATTAATATACATATACTGCTATACATTAGATAACCAACAAGGACCTACTCTACAGCACAAGGAACTCTGCTCAGTATTCTGTGATAAGTTATCTGAAAAAAGAATCTGAAAAAGAATGAATATATGTATATGTATAACTGAATCATTTTGCTCTACATCTGAAACTAACACAACATTGTAAATTAACTATACTCCAATAAAATTAAAAAAAAACTGCCAGGAAAAACAAACAAAAAAAAATATACAAATTGAGAAGACTTTCTCTTCTTGTCATAAGTAAGTTTGTTACATTTCCTCAAGCACAAAATGACCGATTGGACTAAATAATATTGAGAGCCTCAACCAGGGTTATCTAAATTGTATGATTTAATAATTTAGTCTCTTGGTTAGAAAATATCTTTGTGTCATTTTTGAAAACATCCACTAGGGGGCGAGATAATGTGTCTCTCTCGTCAGTAATGTAGGTGAAATGGATAGACTCTCCCCGCGGCAACATTTGGGTACACATCAATTTTTCACCACCATGGATGCTCCACTTAAAGTGAAGCAGCAATGTGAATAGTTCCGAGAATTTTTAAACAACTTTACATGGGATTTACTACCTAATTGATGTTTCTTATTTTTCCTGGGAAGTTTTCCTTTGGGCCTGTAGAGGGAGCTCAAAGCCTTAAATTTTTTTTTCTTTCTGTGCTTTCAGCACTTAATTGCCATTGCCATTGAAGACTCTTCATCTTTAAGACCCTGATTTTTCCTAGATTTTTTTTAAAGAAATTACTTGATATACCCTCAAAAATAAAATGAGAAAATAATAATTGCTTTTTAAAAAGTTACAAATAGTATAAGTTATCTAATACAATAAAATTTATAAGCAACATCCTATTGACATCTAGTAAAAGTTAAAATCCTTAGTCTCTACAGGTAAATTTTTTCCCTACTGTATACAGTTAAACTTCCCTTTAAGTTAGATTTTAGGTGCACAAGTTTTGGTACATAGGGACTTTCTTTGTAATTCCGTTCTAATTATTTTCTCACTTCATTATTGTTCTTTGACCCATGACTCATTTAGAATTGTGTTTTAAATTTTCTAGTCTATGAAGGTGTTATCTTTTCATCGATTGATATCTAATTTTATTGCACTGAGATACAAGAACTCAGACTGTATCATGTCAGTTCTTTGATATGTGTTGAGACTTGCGCTGTGGTTTTTTAAAGGATTTAAATTATGAGTGCAAGGTGGTGTGTGTGTGAAACAAGATGTTAACTGACTTTTTATTGTTGTCTTGGTGTTTTCCAGAAGTTGCATAGCTGTCAATGTACATCTTTGCTATACATTCTAAGAGAGTGTGAGATGGGCTTTACAACCCTTAGATCATCACTCACTTCAAAGGTGCATTAGACTAGTCTAGGGGATTGGTTACGTGTTGATGAAGAGGTCGGGGAAGAAATGTTGGAGAGCCATGGTGTTTCTCCTCTCCTTCCAGATTTGTGCTAATGCTAATATCATTTTAATCAAGGAGCACATTTCAAAAGAACCAATCAGAGAGCTGGACAGGGGCTTTCTAGAATTGGGGGACACTGTAATTGGTACCTGATTTATAAGTAAAGGTGAGAGCCTGGCTGGAGGTCTGCCTGGATTTGGACTGCACTTTCAGAATCTGTTAGCAAAAAAGGATGCATAGTTCTCTCAAGATTTTATGGCTGCTTGGGATGGAGATACTCATGATTTAGGAGGGATATGGTGACTAAAACAGAAGAGTGGACTGTCAGAAGTTAGCCAATCCAGGGATTTATAAACTGCCAACAATAAAAGGTCTCTAAAAAATTCTCACGGAAGTGTCTCTTAAAAGAAAGAGCCAGGGGCTTCCCTGGTGGCGCAGTGGTTGAGAGTCCGCCTGCTCATGCAGGGGACACGGGTTTGTGCCCGGTCCGGGAGGATCCCACATGCCGCGGAGCGGCTGGGCTCGTGAGCCATGGCCGCTGAGCCTGCGCGACCGGAGTCTGTGCTCCGCAATGGGAGAGGCCACAACAGTGAGAGGCCCGCGTACCGCAAAAAAAAAAAAAAAAGAGCCAGAATTTGGGTGTGGCCACAAAGCAAAGCTTCATACCAGATTGTAACATTGTGAGCCTTGAAAAATTGTTCCCTTTTCCTTAATCCCCTTTTATGCCCCACCTCCTGTTCCCATTGGCCAAAAACACATCTAGGAAGTGAAGAAGGGAGTTTTCCAAGCAAGAGGAAAGAAGCCAGCTGTATCCTGCTTCCCCATGGTGGGATTTTACACTTATGACAGTTGAGCTGGGGAAGGAGACCATCTAAAATTGTGTGAGTGTAGAGTTGTTTATATTGGACTGGACTAGACTTTCATTTCCCGAAAATGACTGGAAGAGCTGAACTTGCCAGGATTACATTTAGGAACAAAGTCCTTAGAAGCTGAAAGATTTCCTGGTTTCTCCTTGCACTTTATAAAAACCAGTTTGATAGTTCAATAAATCATATGTAAAGACACAAATATACCTATATCTTTATCCATGTCTATACCTATATCTATATTATGTATACAGTACCTTACACACACATACACTCATATAAATTTAGCGCAAGATTGTTACATTTTTTAAAACATGCTATTCTTTTCCCAACTTTTGCCATTTCCCACTTTTCCTTAAAATTCTTTCAGTGTTTCTTTGTATAGATTGAGGCCACATTGTTAGGCCCACATGGATTCAGAATCATGGCTTCCAGGTAAATTCTTTTATCCACATGCAGGAATTAGTTGTCCCTAATAAATCTTTTACCTTACAGTCTATTTTGTTTGACATAATATAATAATGACAACTTTCTTTGGATGAGTGTTTGTTTGGTATATCTTTTCCCATTTTTGAAATTTCTATCTTCCTACATTATCATGCTTTAAGTATGTCATTTAAACAAAACAGAGATGGATCTGTTTTCTTATATGAGACCTTTGACTTTCATCTGACAGGTGTAATCCATTTTATTATTTTTTATTCATACTTTAGATTTGTTTTTATGATCTTAGTTTGTGCTTTTATTTTTATGATTTTGCTATGCTTCCTTTTTTTCCTCCTTTCTCATGATAAAATAGATTAATCAAAATTTCCACGTTTCCTTGTCCATCAACAGATGAATCAATGATGAAGATGTCGTACATAATATACAATGGAATATTACTAAGCCATAAAAAGAATGAAATAATGCCATTTGCAGCAACATGGATGGACCTAGAGATTATCATACTAAGTGTAGTGAGTCAGACAGAGAAAGACAAATATCATATGATATCATTTATATGTGGAATCTTAAAAAATGATACAAATGAACTTATTTACAAAACAGGAACAGACTCACAGACATAGAAAACAAACTTATGGTTACCAAAGAGGAAAGGGGGGGAAGGATGAACTGGAAGACTGGGATTGACATATACACACTACTATATATAAAATAGATGATGAACAAGGAACTATTGTATAGCACAGGGAACTATACTCAATATTCTGTAATAACCTATGTGGGAAAACAATCTGAAAAAGAATGGATATATGTATATGCAGAAAACAATTTTCACATTTCCTTTTCTCCACTTCACTGACTGCCCCCCATACTGACTTTCTTTCTGTACTTTGTAGGTTCACTTAATCCAAAAGATTAATTTTCTTAAAGTAATACAAAAAGGTTAGAAAGTCAAAGCTTAAGTGTTTAGGCTTAGGATGAAAAGGAACAGGCCAGCCTTCCTATTCTTATATCCCACTCCCCAGAAGCAACCTCTTTGAACACTTACAGCTCTTTCTTTGAATATTTATCTTTGTATTTTTAAATAGCATTTTATGCTATGTTTCAAAATGTTTATTCTAGGGACTTCCCTGGTGGCGCAGTAGTAAAGAATCCACCTGCCAATGCAGGGGACACGGGTTCGATCCCTGGTCTGGGAAGATCCCACATGCCGCGGAGCAACTAAGCCCGTGAGCCACAGCTACCGAGCCTGCTCTCTAGAGCCCGCAATCTACAACTACTGAGCCCACACGCCACAACTACTGAAGCCCGCGTGCTCTAGGGCCCGTGTGCCGCAACTACTGAAGCCCGTGCACCTAGAGCCCGTTCTCTGAAGTAAGAGAAGCCGCCGCAATGAGAAGCCCGCAATGAAGAGTAGCCCCCGCTCACCGCAACTAGAGAAAGCCTGCGCACAGCAAAGAAGACCCAATACAGCCCAAAATAAATAAAATAAAATAAAATAAAATGTTAATTCTAGACACTATCTATTGACTAACTACTGACTATTTTCCTGGGATTTCCTCTTCACAATCATCCTGCTATTGCTATATTGGCTCTCCTGCACCCACACTCCATGACTTCTTGTTTCTTAGTTCACCAGCCTGTTTTGAGAGAACACTTCCTTCTGAAGATTACTAAAAAGGGGGTGCCTGGGAGGCAGATTTTTCTCCGAACTTGCATGTCTAAAAACATATTTATCCTACTCTCACACTTGATTATTTGACTGGATATGGGGGTATGAAATCTAAACTGACAATCATTACCCCTTAGAATCTCAAAAGCATCTTCCCATTGCCTTAAAATATTTCTGCTGACAAGTACAATGTCATTCTCTATGAGATTCTGTGATTTCTCCTGGAAATCAAGTTTGTCTCTTAATCTCTCATGTACTGGTATTTCACAGTGATGTGCTTCCTTAACAGACTTTTGTGTTTTTTTTCCATTCGTTCTGCTCTGCAGTCAGTGGGGCAACTTCAGTCTGGAATCTCATGTCTTTGGGTCCTCACATTTTTCTGTATTATGTCTTTGATACTTTCCTTTCCTAGGTTTTCTGTTCCCTTCTTCTAAAGCTCCTATTATTTGGATGATAGAGCTCTTGAAATGGTCCTCTAATTTTTTCATTTCTCTCCTATTGCCGATCTGTTAGATTTTTGTTCTACTTTCTGGAAACATTTTTGAACTTTGTATTCTAATTCTTCTGTTAAAAATTTTGTCTCTACAGTCAAAATTTTCCTTTTCAATGCTTTTTTATTCTCTAGTTTTTCAATGGAAATTTTTACTATTACTTCAAAGGTGTAAGAACTTCTATTTTTCATAGAATATTAATCAGTTATATCCAAATTATTTGCTCCATCTTCCAAGTTCCTTTTTTTTCTGTTTATTCAATTACTTTTATTGCTTTCTTTCACTTTGGAAGTTTTCCTTTAATGTCTAGTGATCATGGACTCTCTATTCATATTTAAGAACAAGGCCCTTAAAAGCTAACTGAAATTTCTAACTCTCTTACTGATATCCCCAAATGATAGAGGATCCAGAGCTGTTTTTGTTTTTTGTTTTCTGCTTTTTGTTTTGTTTTGTGCTCTTGGGCTGGTCAGTTTCATCAATGAGGAGTCTTTGTAACGTCTACCTGAGACTCTCAGCCTGGGTTTCAGTGCTCTGAGAGCCCAGGGAAAGGAGAGGGCTGAGGAGGGAGCTTGCAGGGCTTGACTTGACTCCCTCATTGTAGTTTGGCACCTCACCCCTGCTCTTGGTCATACCAGCATCCATAACACTAGAGCTTCTCGAGGTCACTGTCTTCAGAAAATAAACTTTCTGTTTTTTGCTGTGGTGGAGGAAGGACAGCCACTTTGTTTGCAGCATGGAGGTGGTTTGAGGTTCAAACTTTTTTATGCTTTCAATCAATCGTCCAATTCTACCTGCCCACCCCCGCAACCTGCACTTTAGCAAAGCCTGTTACCTCCAATTCTTTGGCCTTTCCTCACTCTGTGACGTGAATCAGATTGTTTCTTATAGGCTTTACCCATTAAAGTCTCTTGTATTATATTTCCTTTTTCCCTTCTATAATGTGTTTTTCTAGTTCATACACTTTATGTCTTCAATTCTTTTAAAAACACAGGCTGGCTGTTGTCCTCCCATCTTCTGTTTTCCTTTTCTTTGTGGGCTTACTTCTTTCTTATTTATTTATTGCCATTTTAATGGGATTTGGGCAATAAGTGGTGCTAAACACATATGTTCAAACTAGCATGTTTATAAGAGACACTGCCTTCGTTTTTTTGTGCCTACTTGACTTAAAAAGGATAAATTTATTCAAATATATTTATCTTCTTCTTGAACAATAAAAGTTCCATACAATGATTTAACTCTATTCTCCCATATTCCATGTTATTATGACCTAGTATTTTGGGTTGTTTAAAAAAATCTCGATAATTATATCATTTGTTGTTGTTGTTGCTTTCATATTTAATTCTCATTTTCAAATATCCGTATATTTACCACTATTGATTCTAGGACCCATTCCTTCATTTTGGGTCCAATGTTCTTTTTCCTGAACTCTATTAGCAAGCAGGATCTGTAAGTAAAACGTCTTGTTTGTTGTCTTTTTTTAACTAGAATGTTTAATTTTGCCCTCACTTTTACATGGTAGTTTATATCCCAGTCTTGCATTCTTGATCATTTTTCTCAGATCTGTATTTCAGATCTTATTCTTCATTTGTTTGGTCCCCGAGAAGCAGACATCAAGATGGATTTAGACAACAAGAGATTTATGGAGGGAAATGATGGTAAAGAAGAAAGGGAGGGAGCTGGAGGAGGTAAGGAGCTGTCAGACTGGGATGCAGGTCTGACTCCTGCAAAGGAGAGAGGAGGGAAGGAATGATGGATAAGCAGCGTCTTAAACTGTCTAAGAAAGTTTCAGCCAGGCCAATGGGAAGCCTTGGGGCACAGTCACTCATTAGAGGAATGCTGAGTCTCGAAGGACTCGGTCTGCCTATCCCTAGCGCACTCAGTCATTTGTTGGCATCAGGCATTTGGAAGCGTTGCCTCCACCTTACTGTGGGGATAGATTCAGAGCAAAGCAAACCTGGGGCCACCCATCAGTTACACTCCCCACCGCAGAGCTGACCAGCAGTTTCATGGCTGCCACAGATTCCTGTTCAACTGTGTGTAATCTGCTGTTTAAACCTGACAGTTTAAATGACTGTATGTTTCATTTCCAGAAATTTCATTTTATTCTTTCTCAAATCCAATTGTTCTTTGGTCTTGATGTCTTGGTTCTCCTTATGGATTCCATTCCTTTGTTTATCCCTCTGTTTAATATACACATAATTGTTTTGTTTTCCTTTTCAGATGGATTTATTATCTCAAATTCGTGGAGGTGTTACTCTTCTTTTTACTGTATTTGTCAGTTTTCACCTATGATGCCATGTCCTTATTTGTTTGGTAATGTTTGTTGTAAGCTCACCTTTAGCAGGGATTATTGTATCTTTGATACCTAATATTTCATTGTTTTATCTTTAATCCTATGCAGCTTGGGTTGTAGAAGTGACACTTAGGAATGGGATTGATTTTTACAATATCTGGTACCCTAGGGATATCACTAGCCACTGAATAATTTTCATGTCAAATTTTCATCTTAGATGATTGTTTTACCCAATGAACTATACATATTTTTTTTCTAGAGATTTTTTTCCTACACATTGCTCTAGATATTCTTCCCCATCCTTGGTCCTATAGATATCATTTTTCTAGCTTCCTGTCATGGAGGAGCAGCCTTTCCTATCTTCATGGGGGACAAGAGCTCATATCTTCTTGGAGGACAAGACTCCTGTTTCTAGGCAGACATTAAATTTTCAGCTTCTAGGCCTATAAGACCTAACTGTGGGTCTGGTATCCCACCTCCTGACCACAGCAGTAATAGTCTCTACTTCTAGTGCTCTGTGTTTCCAGTAACTCTTTTTGTCTGTTACCACAAGGATTTTCCCCTTCCACTTTTTTTTTCTCTTGCAACATCAGCCATGTATTTACATTATTTTTCCTATTATTTTTTTCCAGAATCTTCAGGTGTTTGTAGCAGGAGAGTGTCCATGTTAGTTGAGTCTACCATGGTTTAGGAACTGGCATTGTCCTCCTTTGATTATTCCTTCTACCTGGAATGGTCTTGTGCATTTTTTTTATAAGGCCATATTCTATTCATCCTTCGATCACCCATCCTGGGAGATGTTCTTCTGGGTCTTTCTTCCCACACCCTATTCCTTTAGCCAGAAGTAATCATTCCCACCTCTGAACAACAATACTACATTATTTAATATCTGCTTTATGGCATAGCATGGTCTCCTTTCAAAATAGTTACTGGATTACCTAGGATTTTGAGGAAAAGGACATGTATTCATAGCCAAACACTCAACACAGTATTATCTATAAATATAGAGTGTAGTGGAAAAAAAAATACTACATTAAATGTTACACACCTGCTAAGTGCCTGAACTTCTTTTCACTTTGCCTACTCATAAAATGAATTACACATTCACTCTTGATTAACTTACATTCTAATGAAAATGAATCTTTCATTTAAAGAGAAATCAACTTAAAGATGAAAATAGTGAACCTAAGTTGCATGTGACATTCTAGGAGAACTCATAAACTGAGAGCACTTCACACACATACAAAAGAAATGTTGCCTTGGTATTTAATTTAAAGTAGAATAAAATAAATCAGAAGGTGAGGAAAACATAATTTAGCTCCCACCTCTGCTGAGTCATCAGATCTTATTGGACAAGGAAGTTTCCTCATCTCCCTTTCAGCATTTTGGTCAGGGTATCTGTGAAAGTACTTAGCAAAATCAGTCAGTTCGGTGAAATCAATATTGCTTGGATAGGCATAGCTTAGTGGTTAAGGATGCAGGATCTGGAACCAGACTGAGTTAAAAGGCTTGCTCCTCCATTTTCTAGTGATATGACCTTGGGCAAGTTACTTAACCTTTCTGTTTTGTTATCTGTAAAATGGTGATAATAATACTTCTTATAAATACTCCTTATTGTGAAGATTAAATGAGTTAATACATGTGGAGTTTGGAAAAACATTTGGCATGTATTCCAGTAGCTACAAGATAAACTACTACTGGTCAGGCACTGGGTTAAGAATTGGGAATATGAAGCTGAAGAGGGTTCTTATAACAAGAAGACAGGAAACTGATCTTGAGCTCAGCATTTGTCAGAGAACATCGATTAATAGGTTAATGGTTGGGTAGGAACAGAAACAAAACACACTTGGCAACAATCTTGATGTAAACTATCAAATTACCTTTGATACATTGAAGGAAAGTACGTTTAGCTCTCACTACCTCTAGTGATAAGGGAAGGAGCAGTGGTGCCCATGATCTGAAATTCATTTCCATTTGGCTTTGAAGAGCATGATGTTATCATTAGGGGCCAATTTGTCTTCCGTGTGTCTTATTGAAGTCAATAGTAAATGATTTTTCATTTTATGACGATAACAGTCCATCACAGAAGGAATCAGCTCATGGCTTGGCGAGGGAAAGACAATCTAGATCATTAATTGGTTGCAGACAATTCACAAAGTACATAATACAGACAGAGGACAGTCAGCGCCAGTAAACTCTCTCAAATGAAACAGGTGTTCAATACCAGTATAAAATCATTTTTATGGAGAGAAGGGTTAAAAATCTAAGAACCTGTTCTACTATTGTATTAAGCAAAATTCTTGATGTGAATGAAGCTAAAATTCATCTTTATTAACACAGGTTAAGTGACATTCTTTGTATTGTTATATAGTATGTGCTTTTAGGTAGTTGAAATGTTGATAAAATTATGTTACAATAACTTGGCACCCTTTAAACACTATCTGCTGTGGAATGCAGAAACAGCTATAGTTTCATACTGAAATGGAAGTTTTCTACTACTAGAAATGGTAGTATAAAAGGTCAGTGAATAATTCTAAATTGTGTTTAATTGTAATTTTTAGAACCTTTAAGTGAATAATCTTTCTGTAAGTGTAGAATATAATATTGATCTAATTCTCACCTTTATTCAGAAGCTTTGTAAATCCCTATTTACTTTATTAGCCTTTTTCCTTTGGCTTTTGTTGCAAACTGGCTGTTAAATAAACATTGTGAAACATTGTCTGAATGGCTTGTTGTAGGTATTCTCCACCTTTATCAACTAGAAAGCTTAAAGGGGTCACAGGAGGACTCATCTAACAGACAGAGGATTTTTTTTCCTATTCATTTTGACTATATTAATTAATGGAATTATTTTTCTTAGTAACAATTGAGATAAACTCTACATATAGAAAATAAATTTATTTTCAAGTATTTCTTAGACTATAAGAAAAGAAAAAGAGCAATGAGACATGCAGAAAAATAAAAACCAATCAGCATCCTTTTGTGACAGTGCAGGGATGCAGCAACTTTGGGGTTGAAGTACATTTTAGAATTAGAGGCATTAAAGTTCAACATGAGATTTCTGAAACTTTCAAGGAAAATCTGCCAAACAGGGGCCTACAAACACAATACCTTCCCCCTTATAATAAACTATTAAGTTTCATACATTTAAAACATTCCATTTTTTTCTGCCAGAAGCATGGAATTCTGAACTCTAGCAGACAATGAACAGAAACCCAAAGCAATGTGTTTCTAAAGGATTATATTGCTGCCAATGCTTCCCAGACTGTTGGTTTATTGTGAGAAACTTAACTCCTTCAAGCTTTTCAGTAATTCACCCCTTTTGTCCATGTCAAGATGAAGTGGCCCCTTGTTTCTAACAATGGATCACATCATCAAAATCCCTGCAAGTGCACAAAGCAAGGAGGTATGTCGCACTGTGCAAATGGCCTTCAGCTTGACTTCCATGGCACTGTCACCATTGTGTCACATGCTGGCAAACCCAGTGCTACAGATAGAGAGCCATCGGGTCAGGCCATCATCTAGGATGGAAGAATTCACTTAAAATACAAAAACAGTCCATGACCAAACCCATGGACATATCTTACTTTACTATTGATAGCAGCAAACCATGAACATGATTCTTGGACCTGCCTGAATCATGACTAGAAATAAAAGGAAAGAAAGGGGAAAAATAATCAGAGAAGACTGTATTAAAGAATGATTCTTCCCCACAGCGAGAATGTTGTATTCTATTCTGAAACCGTTCCTCTTGGGTTTTTGCTTGCATTTGCTTCCTTTTTTCATGAGAATCTGACTGTTTTAGGCACAACGGAATTCCATGTTTCCAACTGGTAAATGAGGATTATTTTACAAAAAAGTTGGATGCTAACTGTGTAAGAAGAAAAGGGGGCTCCATCATGCAATACTTTCTCCTACTTTTACAAGAAAATAACTACTGCCTCACAGATACAAAGAACAAACTAGTGGTAACCAGAGGGGGGAGAGGTTGGGGGAGGGGCAAAATAGGAGACGGGGATTAAGAGGAACAAACCACTAGGTACAAAAGAAATAAGTTACAAGTATGTAATGTACAATACAGGGAATATAGTCAATATTTTGTAATAACTTTGGAGTATAATTTAAAAATATCAAATACCTATGCTGTACACTTGAAACTAATATAATATTGTAAATCAACTATACTTCAAAACAATAGCTACTACAGTTAGGCACTTCCTCTTTGTCCCATCTGCATGAATCTGTTTTATCATTTCTCACACTGCACTATAATTTTGAAGTAAATGTTTGTCTCCTCCTCATGCATACACATGATGTCCTTCTCAGTCATTGTTTTCTACTCTTTTTTTAAAATTTGAAAACCTAATATTTGGACATGGTTAACAAAAACCACTACAGAGTATATATAATGAAAAGCAACTTCCCTCCCTGCTTCTTTTCACCAGAAGCAACCAAAACTGGTTTTTGTGTGCGTGTCCTTCCAGAACCTTTCTGTGCACATACAAATGTTTGTAACCTGATGGCATGTTACAAAACCTATTTCTGGATTGAAATAATTCACAATGAGCCAGTACAAATTAGTAAATAAAAATAATTATAGTCATAGAAAAAAATAAGATGAAAGAGTTTGTGCTTAAAACATATTGTAAGCCCAGGCAAATAATTTTCTCTGATATTTTTTACCAGTTTATCACCCTCAACAAACCTTTACCCATCTTACAATTGATTTGAGGGTTTATGCTCTAAGTTACAACTCCTGTGAGACATCTTCAGTCGTAAATGCCATGAGAACACAGAATCAGCGTCTTATCAACAGTTAGGAGTTGTAACCTCTCTTTAAATGACTTAACGTCCCCTTTTCATTCCTGACCCTGTGATTACCTTCTTGAGAGCTGAATAAATTCTTTGTCAAGTCCATGAAATGAGTATCCCTGAGCCCCTTTTAGAGAATCTCCATTCAGGCCTATTGGGTTATTTCTCTCAGGATGAAAAGAGATTAGTAGGTTTAGAGATAAATATTAACTTTTATATTCCCGTGGGAATATAAAATGGAGATAGTTGCTACAAAATCTAAACTTGAACCTTTGCTTCTAAAAAGTGAGTGTTAATATACTAGCAAACAGAATCCAACAGTACATTAAAAGGATCATACACTGTGATAAAGTGGGACTTATCGTAGGGATGCAAGGATTCTTCAATATAAGCAAATCAATCAATGTGATACATCATATTAACAAATTGAAGAATAAAAACCATATGATCGATCAGAAGAACCTGGGGCAAGATGGGAATAAAGATGCAGACCTACTAGAGAATGGACTTGAGGATACGGGGTGGGGGAAGGGTAAGCTGGGACAAAGTGAGACAGTGGCACGGACGTATATACACTACCAAACGTAAAATAGATAGCTAGTGGGAAGCAGCTGCATAGCTCAGGGAGATCAGCTTGGTGCTTTGTGACCACCTATAGGGGTGGGATAGGGAGGGTGGGAGGGAGGGAGATGCGAGAGGAAAGAGATATGGGGACATATGTATATGTATAACGGATTCACTTTGTTATAAAGCAGAAACTAACACACCATTGTAAAGCAACTATACTCCAGTAAAGATGTTAAAAAAAAACCAAAACCATATGATCATCTCAATAGATGCAGAAAAGCTTTTGACAAAATTTAACACCCATTTATGACAAAAACTCTCCAGAAAGTGGGCATAGAGGGAACCTACCTCAACATAATAAAGGCCATGTGTGACAAAAAACACAGCAAGCATCATTCTCAATGGTGAAAAGCTGAAAGCATTTCCTCTAAGATCAGGAACAAGACAAGGATGTCCACTCTCACCACTTTTATTCAATATAATTTTTGAAGTCCTAGCCAGGGCAGTTAGAGAAGAGAAAGAAATAAAAAGAATCCAAACTGGAAAAGAAGAAGTAAAACTGTTTGCAGATGACATGATACTATACATAGGAAATCCTAAGGATGCTACCAGAAAACTACTAGAGCTAATCAATGAATTTGGTAAAGTAGCAGGATACAAAATTAACGTACAGAAATCTCTTGAATTCCTATGCACTAACAATGAAAGATCAGAAAGAGAAATTAAGGAAACAATCTCATTTACCATCCCATCAAAAAGAATAAAGTACCTAGGAATAAACCTACCTAAGGAGGCAAAAGACCTGTACTCTGAAAACTATAAGACACTGATGAAAGAAATCAAGATGACAGAAACAGATGGAAAGATATACCATGTTCTTGGGGTGGAAGAATCAACATTGTGAAAATGACTATACTACACAAAGCAATCTACAGATTCAGTGCAATCCCTATGAAATTACCTATGGCAATTTTCACAGAACTAGAACAAAAAATTTTACAATTTGTGTGGAAACACAAAAGACCCCTAAGAGCCAAAGCAATTCTGTGGGGGAAAAAAAGTGGAGCTGGAGGAATCAGGCTTCTTGACTTCAGACTATGCTACAAAGCTACAGTCATCAAAACTGTGTGGTACGGGCACAAAAACAGACACATAGATCAATGGAACAGGATAGAAAGCCCAGAAATAAACCCCTACACCCATGGTCACCTAATCTATGACAAAGGAGGCAAGAATATAGAATGGAGAAAAGACAGTCTCTTCAATAAGTGGTTCTGGAAGACTGGACATGTACATGTAAAAGAATAAAATTAGAACATTCTATGACACCATTCACAGAAATAAACTCAAAATGGATTAAAGACTTAAATGTAAGGCCTGATACTATAAAACTCTTAGAGGAAAACAGGCAGAACACAGTCTGACATAAATCACAGCAATATCCTTTTGGATCCACCTCCTAGAATAATGAAAATAAAAACAAAAATAAACAAATGGGACCTAAGTAAACTTAAAAGCTTTTGCACAGCAAAGGAAACCGTAAACAAAATGAAAAGACAACCCAGAGAATGGGAGAAAATATTTGCAAACGAAGCGACTGACAAGGGATTAATCTCCAAAATACACAAACAGCTCATGCAGCTCTATATCAAAAAAACCAAACTACCCAATCAATAAATGGGGAGAAGACCCAAACAGACATTTCTCCAGAGAAGACATATAGATGGTCAGAAAGCACATGAAAAGATGCTCAATATCATTAATCATTAGAGACATGCAAATCGAAACTACAATGAGGTATCCCCTCACACCAGTCAGAATGTCCATCATCAAAAAGTCTACAAACAATAAATGCTGGAGAGGGTGTGGAGAAAAGGGAACCCTCCTACACTGTTGGTAGGAATGTAAATTGGTACAGCCACTATGGAGATCAGTATGTAAGTTCCTTAAAAAACTAAAAATAGAGCTATCATACAATCCAGTAATCCCACTCCTGGGCATATATCCAGAGGAAAACATACTTCGAAAAGATACATGCACCCCAGTGTTCATTGCAGCAATATCTACAATAGCTAAGACATGGACACAATCTAAATGTCCATCAACAGATGAATGGATAAAGAAGATGTGGTACATATATACAGTGCAATATTACTCAGCCATAAAAAAAAAAAAGAATGAAATAATGCCACTTGCAGCAACATGGATGGACCCGAGATTATCATACTAAGTGAAGTAAGTCAGACAGAGAAAGACAAATATGTGATATCACTTGTATGTGGAATCTAAAAATATGATACAAATGAACTTATTTACAGCACAGAAACAGACCCACAGACTTTGAAAACAAACTTATGGTTACCAAAGGGGAAATGTGGGGCAGAGGGATAAATGAGGAGTTTGGGATTAATATACACACCCTACTGTATATAAAATGGATAATCAGCAAAGATCTGTATAGCACAGGGAACTCTACTAAGTATTCTGGGTTAACCTTTATGAGAAAAGAATCTGAAAAAGAAGGGATGTATGTATAACTGAATCATTTAGCTGTACACCTGAAACTAATTCAATTTTGCAAATCAACTATATTGCAATATAAAATAAAAATTTAAAAAGTGAAAGATGAGACAGAAAAAATAAAAAAAGTGAGTGTTAGAACCTGACAAATTAATTGCCTTTTACTAAAAATTTGCAACTATCTCAAGGGCAGATATCTAAGAAACTCTTCAGATCCAAGCATATCTTCATAACCCATCCCAGTTCAGACATACATGCTCATCACTAAGCCAGAAGTGACCTGAGCTAAGCTCAAAGCAAACTGCCGTTTACCTCTTTGAGTCTCCTCTGACTTGGAAAGCCACACATAGGCATGTTTGCTAGATTAGAGAGCACACACCAGATGTTCATGGGATACCTGTGCACATTGGGTTATTAATCCATGCTGAGTGTCTCTTCTGATTAGACACAAACCTATGATAGGAACTTAGGTTCTTCATTCCACATTTGGAAAGAATTCTACTCCTCCCTGAGTTTGTATTAAGGCAGAATTCCACTTCTTGCTTTGCAACCAAACCAACTCATTTGGTTTCTGACTGACCGGGAGAATTCAAAGCCCTTCAATGGAAACTACCAAGTTATCGTGAGTTTGGACTTCCTGCATTTCATGTCAGCTACCTCACAGAAACTTTATGATGCTAAGAAAAAACAAATATCAAAGCTCTGGGACATTATATCTGTGTGGACATGGTAATGCATTACACTCCAATGAAAGCTGTGAGCTGTGGCCTAGCTGTGAAAAAGCCTAGCTCCACCTCATTGATGTGCTGAAGGATTGTGAAAAAATCTTTAGCTTTCAAAAGTGATAAATGACCCTACTCCGTTTTCATTTAAGCCATGGAAATACTTAAAAAAAAAAAAAAACTTAGGATAGATCACATATGTTGCTGAATCTGGGCAAAACACTGCTGATAGCAGAAGCAGAGATGATAGCAAGTATCAAAAAGTAATGTGACCACTGCACAAGGTAACTGAAAATAACTGCAGAAAAATAAAAGGTTAATAGTGGTATCCAAGCCTGATTTCTCTTGGGTTTGTCTTACCAATTTAAGCAAATATTTGGATGCATTGATCAGAGGTAAATGAAATCACTTACTGATAAAAATAGAAAGTGATTTATTGCCCAGCAGGGTCTTGACAGGAAAGGATTCATTCATTATTTCATAAATGTTTGGATGAGAAAAACAGAAGGAAAAAAAGTGAAGAACTGGACAATTTGAATGAATTTTTGACTCATTCAAATGAAAAGTAATAATTTATTACCTAAATATCAACTTAAATAATAACTGACTCAAGCAGTGAAATAAATGTCTGATCACAGTGATTTTAGTGACTGTTTTAATAAATATTGTAAACCTTATTCTTAGGATGCATAGTTGCATTTTAATATCTTAGAACTTTTTATGCATTCACAGAGTACCAGGTACTGAGGAAACACATTAATACTTTCTCTCCTGGCTTTGCCATCATACACCAGAAAGAATGGTTGCTACGTAAAAGGAAGAAAATTCAGTTTAGACTAGAAACTCCCAAAGGGTAAAAAAAGGTTTTTTTAACATACATTTCAAAACTCTGCACTATACACATGAAAACCATTACATGAAATGCTAAAAATGAAACTTTCAAAATGCACATTTCTCCTGTTATTAAAAGAAAACAGCAGGAATGTTAATCATGGAAAATTTCCAGTAACACAAAGTAGGCCCTTCTTAGTGTGCTATTGAACCAAGAAATAAGGATCTTTGGCACATTCAAGAGGAAAGAAAAATTTGGCATTTGTTCTGCAGCACAATTTCACAGTCATAATTTTAGGAAGTCATCATTTACTTGATGTAAAAATGGTATTTCAGACTTCCAGTTTCCAGTCCTGCATGTAAAGAGCTTAGAAGTCGCCACTCCATCCTAACAACCAGTAAAAAGCTGAACAGACTAAAAAAATCAGCAACGCTTTTTAAATCCATCAGAGAAGTGAGGTCACAGGGCAAACCACTGCTTTCAAAACTGAAGAGACAGACAGACTGATAAAGAGAGTCACAACTTACCAGAGCAGAAAACCCTGCTGGAACCAGTGCCAAGGCAGGAAAACCTGACCTTCAGTTAACGAACTGCTGGAGGCTCAGTGTGGACAAATCTGAGAATTAAAAACTCCAGGGGGTCCAAAAAACTGCAGAGGAAGGAACACTCCCAAACTCATTCTATGAGGCCACCATCACCCTGATACCAAAACCAGACAAAGATACTACAAAAAAAGAAAATTACAGACCAGTATCACTGGTGAATATTGACACAAAAATCCTCTACAAAATACTAGCAAACAGAATCCAATAACACATTAAAAGGATCATACACCATGATCAAGTGGGATTTATCCCAGGGATGCAAGGATTCTTCAATATACGAAAATCAATCAATGTGATACACCATATTAACAAATTGAAGAATAAAAACCATATGGTCATCTCAATAGATGCAGAAAAAGCTTTTGACAAAATTCAACACCTGCTTATGATAAAAACTCCAGAAAGTGGGCATAGAGGGAACCTACCTCAACATAATAAAGGCCATATACGACAAACCCACAGCAAACATCATTCTTAATGGTGAAAAACTGAAAGCATTCCCTCTAAGATCAGGAACAAGACAAGGATGTCCACTCTCACCACTATTATTCAACATAGTTTTGGAAGGCCTAGCCACAGCAATCAGAGAAGTAAAAGAAATAAAAGGAATACAAATTGGAAAAGAAGACGTAAAACTGTTTGCAGATGACATGATACTATACATAGAGAAACCTAAAGGTGTCACCAGAAAACTACTAGAGCTAATCAATGAATTTGGTAAAGCTGCAGGTTACAAAATTAATGCAGAGAAATCTCTTGCATTCCTATACACTAACAACGAAAGATCAGAAAGAGAAATTAAGGAAACAATACCATTCACCATTGCAACAAAAAGAATAAAATACCTAGGAATAAACCTACCTAAGGAGGTAAAAGACCTGTACTCAGAAAACTACAAGACACTGATGAAAGAAATCAAAGATGACACAAACAGATGGAGGGATATACCATGTTCTTGGACTGGAAGAATAAATATTGTGAAAATGACTATACTACCCAAAGCAATCTACAGATTCAATGCAATCCCTATCAAATTACCAGTGGCATTTTTTACAGAACTAGAACAAAAAAATCTTAAAATCTGTAGGAGACACAAAAAATCCTGAATAGCGAAAGCAGTTTTGAAGGGAAAAAACGGAGCTGGAGGAATCAGACTCCTTGACTTCAGACTATACTACAAAGGTACAGTAATCAAGACAATATGGTACTGGCACAAAAACAGAAATATATCAATGGAACAGGATAAAAAGCCCAGAGATAAAACCACATACCTATGGTCAACTAATCTATGACAAAGGAGGCAAGGATATACAATGGAGACAAGACAGTCTCTTCAATAAGTGGTGCTGGGAAAACTGGACAGCTACAAGTAAAACAATGCAATTAGAACACTCTCTAACACCATATGCAAAAATAAACTCAAAATGGATTAGAGACCTAAATGTAAGACCAGACACTATGAAACTCTTAGAGGAAAACACAGGAAGAACACACTTTAACATAAATCACAGCAAGATCTTTTTTGATCCACCTCCTGGAGTAATGGAAATAAAAACAAAAAAAAAAACAAATGGGACCTAATGAAACTTAAAAGCTTTTGCAAAGCAAAGGAAACTACAAACAAGACAAAAAGACAACCCTCAGAATGGAAGAAAATATTTGTAAATGAATCAATGGACAAAGGATTAATCTCCAAAATATATAAACAGCTCATGCATCTCAATAATAAAAAACAAACGACCCAATCAAAAAATGGGCTGAAGACCTAAATAGACATATCTCCAAAGAAGACATACAGATGGCCGAGAAGCACAGGAAAAGCTGCTCAACATCACTAATTGTTAGAGAAATGCAAATCAAAACTACAATGAGATATCACCACACACCATTTAGAATGAGCATCAACAGAAAATCTACAAACAATAAATGCTGGAGAGGGTGTGGAGAAAAGGGAACCCTCTTGCACTGTTGGTGGGAATGTAAATTGATATAGTCACTATGGAGAACAGTATGGAGGTTCCTTAAAAAACTAAAAATAGAATTACCATATGACCCAACAATCCCACTACTGGGCATATACGCTGAGAAAGCCATAATTCAAAAAGAGTCATGTACTACAATGTTCACTGCAGCTCTATTTACAATAGCCAGGACATGGAAGCAACCTATGTGTCCATTGACAGATGAATGGATAAAGAAGGTGTGGCACATATATACAATGGAATATTGCTCAGCCATAAAAAGGAATGAAATTGGCTCATATGTAGAGATGTGGATGGATCTAGAGACTGTCATATAGAGTGAAGTAAGTCAGAAAGAGAAAAACAGATATCGTATATTAACGCATATGTGGAACCTAGAAAAATGGTACAGATGAACAGGTTTGCAGGGCAGAAATAGAGACACAGATGTAGGAAACAGATGTATGGACACAAAGGGGGGAAAGTGGTGGGGGCGGGGGTGGTGGTGGTGGTGGGAATAATTGGGAGATTGGGATTGACATATATATACTAATATGTATAAAATAGATAACTCATAAGAACCTGCTGTATAAAAAAATAAATAAAATTAAATTAAAAAAAACTCCAGGGGGACCCAGTAGTGCAGGATCTCCGTGCTTTAGTGAGTTTTATTTCCAGGAGCTCAGACCAGGTTCTCGCAGTGAATATCATAGAAAAATCCCCTCATGCTTCTAGCAGGGCAAGGGGTAAATGAACCATTTTGAAATACGACAGAACACTGTCTTCCTGAGAAGCTTGATCTCAGGAAAAACTAGTTAACCAGAGCCTAACTGACCTGGGGGGAGGGAAATACCCAACTCCAGCCCTCTCTAATCAACTTGTCCCACCTAAAACCCGAGAAGCAATTGGGAAATTCATAGCCCAGGAACAAGGCTCAGGAAAAGCTGAGGCCAATCACAGAATTAAAGAACTCTTCCTCTCCCCCCACACCTCACCACTACATGAATGAAGGCCTATTTACCCTAGTTCCCTTTACCCAATACATCATATCCATCTTTTCACAGAAAATTATGCACCATAGTAAAAGACAAAAACAAAGTTTGAAGAGATTGAACAAGCATCAGAAGCAGAGTCAGATACGGCACCAGGTTGGAATGACCCGATCAAGAATTTTAAAAAGCTATGATAAAGGGATTTAAAGGCAAAGTATACAACATGGAAGAAAAGGTGGATAATATAAGCAGAAAAATGGAAATCCTAAGAAAGAATAAAAAAGAAATGCTAGAGATCAAGAACACTGTAACAGAAATGAAGAATGCATTTGATGGGTTCACAGTAGACTGAACGTGGCTGAGGAAAGAATCTCTGAGTTTGAGGACATGACAACAGAAACTTCTAAAACTTAAAAGCAAAGAGAAAGAAGACAGAAAAAACAGAACAGAATATTTAAGAACTGTGAGACAGCTATAAAAGTTGTATCATACACACAGTGGGAATAGCAGCAGGAAAAGAGAGAAAGGAACAAACACAATGTTTAAGCAATAATGACTGAGAATTTCCCCCAAATTAATGTCAGACACTAACCTACAGATGAAATGGAGAAAGTTGGTGAAAGAATAGACAGATCAACTGGAACAGAATAGAGAGCCTAGAAGTGACCCACATAAATATAGTCAATTGATCTTTGATAAAGGAACAAAGACAGTACAATGGAACAAAGACAGTTTTTTCAACAAATGGTGCTGGAACAACTGGACATCCACAAGCAAAAAAAATGAATCTAGATAAAGACCACACTCTTCACAAAAATTAATTCAGAATGGATCATAGACCTAAACATAAAATGCAAAACTATAAACTTCCTAGAATATAACATAGGAGAAACCCTAGATGACCTTGGATATGATGATGTGTTTTTAGATACATCATCAAGGTATGAGCTATAAAAGAAATAATTGATAAGCTGGACTTTATTAAAATTAAAAACTTCTGCTCTGCAAAAGACAATATCAAAAGAATGAGAAGAAAAGCCACAAACTGCAATAAAATATTTGCGAAAGACATATCTCATAAAGGACTGTTATCCAAAATATACCAAAGAATCCTTAAAACTCAACAATCAGAAAGTGAACAGTGATTTTAAAAATGGACCAAAGATCCTGACACCTCCCCAAAGAAGATATACAGATGGCAAGTAAGCATATGAAAAGATGTTTAACATCATATGTGATGAGGGAATTGCAAATTAAAACAATTAGATACCACTTCACACCTATTAGAATAGCCAAATTCTGGAACACTGACCATAGCAAATACTGGTGCAGATTCAGAATTACAGGAATTCTCATTCATTGCAGGTGACAATGCAAAATGGCCAGCCATTTCGGAAGACGTTTGGCAGTTTCTTACAATATTAAACATATACTTGCCATGCAATCCAGCGATTGCACTCCTTGGCATTTATCCAAATGAATTGGAAACTTATGTCCACACAAAAACCTGTGCAGAGATGGTTATAGCAGCTTTATTCATAACTGTCAAAACTTGGAAGCAACCAAGATGTCCTTCAGCTGGTGAATGGATAAAGTGTGGTACATCCACATAGTGGAATATGACTCAGCACTAAAAAGAAATGAGTTATCAAGCCATGAAAAGACATAGAAGAAGCTTTTAAATGCATACTAGCAACTGAAAGAAGCAATCTGAAAAAGTTACATACTATACTGTATGACTCCAGCTATATGACATTCTAGAAAGTACAAAACAATGGAGGCAGTAAAAGGATCAGTGGTTGGCAGGCGTTAGTGGGGAGGGATGAGTAGGTGGAGCACAGAGGATTTGGAGGGCAGTGAGACTACCCTGTATGATACTACAATGTTAGATACATGTCATTATACATGAGTCAAAACCCATAAGATGTACAGCACTAAGAGTGACTTCTAATGTAAACTATGGACTTTGGGTCATAATGATGTGCCAATGTAGGTTCACCGATTATAACAAATGTATCACTTTGGTGCAGGATGTTGGTATTGGGGAGGTTGTACATGTAGGGGCAGAGGTATTTGGGAACACCCTATACTTTCTGATCAATTTTGATGTAAACCTAAAACTGCTCTAAAAAAATGAAGTTCATTAATCTATTTAAAAATATTTTACTAACATGAGATTATCCCTGTATTAAAAATAATATTTGCTGTTTTCACAGCAGCATTATTCCATAAAGGTTAGGACTTTTCCACAACTTATCTCATGGACGTTTTTTTCCCATCCTTATTTTCTCCGATGTGGTCAGCTGCTGGAAACACCAGATGTCACTCATATGGTGGAAGGTAAAGTGATTTAAATAGAGCTACACAGAAGGTTCATCTTAGAGATGAACAGGTTAAATCAGGATTTGGGACTACTGATTTATCCTTTCCATAGTTATACCAATGACACCATCCTGTAAGAATCTACTGATTCTAGAAAATCACATTTATATCCCTTCCTTCTTGATCCTTCTACAATGATAATTTCGGTAAATTCGAGCTTCAACAAATATTTCAGTGTCCCTTAAAGTTATTTTATATTAGTTTCCAGTAAGTGGCACATTCATGAGGAGATTTCAAATATATACTTTACACATTATGCCAATTCTGTGAGGAACAGTGTCAGTATTTTTTCAGGCGAATAAACTAGAGTCAAGTGAAATGAATTTCCCTGATCAAGATCACAGAAGGTGTCAAAACTGAAAAACTGAAAATCACCAATCCTGCCACTCCATGTTTCTTCATTTTTCTATCATTCTCAAATGATATTGCTTTAGAGTATGTTCCTCTCAGTCCTAGAAAGAATTTGAAGTAGTCACAATAAAAGCCACTTCTAAAGCACTGCAAACATGGACAATGAAGATAGTAAGGTATAGAGAGAGAGAAGGTAAAATAAATATGGAGACTTAAATAATTCAACTGTGACTAACCATAAAATTGAGGTCAGAATCCCTTAAATACACTAGCAAAATCTTTTTTGCAACATAAAACAATGTCACTTGGAAGAGATGATGTGGTCTGCATGCAGTGGGATGAAAGTGGGGAGGGAGTTCAAAGAAGGGTAAGATGATCCTCTGTAGACTAGCAGAGAGAAATCAAAGCAACATCTTCCAGTTCTATTAAGGAATGCTGTAGGCCTTCTATTCTAATCAACAATGTAATGGCTACATACAAGCAACAGTCTCCACTTTTGCATGCTTTAGGTAACAAGATGCTGAGAACAGCTGTGAGTAAAAAGGTCAAGAAGAAATTCACTGCGACCAGAGGATTTTGGTACTGGCTGATCACACCCATAAGGGCTGAGGTCACCAGCCAGCCCTGTCATTGGGTAAGGGCCACTGCACTCCCTGCCTCTCAGAGCAGTTGCTGGTTTTCCAAAATTCCTCTGAGGTTTTCCTGGGAGAACTTTTTTTCCCTTAGCCTCTGAACCAATTTCTAACAGTATAAGAGCTCTGACTATAAAGTGGTGAGTCCAGGTTTTTTTTAAAAAAATGAATAATTCAGGATGTAAACACCAAGCAAATGTTTTCCTTAAAGTAATCACCTTGGGCAGTGACACAGTTTTTCTTAGAGATGCTATCTTGGCTTAAATCAGTCTGCCTTTAGAACCAGTAACAGCCAAAGGGGGAATTTGTATTATGTAATATATAGAGTTACATGACGCTGTTTTAATATGCCATGCTTAGTCTTTAAACGTTTGTTTAATGGCACTGTGGCTTTTTACTATTCATGATTTTAATACTGACTTTTGCTTTAAAAGTGCCTAAAGCATTAATGAAGCACATAATGTTCTTATACTTGTTTGTTCAATCAATATTATTTAATGGAAGCTTATTTTATTTATACCAGGTGCTGAGCTCCTAGAAGAATCAATTACCCTAGTAAGGGAAATAGTACTCTTTTTATAACCAAAAGGCATTTTCTAGTGATTAATATGGCCCCATGGTTCCCCATTCTAGGTTTAAGGGTATCCATTGGCAATCACCTTATACTTTCCTCTGTGAGGGAAAATAACAATATTTTCAGCCTCTGCATCTGTTTTCCTAGCTTTTCCCCCTCCTTTTCTCCTTTTAAAATAATACATTCTGGAGATCAACATTTCAGCTTAGCCCCTCAAGGTTCTCTTTCAACATCTCAGGCAAGTAAGACAAATCCTGCCTTTAATTCTAGTGTTTTAAAATTATCTTTCTCAAGTGACTCCGCTCCAGTTTGTTTTCTGCCAGAAAAGAAAATTTACCTACAATACAAATAAAACATTCAGAACATTTTTTAACTTAATAAATATGTAGCCACAATTCAAACATAAAGGACAGCAATTGATATTTATCAATGTCCAGCTATTTAGTGAGCAGAAATACTAAAGTGAATCTTTATAAGTTTAGAATTCTTTTAATTTTAAACATATGTGTTTACATTAGGAAAGTTACCTATAAATTCCTGAATATCCACTAATGAAAAGAAATTTTAAAAAAACCTCTTGATCATTCAAAAAAAAAGTGAATCTTTTAAAAATTAGTGCAGTATGAATAAAACAGTTAATCCAGTTCTTATAGTCACGTAGTTTTAAAGGTCTCTATTAGTTGGGCATCCATCCTGGAAAAAGTCTCAAGTGGGTTCTATTACTCACTTATAGGGTTAGGGAACTCTGTGTATAGTTACAAACAATGGTGTAATTAAGGGCATTTTTTCCTGCATAAGTGCATTTTTTTTCTGAATGGCAATTCATAAATAAATCCTTGTGCTAAGAGTTTATATATTACACGGAGCCTAGGACCCTTGAGTAAAGTCAGCCAATTCAGCGCTTCACAGGAAAGCCACTAACGAGGGGGACTCCTTCATGGCCAAATAATTAGACTGGTGATCTCCTAAGAATGAGGGAATCCGGTTCCTATCATCTTTTTCTGGTAAAATGAGCACAAGAGAAATAAATATATTTAAGAAGACCCAGCCCATGGTATTTTCAGTAAATAAGTGCTTGCTTGAATGTATAAATCTTCTGGACTTTCATTTTTCTGGATGTAAAGTGAAAATGTAGAAGAAGATGTGCTCTGAGCTCCCTTCCAGCCCCTACACTGTATGATTCATTGGCCGTGTTTTGGGTAAAGATTGTGGCCCCTTGCTTGGATGATCAGAAATCAGGGTAGTGGTAACCTAGAGATGTGCTGAAGCAGCTCATATGGGCTTGTGAGAGACGATTGTTAAATTTTCAGTAATCTTGTGAGCCAGTTGTTAAACATCGCCATTATTAAAATTAAAACATATAGACTTACAATTCAATACATTATATTTTTGAAAGTAATAAATACTCAAAATTCAGCAATTTTAATTCTTTTACTACCTTTTACTATTAGTTATGCCCTTGAAGTCACTTGCATCTATTGGGGAAATACCATATAATGGCCTGCTACTGAGTATCTCTTCCCAACTCCACATTCAGTGATGTCATGTTGGTATTTTCAGATTAGCCATGGTGGGAGAGTATTTACACCATAGAAATGGGAAAATGCTACAAATCACTTCCTTTTCATTCTTTCAGAGAGCGGATTGTTAAACATTTACCAGCACACCACTGGGGTCACCAGGCTGAGACCAAGGAAAGGAAGGAGCTGTGAATTTAGGTAACAGAACAGAGTGCTACATAAAGCAGACCATACAGATGTTTGCACAGGGCAGATTTCACAAGGCATATTTTTACCTCGGTACACCTCGGTCATATGTTCTCCTTAGGCTGTTGCAAGTCTGGTCCTGTGAAGTAGAGAGAGAAGGAAGATGCTGGAGTACAAGCACAGTTTTAAGAAACTTTAGGTCAGGCCAATGGGGAGTCTTTGAGCCCAAGTCACCCGTCAAAGGAATCCCTCATTTCACAGAAAAGGGCTTTCCTTGGTTTCCCTCCTGCACTCAATCATTGCCTGAGAGCAGCCTATGGAAAGCATGGCCTTGGAGCAAATGTTGTGCAGGTAGCCACAGGGACAAAGGGAGAGATGCGGGGAAGTGCAGGGAAAGGGAAGAAGATAGTCGGGCGGGGTGGGGGTGGGGGCTGGGCAGAGAATGGAGACCAGCATGTGGCACAACCCAGCTATAATAGAGGGCTCACGGAAGCAAGGAGTGGGCAAGGCTGAGTGTAACACTTCCCAATAAAATATACTCCCTAGCAATACCTGCTGAAAAATTCAGTGGAAATGCTCTTGACATCTAAAACCTCTGGAGCTGGGGCTCTCAGTATTGTGGGTAAAATATCAAAGACCTGACTTGAGCTTTGAAATAAAATTTTAAAAAAATTTTGCTAAACAGGCTATTGCTGTCCTGTATACATTTTTTAAATAGATCTTTATTGGAGTATAATTGCTTCACAGTACTGTGTTAGCTTCTGTTGAAAGTGAATCAGCCATATGCATACATACATCCCATATCCCCTCCCTCTTGAGCCTCCCTCCCATCCTCCCTATCCCACCCCTCTAGGTCATTGCAAAGCACGGGGCCAATCCCCCTGTGCTATGCTGCTGCTTCCCACTAGCTAACTATTTTACATTCGGTAGTGTATATATGTCGATACTACTCTCACCTAGCCCCAGCTTCCCCCTCCCACCACGTGTCCTCAAGTCCATTCTCTATGTCTACGTCTTTATTCCTGCCCTGCAACTAGGTTCATCAGTACCATTTTTTTTTTAAGATTCCATATATATGCATTAGCATATGGTATTTGTTTTTCTCTTTCTGACTTACTTCACTCCATATGACAGACTAAATATACAAAGAGCTCATGGAGCTCAATATCAAAAAAACCAAAAAATCCAATTAAAAAATGGACAGAAGACCTAAATAGACATTTCACCAAGGAAGACATACAGATGGCCAAGAGGCACATGAAAAGATGCTCAACATCACTAATTATTAGAGAAATGAGAATCAAAACTACAATGAGGTATCACCTCACACTTGTCAGAATGGCCATTATCAAAAAATCTAGAAACAATAAATGCTGGAAAGGGTGTGGTGAAAAGGGAACCCTCCTGCACTGTTGGTGGGAATGTAAATTGATACAACCACTATGGAGGTTCCTTCAAAAACTAAAAATAGAACTACCATATGTCCTATATACTTCTTTGTTACCAGCTTCCTGAACTTGCAGCTCTCATCATGGATTATTGCAATTGTAGGATGGGATGGAAGAAGCAACATTTCCAAGTCACCTAAGAAAAATGCTGAGGAATAACAAAGCCAAACCTGGCATTGCCAAAGTTAAGCACAAGCCATTTTTCATTCATTCAATCTATCTATCTATATATTTTTTAATTATTTTAAAAATTTATTTTATTTATTTAGTTTTGGCTGTGTTGGGTCTTCGTTTCTGTGCATGGGCTTTCTCTAGTTGCGGTGAGCAGGGGCTACTCTTCATTGAGGTGCGCAGGTTTCTCATTGCGGTGACTTCTCTTGTTGTGGAGCACGGGCTCTACGCGTGTGGGCTTCAGTAGTTGTGGCTCACGGGCTCTAGATCACAGGCTCAGTAGTTGTGGCGCACTGGCTTAGTTGCTCCACAGCATGTGGGATCTTCCCGGACCAGAGGTCAAACCCTTGTCTCATGCATTGGCAGGCAGATTCTTAACAGCTGTGCCACCAGGGAAGCCCCAATCAATATTTATTGAAACCCTGGCATGGACCAGACACTGTTGAGTGTTCTGGTGATATGGCAGTGGACCATACAGAAAAGATCATGCCCTCATGGAGCTTACATTCTAGTTGAAAAGACAAACAAGAAATGAATAAACAAAGAGATTGAATAATTTAACTTCAGAGACTAAGCCTCAGGAAGACAATCAAGCAGGTGAAAGCATATAGGATGGTGGGTCTATCCCACACAGGTGGTCAGGAAAGGTCTTTCTCAAGAAGTGATGGTTGAACAGCAGCCAAGATTAGAGTTTTCCCCTTTCCTGTTGAAGACTATCATTTAATTCCCATTATTCTAGCTCCCTCTGCCTAAGAAAAGTTGCATGTGAACTAACAACCCTCCCCTTTATATTGACCTCATCCTCTATTTACCACCTGCTCAAGAGCTAATAGATGTTATAAACATGTTGAAGCAGAATAGTCTATACTAGTTTCTTAGTTCCAAAAGCATTTGTTAAAACAAAGTCTCCCCAATATTTGGGGGGATGATAGCAAATTTTAAAAAAGAAGAACTAGAATCCCATGAATGTGTCAGCAAGACCATAGGGATATTTAAATTATTTTTACTTTTTTTTTTTTTGCGGTACGCGGACCTCTCACTGTTGTGGCCTCTCGCGTCGAGGAGCAGAGGCTCTGGACGCACAGGCTCAGCGGCCATGGCTCACGGGCCCAGCCACTCCGTGGCATGTGGGATCCTCCCAGACCGGGGCACGAACCCGTGTCCCCTGCATTGGCAGGCGGACTCCCAATCACTGCGCCACCAGGGAAGCCCTTTACTTTTTTAAAAAAAACAACAGTTGTTCCTTTTGTATTTTCTCCTCAAGAAATAAGTATGTAAAATTAAAAATTCTTGCATATTTACATATATACAACTTAAGCATTATCTTGAATTATTAAGTTCCATCCAATTTTGAATAATTTGTTAACATACAAAACATCAGGGGCACAGAGAGAACAAAAAGCCTCTTTTTTCTGGTTATACACAAGGTGTAGATATTTAATCTGAAGCAAAATACTTAGTCTTTGTGGCTGTCCTCTACAGTTGCATGTGGATATACTGACTATATTATCATGTAATATAAAATACTATATTACTGTCAAGCCAGGTTTTCCAGCCGTCTGTGTGAAATAGGTTATAAGAAAGACAGTCTCTTTCTCATTAACTATAAAATCAGTCTTAAGACATGACTCCAAATATTGGAACATGATGACACGTACTAGCTCTGCTTTCTTCGTAATCCTTTATGGTGTGGCATACTTGGTAGAACTCAAGCATGGATGCTAGCATGAGCCTCCAAACCTGCATGAGATATAAAATGACTTCTATGTAAATGAACTTTGGATATTGTCCACAATCACTGAATTCTTTACCTTAATTTCAGTGCGGCGTCTAAAATTCTATTCTAAACACTTGGGAAGCAATGTCTCAAGTCCCTAATCATGGCTGGACCTTCAGAGAGGACAGTGTTCCTATCTGTTCTCCTAATTGTCCTAATGTACAAGATGCAGCTAAAGGAAAACTAGCCTGTACGGTTAGATAGAAGCCTAGAAAATGGAAAGGCTCAAGCATTATTTCACCAGTATTTTCGCTGTTTTGTGGAATATTTAGTGGAGGTTATAAGAAATTAATGGACTTCAAGTTCTGCCCTTAGGTATTGCAAGATCACTTGTCTCATAAACTTCTCAATCATATGCCAATCATCAATATACCATGGCAGATTGGCCACTTGTTGGCATATATGGATTTTTCTATTGCTTTATCATCAGTAAAGAAGTTCAGGACATCAGTATAGGAGAAAGAACAACCCACCATAAGCCAATGGCCATGTACACTTTTGCTGATTCCTTAATAGGAATTCAGTAAAGGATGATTAGCTGGTGCTTTGGTATTTCCAGCTTATCCTGTGCCAGTCTGTCACATAGGCTCCCTTTCCTCTTCCTGTTGTCACTGTCTCTTCCTGGTCTATGCTAACTGGGTCAGAGATTTCAAACAGAATGGAATGGGGGCTATTTAACAATCTGCTGTCAAGTAGCCATGTTGTCCTAGGAAGAGGTTAGCTGCTGTTGCAGCAGGAGACCTTGTCAGGCAGTCTTTTGCCCTTTCCCACCTTGGCCTCCTTCCCATGTCTGCTCCCACCCTATACTCTCACTATTCAATAGAATTATCTTTCCTTTGTAAACACTCTGTTAATTCTACTTGTACCATTCTAATTATTTTTCTAGCCTTAGAGTTCAGAAATTTCACTAGGATTTGTGTCTCCATATTTTTTTCATTAATTCTCTTTCATTAGCCCAGTAGATTTCATATTCGAAAGAAAGATCTAAGAGTCTGAAAGAGTCACAGTATGCAAGGGCATAGATTATGGAATTTTTCTTCTATTATTTCTTTGATTACTACTTCTCCAAGTTTTTTTTTTTTTCCTTCTGGATCAGCAGCTCGTTCAAATTGGGTCTCTTGGACAAGTCTTTCCTGGTTCCCTCACCCATATTTACCATTTTTGAAATTTTCTCTTGATCGCATTTTGTCTTCCAAAACATGAATTCAGCCTCAGCGGTTACCATACTTTTTGTTCTTACATTCCTCTATTAAATTTTCAAATTGGTAAATCATTCATTTCAGTTCCAGGAAACTCACTCTGGTCCTATAATTATATCCTTTTAAGAGTTTAATCCATTTGAAATCTAGGTTTTCTTCCATTTTCCACAGTAGCTCCATCTCCATAATAGAGGCTTATCATAGTTTTCCATGTCAGCCTCTTTTCCTTCTGACTGGGCTGCATGTTCCCACGAAGTGGCGTGCGATCTTTCTCTGCCGATTCATGTTGATAATGTGCTGGTTTTCAACACTTCTGTGGATCTCTCTGGTTCTTTTTTGTGTATTGACAGTCAGAGTAGGGATTTTTCCTTCATTGGCAGCTAGTAATCCCTGTTAATATAACTGACAGAAGACCCAGTTCACAAGTCCAAGATGGGATACGCTGACCTTAGCCCAACCTGGAAACTATCCCTCCTGAGATGCCATCATGCGGAAACAGTCAGTCTCTCTCACTGCTGCGTAATGCAAACTGCAGAGACATTCTTCCCTTACTTTCTGTGTATCCCCCAGGTCAGCTGGCTCTCACACTCCCTTCCCCATAGTGCAGCCCCATCAACTCCCAGCCAGTCCCATTTACATTTTGCCTTCAACCTGCACCTTCTTTCAAGGACTTGATGTCTCACTGTGTGTGGAACCTCTTCAGGTTGCCAGGGTCAGCCCTTGACTTTTTTGGATGGCTGTATTCTCCAGGATGGGAATATGAGGGCAGGTCACCATTTTCCCACAAACCCACATCCAAAGTTTAAAAATCATTCTCTTGATTACTGTAGCTTTGTAGTATAGTCTGAAGTCTGGGAGCCTGATTCCTCCAGCTCCGTTTTTCTTTCTCAAGATTGCTTTGGCTATTCAGGGTCTTTTGTGTTTCCATACAAATTGTGAAATTGTTTGTTCTAGTTCTGTGAAAAATGCCATTTGTAGTTTGATAGGGATTGCACTGAATCTAGATTGCACTGAATTTAGCAATGTAGATTGCTTTGGGTAGTATAGTCATTTTCACAATGTTGATTAAAATAGACAGCTAGTGGGAAGCAGCTGCACGGCACAGGGATATCAGCTCGGTGCTTTGAGACCACCTAGAGGGGTGGGATAAGGAGTGTGGGAGGGAGACTCAAGAGGGAAGGGATATGGGGATGTATGTATGCGTATGGCTGATTCACTTTGTTATACAGCAGAGGCTGACACAACACTGTAGAGCAATTATACTCCAATAAAGATGTTAAAAAAAATCAGTCTCAAATTCTAGGAAGACAGCATATTACTGGAAGATGAAATTATGTTATTATTGTTTTCCTAAGTTACACCTCTAGAAATAAAATATGTACGGAATTTTTTTGCAGTACAAAAATAGATCAGGATATGGTCCCACAAACATGTAGCTTTTATAATATTCATTAAATGCTCACTTCTGATTTACCAGCCTCATCACTTATCTGGTTATTGCAAACTGGCTCACATTAGCTAATTTTTCATAATAATTATGATAATTAACATTTACCAGCTATCTACTATGTATCGGGCACTGATACATAGTAGTGTTTTGTATGTATAAATTTATTGAAATCTCACAAAACCCCTTGAAATAAGTACTATTATTTCCAACATATTACAATATAGAAACCAAGGTCCTGAGAAGTCAAGTAACTTACCAAGGTCACGCAGCTAATAAGATGCTTCATTTCCTTAACGAAATAATGAGCTACTTGAGATCATGTCTTCTATTTCTCTGCATCCCCAACTGTGCTTGGCACCCAGGTCCTCAGTAAAATAAACAGTTATTGAGAGAAGCAGCAATGTTTTATTCATATCTGATCCCTAGAACACAGTGTTATAAAGTGAGAGTTTCAAAAAAAATTTTAATTATAAAATGAAGCCCTAACAGGCTACTGAGATTTAAAAAGCAAATCCACATAAGATAACCTGAAGTTTTTTACAGAGACCCAACTCTCAGGCACTAACCTGGGTTCCAGGGATCCGGATATGAATAAAATGTTGCCTCTGTCCTTAAAGAACAAGTGATCAGGAGAAAAAACATGTACACAAGCAATTACATATAATAAAATATAATTATTTTTTAAATGTATATATAAAGTGCTATGGGGCCACACATGAAAAAATATTAATTTTTCCAGTAGGAAAAGGTTTTTCTTCTCTTTTATTAACAATAGAATCAAACGTAGAAATAAACACCACTTTAAAGTTTTTTATTAGAAAGTTTATTGCATTAATCTATAAACTCAGTTGGTCATATAAATGACAATGTAGGCTAATACTGTTGAAAGTTTAATCATCTTTGGAAAAGAGATATTTTAATACTGAAAGCATTTTTTGTTTGCTACAATCATGAAAATCCTAATGTGTTTTAATTTTTTTCCTTTTAAAAATATATATTGCCATTTGTTCATAACAAAAGGAAGCCTGGACTAAATACTGAACTAGAATAAACAGACCCAGTGTAAGGACACCAGCATTAAGAGGACCCTAAAATGGCAGCTGGCCATACATCTTTAGTTACTAGACAAGCACCCATCCACACCATGTGATTCACATTTACACATCTAGGTATACGTCCATGACATAAAGTTTTTAAGACCAGCATACCTCTTAAATAGTTAATGGGAATAATTGAGACATGTTATTCAAAGATAGAAAATCCATTATTTTAAAAACATAACCTTAAAACTCACTTTTTTATGATTTCATTTCATTTTAAGTGGTAAGTGGACTTCTAACATTGACATGAATTCTAACTGGTATTGCAATACTCTTGTGTAACTCTTGCAATATTTATAGTTTAAAAATCCCAATAATTGACAACTACTATTGTGGCTCTTTGGGGTCAACATGATCACATTTTCATAAAGTTGCTTGCATTTCTCACAGGACATAGTTATTGTGCTAATGGATTTGGATGGGACAGGTTACAACTGTCCTATTATAAAATTCTATGTTGGTTTTCCTGAAATCGATGAATAATTTTCCATAGAGATAATGATAAACACATTAAGCTCCCTGTTAACATTACTGCTATAGCATGGGAGAGGAATCTATATCAAACATTGTAAATAGTTATGAAATATTCCTTATCATATAATTAACTACAAATAACATTCTATCTATTAAAGCAAGCACACAAACTATCATTTGGGCCAGTTTTGATGTATTTATATAGAAACACAAATAGTTTATAAATTTTCTGATATATCAACCTCTAGGGAAAGTATAATAGTTTGGCTGACATTCCTACATGAATGGCTTTTGCTGCATGTCGCCAAGCTCATTCACTGCTTTGACCACTACAGGGTATAGGGAAGAGATTATTTTTAGGATTCCAAATTAATATGGGTTCAAAGGTCATGAGAATAGCTTCACTATGTAAGACGAATAACATCACCAATAAATTAAATTTGATATTTAATCTGGAAAAGTCCAAAAGGTTGTAATTTCAGGGAGAAAAAACTGTCAGGTCTTTTTGTCTTTAATTCTCATTCTGACAAAAGTATTTCTCTCTTTACCGAAGTCTATATCAAAGTATCTAGAAAATTTTGATCTCTCAACTAGACCTCTCCAAATATAACATGTAGTTTTACGACATCCAACATGCTATGTGTGTTCTGTTGTTTGAAAAATCCTGAGTGAACCCTAATAAGTAAGAATTGCCTTAGGTACAAATGTTGTCTCAGGACAGCAGCCATCCTGAGCAAGAGATCTGTCAGAAAGATTGCACAGGGAGGGATGGCAGTGCCCCTTTTGGATCCGCATCTGCTGCCCAGGTTTTCTACTTACATTGCTGTTGCCTTTGGACATGAAGCTTTCTTTCTTCTTTTTTTTTTTTTTTAATAGTGGAATGAGAAAAGAAACTGTTTTTTCTTTCTTTCTTTTTTTTTTTTTTTTAACTTATCTCCAGGGAGTAATGGGGAAACTCAACTTACCATGGAGCTCTGACGAGATGAATCTTAAAAAAGAAGGGGAAAGATGTCTTCTTTTTTTCTAACCAAAAAGGACTCTTTGTGGCTACTGACCCACAACTGTCTCAATTAGATGTCTATCGCCTAGAACAAAGGGCCAACCAGCAGGTAACTGTTGGAATAAATCAATTGTTTCTAAGGTGTGTTCCAGGCGAGTCCCCATTTCCTTGAATTAACTTTGGAGTTCCCTGAAAGAAACAGCCATCAAAGGAGTGAATGTTCTAAGTGTGTTTGTTCTCTCATCCACCTGACCAAACGAACATCACAGGTGCAGGTGTGCGACAGGAAAGCACTGGATATCCCAACTCAGTAGCTGGCGGATGCAATGCCTTGTGTATACTAATGGCAGAACAGGGGTGCAGTACATATTTGTGACTTGACTCACTGAGGTAGGACACCAAGTAGCATTTCATGTCTTTAAAAGATTGATGACCACTGTTTTCTCTTATGAAGTTGCTTCCTCATTCAGCCTTTCAGCCCTTCAGCTTGCTCAGGGAGGTCAAAGAGAAACTGGTTTTCTTGCATCAGGTATCAGCATCCTCTTGAGATAACTATCTTGGAGTGAAAAATGTTATTGCATAAGTATGCCCAGGATGAACATCTCTTCTGGTTTGCCTGTAACAGCCCACATTTAAGCCCATTGCAGGATACTTGTTCATAATGCCCTCACTTACTCTCAGAAGTGTTCCAGTTTGGATGATCAATCATATGATCACTCTAATGAAGGTCTTCAGTAAGACCAGTCTGTGGTACTTTCTCAGTAACAGTGTCTCCCTGCTCCCTTCCCCTCTGGTTTAACTAAGACTCAGGATCTAAAGGAAGCCCATTTCAGAATATTAAAAAGCTTCTCTATTTCCATTATAAGCCATGCACTTGTGGTTACTGTACTGTTTTAGTAATGACCAATTTTAATGGATTTGATTTATATATTTCCATCTCCTCCCTCCAAAAGAAACAAGAACAGTGCATTTTTCTCAAGCAAAAACAAAAGTAGCCATAACACAAGAAACAATAAACATAGAATATTTTTTCATTAACAATCCAAACACTACAAAACATAGAATATACAACTTAAAAATGGAAATACAAACTGATGAAAAATGGGGTACATGTCATATTAGCAATGCAAAAGACCAGCTTAAGCATAGTTTCTCTAAATCAACAATTAATAAAAGGAAAGTGCCCTTTTCTCAAATATGCACAAAAATATTTCGGTCACTTCTAGGGAAAAATTAACCAAAACTTTCTGCTAATTCTATATTACAGCCTGTATTACTAATGGTTTACAAAACTTAAGCATCATCTTACAACCTAAAATTTACAACTTTTTCCAATCATTATACACTCATTCAATCCAATCTGTCAAAAATAAAATTATTTCATTTCTATATTTATGAAATAATTATTGATATGTTACGGATCTCAAGTGGTGAATGTGTATGATGGGGACAGTAATCAGAATAATGTCATGTATCTAAAGTGGGCCAAGGATCAAATAGAGAGGAGAAGCACTTCTGCCTGGCACATTTGCGTATTGATTCCTGCAATTATTCTAGCATTTCTAAGGTAATTCTAATGGTACATTTCCTCATTCTAAAAGAAGTCTAAAGTTCTCATATTTAAATTTGCTATCCACCTCTAGAGTTTATTCAGAGTCTATCCAGTAATGCCACTTGGCAGAATGGTTCCTGCTGGGCTCATGTTATCCTTACAATTCCGAGTCCAGCTGAAAGAAGTTAAACAGTAAGAACTCAATAAGATGGCCCTTTTCCTTCTACACGTTGAGTGATTCACACTTTTAGGAAGTAAATTTTGTGGTAAACCGCACAATCCTAGGTACAGCTCTATAATGCAAATGAGAAAGAAAACATTTAAATTTTAATTTTTCAAGCAACAATACCAACGTCCACTGCAACCCATGTCACTGAAAGAGTCCTGCACGGTCATGCTTTTAGCCAAGATTTTACAATAAGTCATGCTTCATGAGTGCAGTTCTAAAACTAACAAGAATGGGAAATCACATTGCTATCTCCTTCTGAGCCACCTGTACAAAAAGGACCTACAGTCAGTCACCCTCAGTTTTGAGCTTTCTGGTTCATGTCCAACAATTGCCTACTGAGCAGATTAACATTCACACAGGGTGGCAAACTCGAGGATGGAGAAGAACCGAATTGTAGTTCTGGAAAGGGTTCCAGCGGCTACCCAGTGGTCCTTTGGTGTCATTCACTGTTGCTGTTGCTGCTGCTGCCGCCGCCATCCTCTTGCTTGGGGGAGGATGAACTGTCTCGGACTGGCAGCAGGTCATAATGGCAAGGGATGTGACTGTTCTTTGGGAGGTCATATGGATCCTGCGTGAGATGCCCATTATTGCTGAATATTCCTTGGACAACACTCACTGTAGGTTCTGTGACAACCAGGGACACATTAACTGATCAGCAATGGAAATTAAAAAAAAAATAGAATATGGCATTCCTTGCAAATATCAAACACACCAGAGGAGCTTTTATAAAAATATAAGAAGGGACTTCCCTGGTGGCGCAGTGGTTAAGAATCCGCCTGCCAATGCAGGGGACACGGGTTCAAGCCCTGGTCCAGGAAGATCCCACATGCTGCAGAGCAACTAAGGCCATGTACCACAACTACTGAGCCTGTGCTCTAGAGCCCATGAGCCACAACTACTGAGCCGGCATGCCACAATTACTGAAGCCCACGTGCCTAGAGCCCGTGCTCCGCAACAAAAGAAGCCACTGCAATGAGAAGCCCGCGCACCACAACAAAGAGTAGCCCCTGCTCGCCACAACTAGAGAAAGCCTGTGTGCAGCAACGAAGACCCAACGCAACCAATAAATAAATAAATTAATTAATTAATTTTTAAAAATATATAAGAAAATATTATTTTTTAAAACAAATGATCCTTTTATAATCACATAGAGGTGGCTACTCTGTGGTTGGTAGACCCACTGACGCTCACAAACGATGCTCAGAACAAAGGGTGACTATATGGTTGGGATGAAGACATCAAGGGAATATACAGAAACCCTGGACATGAATCACTGTCTGCAAAAACCTGGAGATAATCTAGTCCAAACCCCTTCCTCTACAGGTAAAACAACGAGGTCCTCTGGAGGTCACTTGATTCATGGAAACATATAACAAGTGCACAGTTTTAGAACTCAGGACTCAGGCTCTCAGTTGAGTTCCCATCTCACAGTGGTGGGCTTAGGGGACAGTTCAAAAGGGAACTGTTACTGACTTCTTAGAAATAAATGTAGTTCATTATGGCTTCCATTTCAAAAAGTTGTCTTAATATTTTAAAAAGAATTACGTATCTTTCCATGACATGTCTATGGCCTAAAATGAATGACAAATGACTAGAATTAAATAAGTCACTTCATTTACAAGTACAGTTGAGCCTTGAACAATGCAAGGTTGGGGTGCTCCACACCCTCCCCCCATCATGCTGCAGCTGAAAATCCACATGTAACTTCACAATTGGCCCTCCTATCCATGGTCTCACAACCTTGGATTGAACCAACTGCAGATCACATAGAACTGTAGCATTTACTATTGAAAAAAATCCGTGTATAAGTGGACCCGTGCAGTTCCAACCCATGTTGCTCAAGGGTCAACTGTAGTAGAGAATTTTTTTCAGGCTTAAATCATAAACATTGAGAAAGATATGGAGAAAGAAAAATGAAAATATAAAGCTCTACTATCTAGCCCAGGATAGCTCTGCCCAGGATAGCTCTGGTATGTTTTAACTTTCCTCAAATGGCATTTGCAAGGGGCAATCAAAATAACTCTAACACTAACTGAATTCTTATCAATTTGTATCAGATTCACATCAGAGAGTATTACTAATCTAATAGACAAATTTAAAAGTAAAATGTTCCAATCCTGCTAAAAGCATTAAATTAATATAATGAATGCAATCAGGAAATGGAAACATCTGTTTAATCCACTTGAACCATTTGTTTTGGCTAACTTGACATATTAGCTAATATGATACATATGTTATTCCACATGCGTGCTAAAATATTCACTATGGTTACAAAACAAAAGATGGATGACCGGGTGGGAGGTAAAAAAAAAAAACAAACTTACTTTGAATTTTCTAAATGGTATTTTCCCTGAAAAGTTCATTTGACACCAACTAATATGAACACCGTAAACACAGGTTAACATTTAAAATACAGACCATTATTTTCAATACAGTGTATATGGACTGCAACAATTGTATTCTCAAGGACTTTAAAATTGTTTGAAAAGAATATTCCCACTCACTAGGTTCTTTCTTTGGTTAGGAAAACTTACCAATTTCATAGACATTCTTGTTGGCTGAAGTTGAGTTATTGATCTCTGCATATGGGGAATCTCTCCGCGCCGGTGACTTCATCTCCACATAACCACACTCTGAGTGTTTGGGAATAAGGACGGGTGGGTCTTTAATAGTGGCATATGGGTTTTCAGAACTGCTTAGGGAGCAGTTACTTGAATTATATTCAGAATGCTTTCCCAGGTCTGTGAAGAGAGATGGGGTGGGGGGAAGCAAATGCTATTTCATGGGCAACATCATTTATTTTCTTGGCGATTACTGACTTGGGCACATTACTTATTTTTCTTCATAGTTACCTATAATTTTTAACAATGAAAATAATGGCATCCATTTTTTACGTATTTTGGAGAGAATCTTCTATAAAATTACCCATCCACAAAGTAATTTTGGCTCCTCTCTAAGGTGAGGACCAATGTAAACATCATGGATTTGATTTCATTTTTATTATCACACTCAAATAAAATTAATTCCACTCTATTTTACTAATAGTCTCTGAATCCTCAATGCCTTCAGTCAAGACCCCATCTGTTGCTGACCCCAGGAGCATAAGAAGATACTATTATCATGGTAAGGAAGGCAACTATGCTGTGAGGCTTCTTTGTAAAACCTCAGGTCTGGGCACCTGAAGTTACTACTCAAATTCCTTCCAAAAAGAAGGCTTCAGTGAACGTGTAACCAAGCTGATCTCTTCCTCTTTTCCCTGCTATTTCCATTTTCATATTTCTCTCTCCCCACAAGCTATATTTCTTTGAAAGGAATTATGAGTGTTTTCCCAGCAAATCAAAGGCTTGGTTCTCCAAGACTGCTGCTCTAACAGGATCCACCTATGTTCACTCTCTTGCTGGCAGTCAAACGTGCTCGTGTCTTTGCTGGAGTAATTAAACCCCCTAACAATGCTACATTTTCCCTACAGTGCCGCTTTCGCTGGTTTAACAAATTATTTCTGTCTCTGAGTTAAAAAATTTTTTTAATTGTGTTCTGATAAATGTATTTCTTCCTCAAATTTATACTATACCTTTCAAGGATTTTCCCATATAACTTCTGTCAAGTCCAAAAGCACCTGTAACAAAGGAAGAAAAAAATATCCAGTGTGGACTGAAAGAAAGAGAAAAATCATCTAATATTCTCAGGTCCTTGGAGAAGATGGTTTGGGTACCCACTGTCTCCCCACTGCAGGAAATAGCCAAGGATGCTGCTTTCCAAACCTCGACACCAGATCACTTGTGCCAGATGTTTCAGTACTTAAGAGTTTTAAAAAATGTTATATAGCATTCGGAGCATTCTCCTGCTCGTTTCAGTGACTTTGGGAAAGGCTGGTCAATATGGGGCAGAAACTGAGGCACAGATGAATCAGTAGACTTGATTCAAGGGCTAGAACTGAGACAAAGGACTGGGATCTCATCACTTGTTAGCTACGTGACTTTACACAATGTTCAACTAGCTGAGCCTCAATTTTCTTATCTCTAAAATGGGGAAAACACAACCCACCTTCTAAGTCTTACAGGGTTGTTGTGAACATGAAGTGAAATAGACCACAGGGAAAGGCATTGCAAATTCTGAAGCGCCATATAAATGAATGGTGCTTCAGTTACTGTAACACTTTTTTTAAAAGTTTATTTTATTGAAGTACAGTTGATTTAAAATGTGTCAGTTCCTGAGCTACAGCAAAGTGATTCAGTTATATATATATATATTCTTTTTCATATTCAATTATGGTTTATTACAAGATATTGAATATAGTTCCCTGTGCCATACAGCAGGACCTTGTTGTTTTTCTATTCTATATATGTAATAGTTTGTCACACATTGTTGCTAGGAAAAGTTAGCAGTTTCTATGATTCCACTGGGAAAGGACAACTGGAAGTTTCACACTTGAACTTCCCTGGACTCTGCCTCGTGTCTGTTCCCTCGCTGATTTTAATCTGTACCTTTTTGCTGTGATAAACTGTAACCATAAGTATAACAGCTCTTAGTGAGTTCTGTCTTCCTAGCAAATTATTGATCCTGTGGGTGGTCTTGAGGACACTTGAACTTGTAGTTGGTATCAGAAGTAAGGGTGAAAAAAAAAAAAAAAAAAAAGAAGTAAGGGTGGTCTTAGAGATGCTGGACTTTTTAAAGGGACCCGGTGAAGATAGGCAGCCTATGGCCTGACAGCAGCCTAATCAAAGAACTCTATGTTATTCTTTGCCTAATTCCCTTGGCCATCTCCAAACTGTGGCAAAGTCTTGTTAAATGTCTGTCTTGATCTTAGCTGTACAATGGCTAGCCTTCCCCAAGGGGTTAAAGAGAGTAGCAACATGGGGTGGATAGTAAATCAGGGAACAAGAGTGGGGCTATGAGACCAGCCACTCATGGCAGATTCCGTCTTCTCTGCCCTGGAAGATCAGGGTGCAGTTTTAACAAGGAAGCACGTGGGCTTCCTCATAAACTCCTGTCTGTCCCAATCCCTGAACAGGCACTTTCAAATGCTCCAGTTAATCTACTTCATACAATGAGCCAGAACATGATCCTTATCTCTATTTTACAAACAAACAAATCAGTCTTGAGAGGATGACTGGCACAGTGTCATATCACAGAACGAGGAATTGATCTCACAGCTTTTGTGTCAAGTTCAGGGCTCTTTCAGACAGCATCACAACTTTCCCATCATTTAAAACTACTACACACTTCATTATCCATAATGTGCCTTATTCTGTTCTTTGTAAGAAAAGACTTTTTCTATGCAACAACTTTACAGGGATACTAAATGCAGAATTACTTTTGGATGGGAACAAGCCAAGGAGATCCAGAATTTCCAATGAAGATTTTATGTTACTAATAATCAGTCCCTTGGGTCTCACTGAGACAGAAAGCGGAGAAATTTATATGTGACAATTACAGTGACTGTGTGTTGTGTTCTGGAATCAGGACAAACTCCATTCAGTGGAGATAGAATGAGAGAACTTTTCCCTCATTAGTGCTGGGTGGTATTTTACTATTATCAATTCACGTACTTCTTTGAGCTAGATTATTAACCTCCTTAAAGTTAAGTGATTTCACCAGTAAGTATAATGTGAATCTGGTATATAAGTAATTTTACTCTAAGTATGTAGAAATACACATCCTAGTGATAATGTTGGTTATCAATTGAAGAATGCAGATAAAAGTTAAGAATTTGTACTCATTTGCTACCTAAACATTTCCATTTCCATAGTAAGAGGGGATTCCAGAGCCCACAGGGGTTGGTTCCTCCATGTGGCTCAGGTGAATTGACATCTACAGTATTCACAGAAGGATCGAAGTGAGGGGAGGCAGAAGACCAACTGTGAGACCCAATTTTACCCCCTTCCTTCTATGAAATCTTGGACAAGAGAGTTAACCTCTTTGCTTATTCCTCTATAAAACAAGATTTGTGGAAGGGCCCACACAGTAGGGGGTGCCAGATTTAGTAAATAAAAACACAGGAGGTCCAGTTAAATTTGAATTTTAGAGAAACAACAAATAATTTTTCATATAAGTTTGCCTCGTGCAATATTTGGGATATATTTATACAAAAATTATTTGTTTCTTATCTGAAATTCCAATTTAATGGGACTTCCTGGCAACCTTACCACCAAATAAATACATATGAAAGGGTTTGCTGCCCCTAAGACACTGCACACATGCTACTTACTATATCATTCCTCTCCTCCCTGAAAATAAGGGGCTGCACCACACGCTCAATGGGGTATCAGAGCAGTGCCTTAAGTGTGGTCCAGGAATCCCCAGCCCCTTTGCAGGAGGGCCCCGAGATTAAATGCTGTGTTCTCATCATAATATAACACTATTTGTCCTTTCCACTCTCATTCTCTCTCAGGTGTATGTTGGAGTTTTCCAGGAGCCACACCAAGTGTAAGATCACTACTGATCAAACACAGAAGCAGATATGAAAACCTAGCTGTCCTCTATTAAGCCAGATGGTAAAGAGATGTATGAAAGTGTTAAACAGTGCCACTCTTCTCACTAATTTTTTTTGTTTCATTTTGGAAAATGTAGTTATTTTTCATAAAAATGCATTTTATGTTATCATGAAATGAGATGTTATTATAAATTAATAACTAGCTCTTTAAGATGTTCTTAGATTTTATTTGTAATATGGTAAATATCAGCAGATATAACCCATGTCAGTAGGGGTTCTTTGGGCTCCTCGATTACTTTTAAGGGTGTATGAAAGGGTCCCGATTCCCAGACGTTTGAGAACCACTGACTTACTATTTTCAGAACCACTGAATTACTATTAAATATCTAATTGATATCTCTATTTCCTCACCTAAAAGAGGAAGGGCCTCTAGTGAGGGTGCCTCAGATTAACAGAGAGCAAAGAGAAGCACACACCCTGGAACCAAGCTGAATAGGTTCAAATCCCAGCTCCACCATTTAATAGGCTTTGAGAACTTAAGACAAGTTACTTGACCTCTTTATGACTGAGTTTCACAACTGTAACAGGGAGATGATGATGATAATAATGGTACCTATAACAGTACTTGTGAGAATTAGGTGAGTTAATACGTGGAGAGGTGGGATGTAAGCTACGAGCAGGCAGAGATCCTTGTCTCTTTTTATCAATTCCTGGCTCATAGTAAGAACTCAATAAATGTTGAATAAATAAAGCTCTTAGGACAGTAAAAGCCCCATACAGGGATTAGGTATAATCCTATGACTTTGTTTTTCCATGCATGTTTCCAATAGATCGCTTTGGCACTATCATGAATCTGTGACTGTTTGCGGTGACTAAAAGACAAAGATGCTTGTGAAGGTGGGGAAGTGGGGGGCCTTGCCAAGCTCGTTGAGGTAGCCGCCGTGTTTCCAGTCCGCAGGCAGCGTGCCTGTGTAGTCCACCACAGGGCCCCTCTTCCCAGGATTCACATTTTTCAGGTTCACAAACAGCTGATTGTTTTTTGACTGTTAAAAATATAAACAACAAAAGATTTAAAGAGAAAATACAATATGGCACAGTGAAGTGTTACCCATCTGGGGAAAGTAAGTCCATGGCATGTATCAAGGACCGGTCCTTACATGAGGATGCACCAGGAGGCCAAGGTGACCGCTTCCGACCTGGCAGGACTTAGAGGCAGCAGGAGTATGTGTCCCTCGGCCCCAACCATTCCCTCCACTGCCGCAACTCCTCCATTTCCTGCTGTCGCTCTGTGCCAGTTAGACCTTACTTGGGTTTACATACATGGAACTTTGAACTGAAAAAACCAAATTCTTGGTCTGAGCTTTCCCATCAAACACTGTATGATCTTGTACGAGTCACTCTTAGCAGTTTTCTTAGCCATAAGCATGAGGATAAGATGATCTACTTTGCTCCCTCCCTGAATGGGAATAAGAACAAATGGTATGATAAATATCAAAATCTCTGGAGAATATGAAGTGCTATTTAACTATGAGGCACTAGAATTAAAATCCAGCTGCATTAATTTAATTGCAACTGAATTAATTTAATTAGCTTGGTTTTCTTCTAACAGAGAGCTGGAATTAGACAACGGAGACTGGAAATATAATTCAGGTGCAGTTTGGAAGAGAGAAATGTTTGGGATTTCAGAGCACTGTGGAAGAGACCTGGGGGTGAACTGGGTGGTACCAGAGGAGCCACTCTGGGGCCTCCAACCTCTATTGGCATCTGTAAAATGGGATAATGACTCTTGATTCATAGGATTGGTGTGAAGATTAAATCATTCTAATCGTTTTACAAATAGAAATTTGTAAAATAATTAGAATTGCTTGTCACATAGTATTAGGTTGTTTCTATTTGATAATTTTTGACCCACAAAAATTCAATTTCATGTGGTTCAAGTGAAATAAATGCATATTATTGTTGTTGTCATTACTCAAGTACGGGTGGCCAGGAAAGGGCACTAGAAGACAGGTGGTCACAAAAGTCAAACTTGGCAATTTTACCCAGGCCTGAGTCCGCTATAGGTTTGGTCTGAGACATTACTTTAGAACCTCATGCAATGTTAGAAACATTTTTCCAAAGAAGTGCAACAAAAACAGTACAAGTTGTAGAGACAGCGAGATGACTCACCTCGTGGCAGCCTCACTCACAAGCGATGTTTGGAAGTGACTTAAATTCCCCATTACTTAGGGGTTTTTGTCAGTAAACCTGAGATCCTAATACACACCCATGGGATTGTTTAGAGGAATAAATGAGATAATAGACGTATGTACGTAGAACGGCAGCTGGCAAACAGTAGCCCTCATACATGCTTGTTCGTTCTTCTCTCCCCTGCCCACCCTCACTGGCTTAGACCATTTCCTCTCACCTTTGCGATGGTCATCCTGTCCCTGTTGTTGACATGAGGGGATGTGGCACACTGGGTGAGTGTGTGGTAACTGGGATTGGTGAAGTAATGGCTGTTAGCATTTCCACCATTGCTGTGAGGAAGGGTTTCTGCCAGAAGAGAAGGAAATGGTTAAGATGGCAGGCTCCCTACATGCCCGTGGGAAAGAGGGAAGCAAAATAACAAGAACAAATGTTTGGACTGCTTCCATATCACAGGCGGGACAGAATCCCCTCCTGCCCTGCATACGCAGCAAAGCCTCTAGAGGCAGCAGGCATCTGCCTTCCTACCTGCCTCCTGGAAAAGTGTGAAAGTATCCACCAACAACTGCTCTTTGCTTTGGAGCTTGTAGAAGCTGGATAGGCATCACTTTGAAGCTACTTCTGCTGTAACTTTCCTCTTTTTTTAAACACTCGAATTCTTGACACAATATTCCGCACTAGAAGTGCACTACTAAGTAAATCAGCTACTTTATGAATTCCCCCAGAATCACTTTATTTATAAACATGTAACCCACCTGAAATCCTTCAGTGATTGCCCCCAAATTAATAAGTACCTTAAGTTTCCAAATTCTTCACTTATGTGGTTACTTCTTCTCAGGATTGAGCGTGTCACTTAAAAATTTACTTTTTATGGGGTCTCGTGACAGAAAGGAAGATTCAAAAGAGTTTTCTTAAAGAACAGCCTTGGTTCTTGCTTATCCCTCCAAACTGTTTCTTATATAACTTGGTTGCTGTGCAGCTAATGATTCCCATGTGCCCCAGGACAGGCTGGAAGGCACCTTGGAAGAATGCAAGGCCAGAGACAGAAGACCGGGTCCTCATCCCTGATCTGCTCCATGACCTCGATAAAATTATAGCCACCTCCTCCTCTCCCCACCCTGTCCCCCACATATGACAACAGCTTGGGACTGGGTGCCCACCAAAGCTCCTTCCGGGTTGAAATTCCCAACACTTAAAGCAACCATATAATGAATCCAATTTTAAATCCCTCACAGAAGACAACAGTGATGATTTTACCACTGTTGTCACATAAAACGCATTTCTAACAATGCATCTTCTCCAAACGTAAAATTTTCTCAAGGCTGATTGACAATAACAACAGGCAGCAGAGCCAAAAATGCTCAGTTTCAAAAGAACCAGGATGAAGCCTCATTTTTCAAGGAATAAAATGCCTCTAGTGAGTCCAGTCTCACCTGAAATGGCATAGTCTGCATTCATGACCCTCATAGCGGGGGTGTAGGTGACTGCTGGCATGCTCGATTCCTTCCCCTTCTGCTTGTGTCTATAAATAATGAACAACGCCAGGAGGAACAGAACAACTAGGACAAGAATGATGATGCCCGCAATGGCCCCGATCTGGTAGGAATCAGTGGGAAGAGCTGTACTGGTTCTGCTTAAGCTGTTCAGATTTCCAACTATTATAACACCAGCTAGAAAAGGAGAAAAAGAGATGTGAGTAAGGATGACAATGTGCCGGATACATATTTGGTCTCTATTTACAAAAATCTCCCACTGTGCTAATGCCTGGATATTTTCAGTTCATGAAATGTCAATTTAGAAACTTTTGGAAACAGAGAAGGAAGGAAAAACAAACATTCCTCATGTTCAGATGTTGTTGGCTTGTCTGTGCCCAGAAGAGGGCATATCTAAGCCTCAAAAAAGAGACAGGATTTCCTGAACCCAAAGACGTAACAGTAGGGTTTGAGAGCTTCTCACAGATTTCCAACTAAATGCTTAGATCAGCCCAGAAGAGGGCTTCTCTAAGCCTCAAAAAAGAGACAGCATTTCCTGAACCCAAAGACTTAACAGTAGGGTTTGAGAGCTTCTCACAGATTTCCAACCAAACGCTTAGATCAGCAGTTACTTGGGGGTAATAATTTATCTAACTTTTATTGTTCTTTATTTATTATCCAGCATTAAGCTTATGAATGGCTAACTCAAGTGCCTAACTTTATGTCTATCCTTAGCATTTCTAAGAGGAAAGTAATTTTCCTTCCAGTCAAGAATAAGTTCATTAGAAATCTAGCCCAGGGCTTCCCAGGTGGTGCAGTGGTTGAGAGTCCGCCTGCCGATGCAGGGGACACGGGTTCGTGTCCCAGTCCAGGAAGATCCCACATGCCGTGGAGTGGCTGGGCCCATGAGCCATGGCCGCTGAGCCTGCGTGTCCGGAGCCTGTGCTCCTCAACTGGAGAGGCCACAACAGTGAGAAGCCCGCGTACCGCAAAAAAAAAAAAAAAAAAAAGAAATCTAGCCCAAGATCAGGATCTCTCTTGTCCTAATTTCAATGAGCCTTTTACCACAGAAGATATGTTCTATGAGGTATTTTCTATGACAGAAAGGTCTGTCCCAATAATACCTGGTAACATCACCCTAAAACCTTACTCATTAAAATTCAAAATTTCATTTTACATAGTTCTTCCTTGAGTTCCATCAAGTGAAGGCACAAGTGGGGCTGACAATCAAGAAACCTGGCATCTAAAGAAATTGATCCATACATTCTGAACTTTCCCTTAAGCGCTTAGGCTGCAGTTTCATCATCTGTAAAAGAGGAAATAATGAATACATCCTTCATGGCCTCCATGAAGGTACTTCCAGCTCAAATGTCCCTATGACTTTATGATTCTAGATGCTAGACCTTATAAGACAGCCTGCCCCAAAAGGCAGGCACCAAGGCCAGTGGAGTGTGATTACAATGTATTTGTAACAACAATGTTATTGCGGAATATGACATTGTATTGTTATGATGGTCAAATACAAATCATGAGCATGTCAAAGTTATTTTACGAAAGAAAGTTAAATAAGAATACCCACATAGTTTACTGTTTAAGATGACTTCACTTACATCACTATATGAATTTTCTGAAGCCTTTACAGCCCATGTGTTTATGACATAGAGAAAGCACCACATGTGCTAGGAGCTCTCTGAAGGCCATGCTTCAGAACCATCTTTCTCAAGGGAGCCATCCACCCCAGAATCAGAACTGCCCAAGTAGGACTGACTATGTCTATTGCAGGTAGTCCCGGGTGACTGTGATATATACCCTAGTTAAAAACCACAGGAAAAAAAAAAAAAAAAAAAAAAAACCACAGGCACAAGTTTCTTGAAAGCCTAAACATGCACATACCATATGACCCAATCCTTCTATTCCTATGAACTTACCCAAGAGAAATGAAAGCCTATGTCCCCAAAGACTTGACACACTACTGTTCACAACAGCTTTACCTGCAGTAGCCAAAAACTGGAAACAATCCAAATGTCCATCACAGGTGAATGAATGGGTCAACAAATTACAGTGTATCCACGCAATAGAATACTACTCAGCAATAAAAAGAATTGAAGTATTGATACATACAGCAACATGTTTCAAAACTAATTATGCCAAATAAACAAAATCAGACAAAAAAGAGTACAGTATGGTTCCACGTATATGAAATTCTAGGAAATGCAAACGAATCTATAGTGACAGAAAGTAGATCAGTGATTGCCTGGGACCTAGTGGTGGCAGGGAGGGAACTTTGGGGGGTTGATGGATGTATTCATTATTTTTATTGTGGTGATAGTTTCATGGGTGTATACATACATCAGATTTTATCAAGTTGTATACTTTGTGTTGTACATATGTGTTTTATATATATATGTGTGTGTGTATACATATATACAGTATAATTATATATATATGTGTGTTGCTTTTTACAGGTTAATTATATTTCAATAAAGCTGAAAAAAATTGTAGGCACAGTGGAAAACTCATGAGCTTTGGAATCAGGCAAACCTGGTATCAAAACACTAACATATTCTAGATATTATGTAACCTTGGGCAAATCACTCAACTTCTTTAGGGTCCTCATCTGAGTAAGTATCCTTTACTAGCATCCTTACCTTGATCACATCGTGCCCCCTTCCATCCTGGGCTGCAGTAACAGGTCCCGGTGATGTGGTCACAGGTGGAGTTGTTCAGACAGTCACATATCTGGCGACAGCCATAGCCATATGTTCCTGCAGGGCACTCTGAGAAGAAGATGAGAGTCCAATGTAGCTCTCCAGCCTTGGGAACCTGGGGCAAGGGTCTTACTGTATGATCTGGTGTGCCTGGAGGCCAGCCCTTCCAGGGGATCCCTGTCCAAGGAGACTTGTACCACCTAGGGTGTCCTAGAGCTGGCTGGTGTGCCGAGTCACGCTGGGACTCACAGGCCAGGCAGCACAGGGCGGGAGACTGAGGTCCTCATCACGGCTCTCGGCACTTTCAGGTTCTATTGTATGTACCCGCCTCCCTGATGGGGGTTTGTAGAGTGTCTGTGGAGCCCCAATGGAGCTGATGAAGATCATCACTAAGGGCAATCTGAGATGACTCCACCAGGCAAAACTATGGGATAGAAGGGGACTACACTGAAAAGTGTAAACTAGAGATGCTTCTTTGAGAACATGTACTTTTTTTTTTTTTTTTTTTTTGCGGTACACGGGCCTCTCACTGCTGTGGCCTCTTCCGTTGCGGAGCACAGGCTCCGGACGCGCAGGCTCAGCGGCCATGGCTCACGGGCCCAGCCGCTCCGCGGCATGTGGGATCTTCCCGGACCGGGGCACGAACCCGGGTCCCCTGCATCGGCAGGTGGACTCTCAACCACTGCGCCACCAGGGAAGCCCGAGAACATGTACATTTTAACTGTAGGCTTTAGGAGCCTCCTGACAGCACATTCTGACTTGGATTAGCTGGGAGCAGGGGAAGAGGGAGAGGGCAAGCTTTGTTAATTTTCTAGGTAAGAACTTCATTTACCACAGAAAGGCTCAAAATTTGGATTTGCAGGTTGAAGACTGAGAGACTAAAATAGTGAGATTTTCATGATGTAAAAACTTGTAAAGGAGTTGGGCATGAATTTCAAAGAATATACTAGGCATGTTAAATGTAAAAATTATCATGACAAAATACTGATGTTTTTTGTAAAGTGAGCAGCAGGGGGCAATGTGCTATTACTATCAGAGCTCTCTGTCAGACACAGGGTTTCTATTTACACATGAGCATTAGGAAAAGTCTCCAAAAATAAGGATATTTTAATTTGATGTTCAGAGTCATCATGGAAGCACTTAAAATGTTTTTATTTAATAAGCCCATAACCATTCTGACATTCAAGTGAAAGTCAGTTTAGAGCCTATTCTGGTTTCTAGGCATATATGTATGTGTATATATGTTTAGACATTTATACACATACACATAATATTTATATACACAAAGCAGCGTGCAGGCAACTGTGGGACTCAGTATCTGTTTCATGATTAAATGAACTAGCAGTGCAAAACTAAAATGGGGCCATCTCTGTCCAGGCTGATTCCTGGATGTCACTCTTGTTATTTACTAGATGGGAGGATAGGTAGATATATTCTAGAGTTTGGCACATAGACAGCCAGGCAAACCTGGCTGTCCAGTGGTGCTGTGAGGTTCTGGGGAGGGGTCGTGGAGGGAGAGTAGTGCTTTGTTGCCAAAGTCCTACTCTGCTGATCAACCTTTCCAGGCCACATTGCTCCTAGAGCCATGTAATCTTTGTTGCATCCTCAAGAGCACACCCTCTGTAAGCAGGATGTAAACATCCTGCACCATTCCTGTCATTTATGGTGAAAGAGTGAGCCTCATACGGCCCTAAGACCTGATTTATTCATCTTGAACATTGAATGAAAGTCACAGAGGAAGGGAACGATAAACTACTTTGAAATACTCAGTCTAAGGCTAATGTTCTTACAGCCCTGTGAGCAGATGCACAGCTGCTGGGGTAGAAATGGAACCATAAGGATGGGGAATTCCAATAGAGTATATGCTCCCTGGGTGGGATTTTTACAACAAAAAAATTGAAGGCAATATATTGTCTGGAAGTCTGTTAATACTCAGATGAGGAGTAGTTAGTGGAAACGGTATAAAAGTACTATCAAGAGAAGGTTGTCAAAAGCATGGCCGTGTTTTCACGGACTCACCCCTCCCCCACGGCGGGGCTGGCACTGGGCTCCCAGCCCCTCTGCCCCGGTGCACCCAACCTGGCCCTACCGAACGCACACCCCTCCACTGCGAGACCCTGGCACTGCCTCTGCCGTGAGGAACGCCTGACTGCCTCTTTTAAAGCTCTGAGCAGCCACATTCCAAAAATAAGAAGGGGAGGGAGAAAGAGCCAGGATGAACAGATGGAAAACTTGAATTCTGTCTTCATCCTTGTAGCCACACCCCCTCCACCCAGAGCGCTGATCAGGTCCTCAGAAGAATTTTGAGGACAAGGACAGCCAGCAAGAATCCCAAGGTAGCGGAGTCTCTGGGAGGGGAAGGAAGTCAACCGCGCTGTTAAGGGACCAGCCATCAGGTGGAACAACCTCAAAGCTGTGGGTCCTGCCTTCGCATCGTCAGGAGTCCTAGGGGAAATAACAGCGCCTAGAGCTGCCTCGCTCTCACACTCACTCTGCTCGCAGTGCTTCCCCATGAAGCCGGTGCGGCAAGTACACTGTCCGGAGATGTGGTCGCAGTCAGCTCCGTTTTGACACTGGCATATCAATGCACAGTCCTTTCCATAGAAGCCCAGGGGACATCCTGTGCGAGAAGGAAGGACAGCAGAGTCAAGAGCCCGCTGAGGAGAAACCCAGCTCCGCCTCCAACATGTTTGTTTGAACCTGAAGGACGCTGAGCCCGTAGAGAGAGAATAAAGAGAATAATGCACATCGCAGCTTCTCACAACAGCTTCTTTGAAGTCCCAAGATGGAGCTCTCGGGAGGAACTTGTACTTCAAGAGCAGGGAGAAGAGCAGTTCCATGCCTGGGGCGGTTTAACCATCGCTGGTATCCCTGGAGGCAAGCTGGTGTCTTCTAACAAAGCATTCCATCAACCCCATGGAAGTCCGGGGACATTTCCTTTCATGTTTTTCAGTCAACTACTAGAATCCTGGACTCAAATTCCATGGACTGAAATGAGTACTTTGTTAAAATTACCTACATGCTTTTACTTATAGTACAGAATGTCTCCAAATCTGCTACTAGCCCTGTCCTCCCTATCTGTTACTCTCTTATGTAATAGTATCTTCTTCAGCAAAGATGTGCGGTAGAATTCTGATCTTAATAAAACCTGCACTTTATATGTGCATTGCTAAAAAAAGCAATAAGCCTTCTTACTGCCGCACAATTTTCAAGACCCAGCCTACTGGGGCCTTTGGGCTGAGAACATGCACAAGCCCTATAGGCTTTCCTGGGCCAGCAGCTGCCCTGCAAGAGTGTTTCAGGGCTCTCTGCCATCAAGAAGACTTCAATGCGGGCTGCTCAACGGCTGTTTCCAAGCATCACATGTGCTTTTTAATCTTCCCTTTTTCTTACAGAAGTTTTAACGAAAGCTCAACTTTCAAGAAACAGAGGCAGAGCATGGATGCCAGCATGCAATGACATCATTTCCACATAATTATCCAGCACCTACTCTGTGCCAGATTCTTTTCCTGCATCCTCTCATTGAATCTTTTCAATAACCCAGAAACACAGGGATAGATATTCTCACCCTATGGTTGGAAACTGAGCCCAAGTCACACAGCCAGCAAATGGCAGGATGGCAGGACTACAATACAAACACGGGGAGGTCTGGCTCCAGACCCCACGTTCTTCCCACTGTGCTGTGCTACTTTTACTTCAAAAGGTTCCCTGATTGAAGCAGGTCCTAATTTTAGAATTATGCACAATAACTTTTCCTTTTTCTTTTCTCTGAAGAGCTGAAAAACTTTCTATATATACAATCTTGGCAGAATGTGTTTGAGACAGCCTCCCTCCTCGTCAATTTTTCCTTTCAAATCACGGCTCAAGGTCTACACCCCCTTCTAGAAACTTCCAAAAGACTTGTTCAGTCTGTTCTCTAATTATGTTCTCTAATTAGTATTAAATAAGAGTTGACTGATTTCTGACCCATCTTTCTTCCTCAGCTCATTTCCGTGATTTAAAATTATATATTATTATTACTGATCACCATAATACATGCTTTCCTGTCTTGCCTCCTTTATTCCACTGAAGACAAGAGGGCAGAGATCAGTCTTCTTATCCCAACAGTACTGAGCTGTGGAGTACTTTGTACGTTATACCCTATGACGCTAAAAACCTCATAGAAGAAGAGACAGTGAAGACATTGTGTGACATAAAATGGAAAAAAAGAACTAGTGGTTCTTAAAGCATGATGCCAGACTGACATCACCCCTTGGAAGGCTGTTAGCAATGTGAATCCTCAGGTCCCACCCCAGACCTAATGAATCAGACACTCTGGGAGCGGGGCCAGCAGTTGTGTTTATCCAGCCAGCCGGGTGATTCCGGAGCTCGCTAAAATTCAAGACCCACAGAATTGGTCTTCTCCAGGAGCACACATTAGGTCAGGCAGTGAGGCTTGTTGTCTTCACTTCCTTTCTAATCACTGCCACTTATCCTAACCTTTGTGCTGCCAGAATTAATGACAGGGAATCTGAGCCATGGAAATAGGGCCTGGAGAAAGGAGAGAAGTGAAAGAAGCTGCACACCGTCACTTATAGCATCGCTCCACCTCAGTGTCCTGATACGACACAGGGACAGCAAACCTGGAACGTGGTATCTCTTAACTGCCTAGAGGAATTTAGATGTCTCAGGGTCACTGGGTGACGAAACCCTCCAAAGCCAGGAACCCTGGGGAGCTCAGCTCATGCATGCGCAGGGCAGGGCCATGTCCCCTGGGGTGGGCCCCCCCTTGGTGAGCCTCCGAAGGCATGCCACTTACTCTGAGTGCAGTAGAGCCCCGTCCAGCCCGGAGTACATTTGCATTCCCCATCGTAGGCGCTGCAGAAGGCCCCGTTGTGGCAGTTGCACGTGTGGATGCAGTTGGGACCCCAATGCACAGGTGGGCAAGCTGAAAGCACAGCATGCATGGAGAGCTCTGTGAGAGTCCTGAGGCCAGTACCCCGAAGAGAGGATCCCACCCGCCTTACACAGCTCCTCGCGTGTGACAGGTCAGCAGTGAGCATAGGGACTGAGAAAGACCATGCTCCACATCAGTCTCAATTCCGATGGTAATGCTGATGGCGACAGCAGCCATCATGACGGACATGGTATTCGTACACAGACTGCAGGGCGAGGTGGGCAGAATAAACATCATTCCAAATTTACAGATTTAGTTATTTAACAAATGCACATTGAGACCTATATATGCCCAGCACTGTTCTAGGCTCAGGGGAGATAGCAGAGAACAAGACAAGGTCCAGACCACCCTCTGAAAGCTTGTAGTTTAGTAGGGGAGGCAGGCAAACCAACCAATCACCCAGCCAGCCAAAAAAATAAGGGCAGTAAGGACTATAAGAAAAAATAAAATGGGGAAAGGGGGACAAGAATGATGGGGGCTACTCCTTTATGGAAGGCCTCTCTGAGGAGAGGACATTTGAGCAGAGACCATATGCACAAGATGGTGTGACTCGAGAGAAGTTAAGGAACCCAAGGTCATATAATTCACCTCTGTGATGTCTAAACCTGCACGTGTCACTCTAGAGCTGTCCCTAGAGGCTTGTTTTAAATGTGAAGGTTCCCATTTGTTTGTAAGACTTGGTTTACTGTAAAAACTCTTAACTGGACAAAGCAGAAAATAGTCAGATTAAATCATTAGGGGTCATCGCCTACTGAAGAGCAATCAGAACCTCAGATGAAGTATCTGTGAAATAACATTTAAAATTATGGGGTAAAATGATTTGATATACCAAAGAAGTACTTTTTATTCATACTAACACTTCAAGAACTACTTAAAAGAAGAAACACAGTTTCTATATGGTTACCCAGTAGGGAATATGGCCCCATGAAGATAATAAATAAATATGAAGTAATTAAAAAATGAAAAAATTTTCTCCCATAATTGTGTGTACCATTTTTGCCCAAGAGCAAGGGAAAAATCATAGCTGACACTTGAAGTCTGGAATGAACTTCTGAATGGATTTTCTGAGTACAAGACCCTCATTTTACAAATGAAGAATCATTTTAGTGAATAAGCAAAGTGCTACCTATTTAGGTTCTTTCCAAGACATGAGTTGGATTTAAATTCGGGACCACTGCATAGAACTCCTACTGAGGGGAAAAAAGCCACTTAAAAATGAAAATAACATATCTTATAATTATTCATATAGTCTTTCTTGATTATTTAAGTACTCATACTTCAATCCTAAAGAATTTGAAAACAAACGTAAATAAATGGTTTATCAGTTGTTCCCAAACAAGACTTACGTTGAGAGCAGTCACTGCCGATCCAACCTGGGTAACACTGACAAGATCTGTCAATGGGGTTACAGGTTCCATTGTTGGTACAGGTGCAAATTCCTGCACAGTTTTTCCCAAATCTGCCACTGGGACACACTGTGAATAAATCATAGGTCAGAAACTCACAATTACATCTCATCTCACAGAACCCTAGACTCAGGATAGGAAATGACTTTAAAGGTCATCAACCCAGCCGTCCATTTGGTAGCTGCCTCTACTCAAGAGCATCCCTCATCCTGAATGAGCTCATTTTTACAAACATCTGAAGCCAAAGACCCTCATTAAGGCAACATAAATCAGGAGACATCACCACATTTCTAGAAATCTTCCTGGCTCCTTGCTCAGGGAGTCAAAATCCTTCCTCATATTGATTTTTCATGGAAGGCTGTTTCCAATTAAAACTGAAAAGTAGCACAGCTCAGAGAATAAAGAGATTGTGCTGGATTGGCAAGCCAGCTTTTCCAAAGCTCAAAGTCATATTTACAGAAGCTGCAGCCACAGCATACCAGAAGGCACCGCTAGCTGCTAGCTGAAGACGCACGTGTCCTTTGGGAAGCCTGAGGACAGGCTGCATGGGGCGTGCTCACCACCACGTATTTCTCCCAAAGCCTGCGCACCCTACCTTCATTGCAGAGGGCGCCTGTGAAGCCAGGCAAGCAGTCACACAGGCCTGTGATGTGGTGGCAGGGCCCACTGCTGTGCACACACTGTGGACACGTCTGGCTGCAGCGATGCCCATAAAAACCAGGGGAGCAGACTGAAAACAGAAAGGAAATAGTTATCTTCCCGGAGATGTGTTTCTCTCTTATTCCACATAAGGATCTAGTTCAAGTTTGAGGTAAAAAAAAAAAAATTCTTTTTAGTGATACTGAGAATTTTCCAAGTATAAAACAACAACAAAAGGAATGAGGGCACTCTTTAATAATGAAAAGAAGCCAGTAAACTCTGAATTGCTTCAGGGCAGGCAAAATGTCTTAGTTCTCTTTATTTTCCCATTTATGGCCCCAATTAGCTCGAAGCTTGGCATAGAGCAGGGGCTTGAGGAATTTTTGTTGAGCAAATAAATTAAATAAATAAAATTCTAAACACTAACAAGGCCCAAATAAATACTTTCAAGCCACGCGTTAATCCTTTATTCTTTAAGAGTCATTTCTGGCAATAAATAGATCTACAGTCAGAATTAAAAGATTGTTCCTCCTCAAAATGGTCCAGGTTAACGACTGTGACTGAAAAGTGAAAAAGCAAAATGCTTTATAATTAGGCGCTTCCCAAGACATTATTTGGATTTAAGTATAGAATGACAGCATAGAACCCTTAATGCAAAAAAAATCATAATCAAAAAAATAGAATAATGTATCTTACAATTAGTCATATATTCCTTTCTTGATTACATTTACTAAAAGATTGAGGGAAATCTTATGGATCACTCCCTAACTCAAAAATTCTGTTGACCAATGTCATCAGCCCCCATTTTGAGCTCTGCAATCCTATTTTCCCCCGAGCACTGGCTTTCAGACTACTAGAAGGACGTATGACTTGCCGCAAAGTTTGGCTGATGTTGACTTCTGGTAATTGAGGTAAGGCCAATGCCAAAATGGTTGAATAAAATAGTTACAGGTCAATGGATTTCTGGAACACCATTTGCAAGATTTAAGGCGGGATCAAGAAACTGATGATGATGCCAACGAGGCAATGAAATCATTCCTGAGAAGAAATGGCTAAAGCCCCATCTGTTAGGTTAGTCCTGAAGGTTGGAAAGAATGAAGCCTTTGGGGAAGGGCTATCGAGTGAGGCCAGCTCTGCAAAGGACAGGGTGACCTACGCCACTCTCCCCTGCCCTCGACTGCAACAGAACACTTCTATGAATTGAGGGGTGGGACAGAGATCAGGATTCTGTACACAGAGATCTGAGAAGGGAAGATGGAAACCGCCGTCTAACAAGACACTTACTTCTCTGACAAGTGGTGCCTCGGAACCCTGGTGCACACTCACAGATGCCGTCATCGGGGGAGCACGAAGCCCCGTTTTTACAGTAGCAGGGCAAGGAGCAGTTGGGGCCCCAGCGTCCCTCAGTGCACACGCTGTCACAGTGGACACCTGAAACAAGGCACACGGGCAAGGCTGAGTGAGAAGCCGTTGGGGCGGGCGCCTGGGATGATAAGTCAGAGACCAGGACCAAGGTCACCGTATCGACTCTGAGGTATCACGGGCAGCAGTGAGTGGGGATGATGCAAGGCTTAAAATCCACTTATACACATCAATACATCATCATATATTGGATCATATATCATGTCGTCATAACATTAAAATAATCACAGAACTGTTTTCTGTGGCATCATAAAGGAGAAGAAATAGAACAGCTTGGTTATACTGATTTTTCTTCTTTAGGAGGAGACAGCAGAGGAGAAGCCCAAGGGCTCTGTCTATTGAAGGCAAAATTTATAAAAAATACTATATCCTTTAGCCTCCGGCAACTTCCTCCCTTCCCCATTCTTTGTTTTTATGGAGAAATGGACAAAGTGTAAAAAGATAAGGTGAAGCAAAAAGTGGTTAAATTGTGTTACGTAAAGAAAATCTTCCCCTGGAGCAAACAAATAAACACAGTCTTAAAATATTTTGAAAATACAGTGTGCAAGACAGAAAGATATACTAATCTGTGCCACGAAATTCCTCTTTAAACATTTAATCTGCCATTGGGGAGACACAGGCAGAATATCACAAATGAAGTTACTCATAGCTGTTGTCTAAGCTATTGATTATTATGAACCCATATGCAGGTGTTTAACTCTCAATCTGGAAATAGAGAAACTTCAGAGTCAGTTATGAGTGAACAAATGCCTAAAGGAAACAAAGAAAATCCAAAGTTGCAAAAAATAAAAATAAAGCCAGGTTTTATTTGAAATAAATGGAAGTTTCTTTTGTAAATCTGTATTCGAAATGCCACAGGGGGCTCTTTCTTGTAAGTCAGAATACTTCACAACTCAAAGAAATGCTCCTTGCATTGAGAGGCAAGAAGAATGAGTTATAATTAGGAGTGAACTGGAGACTGCTGGCCTCAGACCAAGTGAAAACACAGTAGGAACAAGCCCACTCCCACTCTGACGATTCCAGAACACGAACTCCGCCCGCACCAAGGAGGCTGACAAGGCCCTGTTTTGTATTAAAGTTTTTGCTCCTAAATTGATTAGGAGAAAAGTTACCATGGCCCAAACCTTAACACAGAAGCAGCCCCAAACCATAAAGTGAACGTTGCTAACTGGTGGCCAGTCATTTCTGCTGAAATAACTCCACTTTTGACTGTTCCTGTTTTTCTCTATCTGAAAGTCTTCTGCATGGTACAGGCTGTTAAGTAGGCATGAAAAAGCACAGACCTCATTGTGTTTCGCTTGAACTTACAACAGACTGTTATTTTAGCTTGGCTGCTGGCTGAAGAAAGGCAAGCAGGCCTGTTAGAAGCCAATTGGGGTTTAAGTGTTCCTCATGAAATAAAACGTGGAATTTTGGCCTACTATGATATTTTCTTTCTTGAGTTCACAAATATTTGATCTTTCTTTCAAATCTCGTTCGAAAAACTGAGATGGAATTGCAAATGCTATGTTCCCCAAGTGTGCTAAAGCTGCCCCAGAGCCTTAGCTGGTGTTTTGACTCATAGCTCTACTAGGCAGAAGCATCAAACGGATTGAGGAGCAAACCACTTTGAAAGAGGCTGCAAATCTAAAGTTTGTTTTCCAAATTTGAAAGAAGTACCCATAAAGGTAACCCGCTACAGGCTTCACTCTCTATTCAAGTTCAAGTCCTGAGCTCTGATGGTGAGCCAGGACTCCTATTTAGCAGCAGCTAATATGGGACACCTGCTTCATAGAGATCCAGACGACCCTGGCCATTTTGGTTTAGAGCTACCCAGGCAAATCCGAGTTAGGATTTTAAAGAAGTGGAAGCTGAATGATTATCTGGTTAATCTGAAAATCATCCTGAAAATTAGTCCTGATTTTTGACACTTTTTTTGTGGGACAGGCGTTTGCAGGAGGTGGAGATTTAGCCATTTATGGTGATTTAGTTTATCAACTACTTACCAAATCTCTACATGACAATAAATGCAGTTAAGATGGAATACACTTTCGATCAAAAAGCATATGCTGCTTTTTCACATTAGAGATTATCATGATTTATGTATTAATTAGCACATTCTCAATCAAAGCATGTCAAGAAAAATGACGCCAGGGCAGATTGGCAAATCAGAATAAAGTGATCCTTTATTTCATATCTGTTTCCTCTTCTCTAGTAGGTTTGTCCAGCTGGTTAACATAACCATCAGTTACAATCAACTTTATCTAGGTAATTTTCATAGAAGTAACAAGGCCCCTGATATAGCAAGGAGATCCATTGCAAAGATAAGCTTTTTTTCACATGATTTACCCGTCATTTCATTTCCAGAGAATCACAGGGAATTCTAGAGATCATCTATCAAGCCTTCTGTCTCCAATCATATAAGCATATTTCAACAGAACCAAGCTTACATTTAAATAACTTTTATTTTAGGGCTGCAAAGAAGTCTTTCCTTGGCAAGTAAATTATAACAATTCTATTACCAACTTGCTTTAAAAATTCAATTCCTTTTTTTTTTCTCTATCACTAGTAAAAGTGAGTCATCATTTTGCAGATATTAATGCCAAATCTATTTGGAGACAAATATAAAGCATGTTTCAGTCAAGGGGCAACTCCAGGAAAAAAGCATGAAGCTGTCTTTTTTCCTCTTGCTGCACCATTTTCTCCTATTGCTATTCCTCCCCTCTGGACCTCTATGCCCTCCTGTTATCTTTCATTTCATCCTACAGTCAGAAAAAGATAAGATAAATGTATCATTGCTGAGGTGTTATCTTCTCTAGAAAATATTAGTATTTTAAGACAGCACACATGTTAGAAGCCTAAGAAATAAATCTCTAGCTGTGGAATTTCAGGCAGTAGGGCTGACTGAAATTTAGGAGGTAGTACTGAGGTAAGTGCTTCTCTAGGTCACACTTGGTATATGGCCACTGATATGACCTCCATATAGGGCTAACCCTGCAATGAAACTTTCTCCAGGATAGGGAATTGTAAGTTTGCTTTAACCATTTTTGGGGGGGGGGGGGCTGTGTGTTTTGTGTATGTGTGTATTTGTGTATGTGTTTTATTCCTTAATTATTTCCATTGTTCTTATCCTACTCTTTGCCAACCTTGCTGGAGTGCTATAAGACGTCTTTTTCTTTCCTTGTTTGTCAAAGACAGAAAAGAGAATTCAGCTCAATAAACATTCAAGGGATCTAGAAACTGCTGGCTTGCTCGTGAAAGGTTCTCTAAGAAAGACCTCCAATTCTAGAGTGATAATGGCCCCAGAACAGGCATATCCAACCCTGTCTGGGGATCATGATTAGGGAAGGAGTTACCTTGTGAAGGTGGAGGAGGGTCCCAGGCTAACAGAATGGTGGGTGCAAGGTTCATGCCCTAAGAAGTATGTGTCTATCCTTCAGAAATCACAAGTGTTGGGGACAGCTGAAATTGGTGCTGGGAAAAGCAGGAAAGGCAACGGGGCAGCAGGCAGTGGTCACATAGGGAAGAGCCAAGGATGCCATGCTGTGGAGTATGAGCTTCCTCCTGGTGTTAACAGAGACCAGATGGACAATTAAGTAGGAGAGAGGCATAGTTAGATTTGTGCTTTGTAGGAGGGAAGATGATGGTTTGAAGACGATGAGCCTGGAAGAAAGAAGACATGTCAGGTGGCTATTTTGGGTTACCCAAGTAAAAAGTGATAAAAATGACAAGGTCTTGAATGAAACCAATGGCACCTGGGGGCAGGATGAATTCCACAGAGGTGCAGGAGAGAATGCAGATGAAAGACCATCCCCCCGCCCATATTCCATCCAGGGTAGTTTAGGAATTCTGGCAGCTCTGTGAGGGAGAGACGGATGATGCCTGCTTTTGTTCACTGCAGTGCCCAGCACATGGAGGGTGTTAAATAAATGTTTGTTGAATGAGTCAATAAGCACAGTTCCTCTTTCCAACATAATATTCAGAACCATTTTCCAACTGTATGGAGCAACCATATCATTCTTTGCTTCTCCGAAGAAGTTACGAGAAGAGCACTCAAACCAGGAAGCCCAACACATGAATGTTTTGTGTACCTAAAATGGGGACTCTTCCCAGCTAAGGGGGTGGAAATGTCTGCTCTGCTTATTTTGGGCAAGACAGACTTTGATGAGCTTAGGTCTGTGATTTTAAATGTTAGTGCAGATTATAAAGCAATAGAAGAATTATGGGACATCTTAAGGAAATTCTTTTGGAATGTTTATCAATACAGATAGAGGCTTTAATACGAGTTAATTCAGGAAACAACTTCCTACACTATTTGGAAGAAGGAACAAAATCGGAAGGGGATATCTTTAAATTTGCAGGACTCTCTAGTTCAATGGAAGCATTTTTTCCTGATAATATTCTAACACTGATAAGGAGGTCTGTGCGGGACTGTTTTTGCCAGGACTGAGGACAAAGAGCTCTTTGACAGCCTTCACAAGTTGCTAGGCAATGGCTGAGTGATCGTGATAAACTTCAGCTAAGCAGCTCTAAAGAAATGTTCGTGCATTTAATGCCTGATGCATTATGCCCACGGTCTCCACGTGAAATCAGCATTCACTAGGCATTTGTGATTGCATGAATGCAGTAAATAAATCATCTGGGGTGTCATTATTTCCCCTCTCAGAGATCTAACCCAAACTCCTTGTCTTGCTTAATTGTTTATATTCCTCATACAAGTATTGCAATATTTGGGGCGTTAATGAATGAAGGAAATGATTTTGATTTGATGTCTTGTTCCCGAGCAATGAGCTACTAAATATCTATTAGAGCAAAGAGTGAGATTTGTTAACAATCACTGGGCCTGGTGATTATAGGAGAGAGGAACTAAATTATTTAGTCATAACATTATCTCTGCTTTTCTAATCCTCTGGACACCTGAAGCAGAGGCGTATGGCAGTGTAGACAAGTGACTCCCTGGCCTATCCACCTCTGCCCACACAATGCCTTCCCTGAGAGTCATGAATGTCTTCCTGCCGGCCAGGGGCCGGTGCCACCTCATCTTCCTGTTCCTAGCACCGAAGCACTGCGGTTGCATACAACGTGGAGATACTCAATAAATGGTTGTTAAATCAAATTTTTCTCTTTCGATACCATAAACGTTAAAGGAAGAAGGAACTGCTATATTGGTAGCCAAGTTGAAAAAAATCTTGATTAAATAAATAATGTAAATCAGAGATGTTTGTATTTGCAGTGGCAACACAAAACACCAGAGAGCATGGCCCGCCTTAGTCCAGGCCCAGATAAAAGCAAACAGAACGGAATGCCAGGCAGATTAGGGATCTGGAAGCTTGGCTTTTACAACAGCCTTTCTTTTGGGAGGGCGAGCCCCTCCCTCCACCCTCACTTTAGGGACCCCATGTTCTGCTTTTAAATTACTCCCTCCCCCAAGACCATGTGACAGACAGACATATGCATGTGCTAAACATTTCCCACCCTCCTGCCCCAATATCTTAAAGGGTCAAATAACGAGTCATCTGCACTTGTGGCTGATTGGGTGCAAAGCACGTTGATTAAAACTCATGTGCACTTGAATCTGCACTTCTATGTCACTTGACAAAGAAAGTTGGGTCTCCCCTTACTATGACAATTCAGGCATCACCGATCAGTGTCCGAAGCAGCAGCTCCCTTACTCAGCTGGTCAAACTCGGTGTGTGGGGGGAAACTTAGAAAGGGGGACTGTCCTTCTGGAGAGGTGCTGGGACCACTGCAGGCCTGGTTCTGCTTGCTGAAAAGAGTAGAAAAGCTGGCCTCTTCTCATGAAGTTGCCTGCAGTGTTTCCTCTTTCCAGTGCCCCCCTTCCTGGCTGAGCTCAGACGAGCACCCCACCTCTCTTCCTACTCTCCTTTCCCCTCCTCATCATTATCCAAGCCTTGCTAGTCCCACTCTCTATCCTAAGGCTCCTAGACTTTGCTTTGGCATCTTAATCTCCCTTCTCTCAGTTTAGCATTTAACTTTTTTGTTCCGGAATGAATGTATCTCTAAGCCTCCTCTAGTCTTTTGCCACTGGCTATGAGGTTTTCTGTCACAGAAATGTTCCCATGGACTCCAACCTCTTCAATCACTAGAGTAGCAAGGTAGAGCAGAAGCCAACCCACAGATGGGTAATTGCCCCTGCAATTTCCGGGGTAACTTTTTAAATAACAGACAGGGCCAACAGGTAAGGTTGTGCAGGTTGTACACTGCACAAGAGCCCCTGGCTAAAGGGCTGTTAGAGCAGAAATCCAGCTCGTTGCTTTCTACCACCAAGAAGCACACCCTGAGGGAATTCCAAATCTTTTCCAAATTTGTCTGAACGGTACTTTATAGGCTGGCAATGGCTCCATCCTCCTCCTCATGCACCCTCCAGACTGTCATTTAGTAGGTGTGAAGTGGGGATCAGGAATATATGAGTTAAAGGAGTTCCCAGGTGACAGTGATCTTAGCCAGGGTCGGGAACCAGCCTGGAGACTGCATATCCTCCCAGACAGCTGGAATGAAATCTTGATTAGCTGTAACACTCAGCAAAGAGGTGATCTAGCTGACTGAAGTCAGAGCAGAAAGGAAGGGGAAAGAAAAACATCAGCGTGTTTCTGTTTTGGGGAAAAACTTTATAAAGCATATCACTCCACTACTCTGGAAACACACATACACACACACACATACACCTAACTATATTTCACTGACACCTGGAATTTCAGAATAATGATTTTGAAGAGGCAGTCTCATTTTATTAGAGAGAGAGAGAGAGAGAGAGAGAGTGTGTGTGTGTGTGTGTGTGTGTGTGTGTCTGTGTGTGTGTGTGTGTAGCAGAGGTGTGGGAGAAGGAGCCCAGGACACAGCCTATATCTTGTTGATGTTTCATTTTTTCCCATTTTTTTAATGCAATCTGCCTCTGTTTGATAAAGTAACCTATTGGCTAAACACATCAATAAATTAAGGTTTTAATTAAAAACATATAATAAAAGTGCATGTCTCTTCTTTTGAAAAATGCTACATTTCTTTTGGAAATAGTATCTGGGATGTCAGATGCAACTTTTGGTTAATATTTATGGTAGTACATTTTGAAAACTTATTTTATGACTAGGTAAAAATGGGACTATCAATTATAGTAGAAATAAATAAGAGTCTTGTTTCCTTTAAGAAAAAAGACTGTCAAACATTAGAAAAGAGAGTGAAGTTACAAGGATGGTGATGAGCCCCTTGGTGAGAAAGCAAGCTGACCTCCTCAGCATATCATGTCAGTGCCTGACTTTCTCAATGTGGGTATGTCAGTTTCTTTGCAAAGAGGGATAAAGGTCTCTTGACCCTTCTTTCTGGATCCATACTCCTTGGCCAGATCAGCCTCTCCCCATCCTCAGCAGCTGAGCACATTTGGTGCCTCTACAGTATCTTGACGATTTGGTCGAGGGAAGAGCCCAGGTCCCTGTGTTAGATTTCATTGATTCCTTCACAAAAGCCTCCCTGTCATCCCACATACTTGCTACCGTCTCCAGCGATTCTCAACATTTCACCTACAGCAATCTCCACAATAAGGAGGAAGGAAAAAGAATCACTTGCTTCCCTGGACTGAGGTTACTTATTTTGCCCCAAACCTGATATCTAAAGGAAAAGCAAAGCTTTCTTCCTATTTTGAAATGTCTTTATGAGGCACTTACTCAAAACAAGTATGTAATGAAAAATGATGAGTCTACCCAGTTTTGACAATGAAATGGTGTTCTGTGTACATAATACAGAGTCTACTCTTCTTTCCTTTTAGAAAAATAAGCCAATTCTTGATCCAACTGTACGGTGTTTTCCAGAACTTCAGGAACTTTCTTTTCCTCTACATATGTTTGCTTATACAAGTGTGTTCTGTTGAGTGCAGGGGATGACTGCTCTAAAAAATGTCTCCCAGCAGTCTTAGATACTTACAGACCAACAGCCCATGCAGAAGACCCATAGGAATTAAACACTGGAGCCATGAAGCAAAGAGATGGTGGGCAACAAGTGATAGAACAAATGAAGCAGCAAAACTTCCTCCCCTTTGGAGAAGCAGACCAGTCACAGATGGACAGAGGATTACAAGATTATGTTGTGTGGGGCTTCCCTGGTGGCGCAGTGGTTGAGAGTCTGCCTGCTGATGCAGGGGACACGGGTTCGTGCCCGGGTCTGGGAAGATCCCATATGCCGCGGAGCGGCTGGGCCCGTGAGCCATGGCCACTGAGCCTGCGCGTCCGGAGCCTGTGCTCCGCAACGGGAGAGGCCATAACAGTGAGAGGCCCGCATAACGAAAAAAAAAAAAAAAGATTATGTTGTGTGACAAAGCCACCGCATCCCCACAGGAGCTCCACAGGTCTAAGGCCAGATGGGATCATTTGTCTTACCCCATGACCCAGACTATGGAATGTAACTAACACATTTTCTAGCTGGCTTCAGGCTAAATCATATCTCTTGCTTTTCTCATGTATACTAGCACACGCTTTTCACAGGCTTGTTCTAAATCATCAAAGCAGGTGTATACTTGATCAATGACTGTTGTGTTCAGGAACATCTCACATTTCCTCTATATTCATAAGACAAAAGTAGATTTGGTGGAGTATGGCCCAAAACAAATGATGTGACTTCTCTGTTAGTTAAGTTCTGAATTTGCCAGGGGGCTAAAATGCTATTTGCTTCACTGTGGTCTTTGAGAACTTAGTACTGGTCACTACATTTGAGAACTTCAAGAACGCTGTGAAGTCACAAAATCTGGTTTAATCCCTGGAGGGATGTAGTTTTAACATTTAGTAATTAAGAGCCAAACAGAAACATGGGAAGGTGGAATTTCACATTGGGAAGTCAGTTATCTCAGCCTTTGCAAGTCAGGGAGGAATCAGAGGGCCAGGGAGTCCTTGTTTCTGTGGGTAGCTCCTATTGACAGAAAATGAAGTCTATTACACAAGCCTTGACCTGTTTCCCAAGGTAGCTCTCAAACACTAGAAATCAAGCACACTACAGTTTTTCTCAGTTTACTCCTGCCAGAAGCCAAAGAAGCTCTCAACAAATTCCAAAGGGCTGAGAGACACCACTGCAGAGGTTACTGTTGGCCTCCTGTGTTCAAGGATCTGAAGACTTAATATTGATAAGTTGGCAATATTACTCTCATGGATCTATTTATTCAATCCTCTTTAATTTTACACCTTGTTTCTTTGCAGGAGCTAACATGCTGATCCTAAAATACATATGGAAATTCAAAGGACCCAGGATAGCCAAACAATCTGGATAAAGAAGACCAAAGTTGGAAGACTCACATGTCCCAATTTTAAAACTTTCTACAAAGCTACAGCAATCAAAAGAGTATGTTACTGACATAAGGATAGGCATATATATCAATGGAATAGAAATGAGAGTCCAGAAATAATTGCTGTCACATTTATGGTAAATTGCTTTCTGACAAGGATATCAAGACAATACAGTGGGGGAAAGAATGTTCTTCTCAACAAATGGTGTAGGGACAACAGGATATTGACATACAACTGAATAAATTTGGACCCCTACCTCACACCATATATAGAAACAAACTCAAAATGTATCAAAGACCAGAATGTAAAAGCTAAAATTATAAAATGCTTAGAAGAATACTCAGGCATAAATCACTGTTATCTAGGATTAGGCAATGGTTTCTTAGATTTGACACCAAAAGTACAAGCAACAAAAGAAAAAAGTAGATAAACTGAACTTTATAAATATAAAAACTTTTCTGTGGCAAAAGACACCATCAAGAAAGTGAAAAAATAATCACAGAGGGAAAATGTTTGCAAACTATATATCTGAAAAGGGACATAGAGCTAGAATATATAAAGAGATATTACAACTCAATAATAAAAAGACAAATAACCCAAGTTTAAAAATGAGCAAAGTATCTGAAGAGGTATTTCTACAAAGAAGATACACAGATGGCCAATAAATACATGAAAAGATGCTCAACGTCATTACTTATTGAGGGAATGCAAATCAAAAACACAATGAGATAAGGTTTCACACCCACCAGGATGGCTATAATCAAAAAGATAATAACAAGTATGGTGAGGATATGGAAACTTCATACACTGCTGGTAGGAATGCAAAATGGTACAGATGCTTTGGAAAACAAGTGCAGTAGTTCTTAAAAAGGTTAAACTTAGAGTTACCATACAACCCAGCAATTCCACGCCTAAGTGTATACCTAAAATATATACAACCACACAAAAACTGTACAAGAATGTTCATAACAGTATTTTTCATAATAGCCAAAAAGGTGGGAACAACCCAAATGTCTATCAACTGATGAATGGGTAAATAAAATGTTGCCTATCCACACAGTGGAATATTATTTGCTAGTCAAAAAGAATGAAGTATTGATATATGCTCCAATATGGGTGAACCTTAAAAACATACGCTAAGAGAAGGAATCCAGTTACAAAATACCACATATTATATGAATCTATACAATATCCAGAATACGCAAGTTTACAGAAACAGAAAGTAGATTAGTGGTTGCCTAAAGTAGAGAGAAGGGTGTGGGAGGGTGAGTTGGGAGTAAATGCAGAATGACTGCTAATAGGTACTAATAGGGTTTTTGTTGTGGGGTGGTAATGAAGACCTTCTAAAATTGATAGTGGTAATGGCAGTACAATTGTTTGAATACACTAAAAACCACTGAATTCTACACTTTAAATAGGTGAATTCTATGATATGTGAGTCTATCTATCTACCTACCTACCTACCTACCTACCTATCTATCTATAAAAAGGTTGCTAGTTATCAGCACTGAGCACCATGGTCCTCTCATATAATTCTCAGAAGTCTTCATCCACGCTGAAAATAAATCTCAGCGTAACTTCCCTCTCCCCCCAGCACTTCTTGGACTAAGTCCATGCATGGCAGTAGGGTGTAAAAGTTAAGAGAGCTGGCTACATGGTGGGACAGCATTGGTGCAAATCCCATTTCTCATGTTTACTGACTCTGGGACTCTGGGTCAGGCCACTTAACTTCTCTTTGCCTCAGTTTCCTCATCTGTAAAAAGGAGAAAATAATATTTTCTACCTCATAGAGCTGTAAGCCTGCAGTAAGCGCTCAATAAGCATTACTTATTATTATTTCTCTAGAGTCTTCTTTGTGTGCATTTTTGCTAAAAGGTAAGGCCACTCCATAATTTCCTCAACATGACAACTCTGGTATGGAGGCTAAGAGTCTTCTCTGAAAGACCCATCTTCTGAAAATATGAACCATCACTGAAGAGAATACTGGGCTCGTCACCATCAATTTCTCTTTTAGAGGACAAGTTAAAAAACTATTCTCGAGGATACTGAAGAATCACCAATATGGAAGCAGCTCTGTCTTACAAATCCCTCTCTCTTCTCTAAATATATATACAAATATATTTAGACACAAATATATACAAAGGCACACACAAATGACTTCCAATGAGAATATAATTTTAAACGAAAGTTTTGGTGCATTTATCTACCTCTAATCCTGTCTCCAGTTTAACAGGATTTCACTCTAAGTTGGCAATCAGCATTTAACATTTCAATTTACTTACAGAAGAAATGTTCATCAATATACTCAGTTCATTCTTTCCAATATCTGATAACTTTCCTATTGCATTCCCATTAGTAATTTTTCTCAATGAGGGTTTAAAATTCTATTTTTTGTCTTCTTTTGTCTTCTTAGAACACCCTTGAACTGACGTATCAAAAAGAAGAGCAAGATCCCAATTTGCTTGAGCATTTAGTGCCATCTCCCAAGTCTATATATCCTAAGTAAAAACATGGTTCTTCTCCCAAGACCACTGTTAGTTTGATAAACTTCCTGGCTGAAACCAAGAAGCCATATAAATAAGGAGAAACTTCTACCTTGTGGTTAGAAAATTTGTCCTCAATCATATTATGAATTTTTTTTTTTTTTTTTTTTTTTTTGCGGTACGTGGGCCTCTCACTGTTGTGGCCTCTCCCGTTGCGGAGCACAGGCTCCGGACGCGCAGGCTCAGCAGCCATGGCTCACGGGCCCAGCTGCTCCACAGCACGTGGGATCTTCCTGGACCGGGGCACAAACCTGTGTCCCCTGCATCGGCAGGCGGATTCTCAACCCCTGCACCACCAGGGAAGCCCCATATTATGAATTTTTAAGACAAATATTATTGTAAGAAATATTTCTAGTAATAAATATTTTAATATTTGCATATTAACCATAAAACTATTTAATAGTTTTGCCTCACTGAGGTGAACTTATTTTCTTATGGTTTATTTCAATCATTCTTTCCTCAATGCTCAAAAATACCACAGAGGTCTTGCTAAACTCTTCACAGCAATTCACAGTTTTCCCTTCTTGATGACGTGAATTCTGATAGTTTATTGGGTTGGCCAAAAAGTTCGTTCAGGTTTTTCCGTAACATCCATACCAGAAGGCTCAAGAGAATTGCTCTTGCCTGATTCAACAAAAAGTCATCCCTGGATTACAGATTAATTAGGCCTAGCAGTAATACTTCTTGGGTAAAAATTTGTCCGCTTCCTGGAGACTTTACCATATTTTCAATTTTTTCTGAAAAGTTGACCTGTGCATGTTTCTCTGAAGTAGCAAGGAACAGCGCTAGGCACAAGTTGGCGTGTTTCCCATTTCAAGTAGTTTCCCATTTCAAGTAGTGGCCCTTGGTTCTCACCTGACCATCCGGGGAGGCAGCGGCAATGGCCCGTGGTGGGGTGGCAGCCATCCGCATGGCTGCAGTCACAGCGCTCGGCACAGTTCAGCCCATACGTGCCATCCTGCATGGAAGATAGCAATGAGGGATGGGAATCCCATGGTGGGAGATGAGAGGGACCTCAGTCAGCCGTTTCAGAAACAGCACCCTCCCCTCCCAAACACCTCTCAGCAGCGTGCATTACAATCACCTCTTCCCATGTCTTCTTGGCCCCCCAAATATAGGCTAGGCTGCAAGAGGTAAGCATTTTTAAATCGCTCAAACCTTAGTTTATGTCTACCATACGAACGGTGAACCAACTATGCCAAACCAAATATAGGTAAACATGCCAATTAATTAAAATAACATTTATCTTACCATGAGCCACAACTCATAAAAATATTGTCTTTTTGTTCCTAAAGATTTTTATAAAATATTTCAGTACTCCTTACAGGGCATTTATTTTCCCCCATTGAGGTATAACTGACATACATTTTATTAGTTTCAGGTCTAAAATATAATGATTCGATATTTGTTTATATTGTGAAATGATCACCACAATAAGTTAACATCTGCCACCATACACGGCTCCAGAATTTTATTCTCCTACAAGGCATTCTATTCATTAGTGAAAAGGGAAGTCCCTGACCCACATAAAGAAAGCCTAAAACTTTAAAAATAACAGTTCTAATGATGAAGCTCATTTCCATAAATTGCCAATGAGATACACAGACCTAGGAGAAATTAACATCTTTTGTCACTTTTCCTAATTAGCATCCTCCTCTCCATGATGCCATCGAAACCACATGAAACATTCTGATTCAACCTCCTGAGCCAGGATGCAGTGTGTGTCGGCACCACCCCCACCCCCACCCCCGCCCTCATCCCCTCCCAGACCTTAATGTTTTCACATGCACGTCCGCGTTGGTGGTCCAGCAGAGATGAGACTCTTCACGGACGTGATCATTTAGTTTGTGGGAGAGGAATGAAAGTTCTGCATTTATAAGCCCTGCTCTTTTGCCAGGTCCTGACTGAGGGAGAGTACTACAAACCTCCCACAGCACCAAGCTGCAAAATTACCAACAGGGAGGCACCGAGAACCAGCATTAAACAGGTAGTGGGTGTTAGATGGCATAATCATTTGTCTAGTGCTTACTAAAATAAAATATTAAAAAAACACTTTTAGGTTCTACTAATGTTTGTTCTGGCTTATAGGATTTAGCTTTGCTACAGTGTGAGCCACTAAACCATCTTCAGCCTTTGCTGATTTATTAATGCATCTAATAATACATGAAAAAAAGGACTGGGGGCTTTGCTTTGTCCACACTCAGACTGGGAGTGAAGGGTGATCTTCAAGCCCACCTCAGAGCACTGATAATCTGTTCACTGGTGGATGACAGGAGGCAAAGCTAATCTAAGTTTGTCCCAGGGGTTTGGAGGGCATGGAATAGCCTCCGGTGAGATGCTCTCTAGCTGCCAAATGGGCTGCACTTAATGAGGAGGAAGCCCAGGGAGAAAAGCGCTCTGTGGAAGGACCCCCTCGAGGGGGCCAGTTCAGGGGGTCATGGTGTCACCTCACCATCAGATGATCCCCGGGAGGCAGAGAACACACACCACTGAGAGAATGCTTAATGGCTCGGGAGCGTAGGGAGAGAGAGCAATGGAAAAGAGGGAAGGAAACTGGCCCCGTGCGTGAGAGGAAGCAAGTGAAATGGGCTGTTACTACAGAATGCACTACCCGTTGCCCACCCTGTTGGCCTGCGGCACACTCGGCAAAGGGGTTCTGATGATGGGTGCCTCCAAAGTAGGTCAAGGGAACAGAGTCAGCCTTGAACCATGGAAATCTGTGGAGATTTGTGTTACTTCAGAGATATCTGTGTTAAAAGGCAGCTGTTTCCAAACCTTTCCCCACCTCACTGAGGCTTTCTGTGACACCATCACCACCCCCTTTCAATGTCCTGCCACTTTCCACCCCAAAGCCTGGAGGATTTCCATTATAATGGAAACACAATATTTGGAGAGTTGACAGGCATACACTGGGTGTTTGACAAATGCTGGTTACTGGCTGCCACGAAGATATGGGTATATTAGAATAGAGAAAACAGAGGGGAATGGTGGCGGGAACCAGGAGAGAGAGGAAGGGAGGGATTCTCACAAAGCTGCCTAACTAATTTCCACATCTATTCCTTTTCCTATCCTGTATCCAATCTGAGTTGAAACACCTCAATTCTTCTAGTAGTCACTATGGTTTGGTTCACTACCAGGCACTTTAAATCATGAAGTCTGCAAAAATAAGCTAACCCTCTGGCATCAGCTCCTCCCGGCCCTCCCAGTTGGGTCATACCTGGCAGGGAAATTCACATTTCTCCCCACGCCATCCAGGTGCACAGGTGCAGGTCCCATCCAGGGTGTTGCAGGCTCCGCCGTTGAGGCACTGGCATGTTAAGTTACAGCCAAAGCCCCATGTGCCACTGGGACAGCTGATGGAGCAGTCCACCCCGTGCCAGCCTGCCACGACAAGAGTGCCAGGGCACGTGAGCAAACAAAGGCAGCAGGGAGCTCTGCCCAGCCTTTCCAAGCCACTCTTCACCTGAGAAACATCTCAGAGGTGCACAGAAGTGCCCCTGCCACAGCTCAGGGAGCATTGGCTCTGCCACGTAAAGCCTCTATCAGAAATGAGCTAAAGCACCTGCACAGCTGTCAAGGATGCCAACGCTGAGAAGCACTACCGGGCTACTGGGGGAAGAGAGATGAAGTGAAGTTGCACAACGTACATCACTCACTGTCTAATGCGCAGTGATGCACATTGTGGGGTGCTGAGTTTTGTTCAGGTCAGCAAATGAAATATTTATATGGGAGGGAGAAGGAAAGTTTGCGTTTGAAAGAACAACCCCATCTTTAAAGCAGGAGCCCATGAACCATGAACAGTGAGTAGTATCCAGGATGCCGGCTGCTGCAGCAACTGTGAATAAACACGATCCGGCCCCCACGTACAATCAGGTGCTTGGCTGCATTCTTGTCAGGACTCCAGGCCAATCAATTTAGGGGAATGGACACATGTCTGCTTGCTTACGCTTCACCAAAGCACAGAGACTCACAGACTTTTGGAGCTGGCAGCGACTTCAGAGATAATCTCATGTGAGCCTCTCCCTTTGACTCACGAAAGCAGGAGAGCTCTCCCTGGCTAAGGGTCTTGCTGAGTCCAGGCACCGTATTTCTGCACAGCTGGAGCTAGAATCCTAGTTAAAGTTTCTTTCCTGTGCTTTTAGGAGTTAACAGGACTAGGATCAGGTAACAGACTCATTCACCCACTCACCTGCTTTGCAAGTACAAGACCCATCCACAGGAGAGCAGACAGCATCGTTTCTACAGCCGCAGAGAGAGGAACAATTTATCCCATAGGTTCCCAGAGGGCATGGGGTAGAGCAGTCAATTCCCTAGATGGGCGCAAATAGGAAAATGCATGCAATTTTACCACATGAAATAAGGCCAACACAAATGAACAAAAATATATCTTTTCCATTCTAATTACAGTCCCTCTCTAATTTTAACACATTGTATTTTTAAGAGTTATTATAACATCACCACTATACTAATTGTACAGATTCAAGGGCAATGCTAGCTGGCCTATATTTAGGATACAGTATTGAATAGGACCCCCAAAAAGCCTGCTGCCTTCATTAGTTTTCCTTGGTAGCAAATAAATTCAAAACCTTCTGTCCTTGCTCAGACAAGTAGATATAGAACAACAAACTGTAGCTGTACAATTACTGTCAATAAACTTAAATATGAACTATACATTAAATTGCAATGCTTCCTAGACTGCCTTGTATAACATGTAATACGATTAGCGGGTGAGGCAAAGGAATAGAACACACTCAGCCAGCAGCATGATTCAATTTATTATCTGACAGGGAGCTTTTAAACATAGAAGTTGGTTACCAAAGGTGACTGGAGGTCACCCTCCTTTAAAAACAGGAGACTCTTAAGGATAATTCAAGGGCTCAACCAAAGAATTGTGACACAGGTTAGAAAATCCTGTAAAGATCTCAGCTCTGAGACTTTATGACTCACTCATTCTATATTATGTGCTCTGGAGTAATCATCAACATTCTTCACAGTTTAATGTTCTCTCAAAAAGGGGAGAAAATAACTCAAGAACAACCCATTTTCCTTCAAAACAAAAATTTCTAATCTGTTGCTAAGAAATCCTGGAAACTAGGCAAAATTCTTTTCTGTTAGCTTATAGGCATATTGGAAAGGTCTAGATTCTCAAAGGGACTGAAAAACTTATATACTACTAATCCTTGGATATTAATATATAATAAATGCTAACGATGTAGTATGCACCTTCAAATTGCATGGAATTAAAACAAAAACGGTTGACAATAATACATATCCTACTTGGAAAATTTCTTTGCTACCTATAAAACATGATAAAATAATTACATAAGGAATAATTAAAATACATCTTACTTCATGACATATATTAATTAAATAATTAAATATTAATGCCACTTTATAGTCTCACCGGCTTGCCCAGTTATCATTCTCAGGTAAGTATATCTCTTATTATTACTTTTCTCTTCATTTTCTTCCTTGTTAATGATGTGATTGATTTTTAGCACATTCACTGGACTTCAGAAAAGGTCATATAAATCATGGTATCAATATGCTCCAAGCTGCACCCCTTATCTCCTTCCTCCACAGCCCAAGCCACTCACTTTGAATCCTGGGGCACAGGTGCACTTTCCTGTCACACTGTCACAGTCAGCCCCGTTTTGGCAGCTGCAGATCTGTTGGCAAGCTTCCCCGTAGAATCCAGGAGAACAGGTCTCATTACAGTAGAGTCCTGACCAGCCTGGCTTGCAGGCACACTCTCCAGACATGGGGTGACAGCTGAGAGACGTGGATGAAAGGAGCAAGTCACTCTCGGGTAAACATGACACCCAAGGCCCGTGCAAATGTTGCTTTAGCCATGATCATTAAATGTGTGGGTAATTCCATGCACGATAATTTAAACTTCATTCCCAGTCTTGGTATGATTTAATTAATCGGCTGAAACCTGATTGGTACCACAAATGTTGCATGAAATCAGCATCATGTTCTAGCAGGATGACTCTAAACAACTGTGTCCTTTTGTCTGAAACTCATTTTAATTTTTGTAAAGTGAAAGCACTAATTTGATAAGATGTCAACTAGAGGAGACTATCTAAAGAACTCCATCCAATGAACACTACCAAGTCAGTTCACCAGAGTGATGTCCAAGGAACTCCAGGAGCAGCGACCTTTTTAGTCTATTTCTTCTCTCGGCTCCCCATACCTGGTGGCAGAGCAGCTGTCTCTACCTGAAACAGCAGTCGCATTGATGGGCCGGGCAGCCAGCTGTCACCCCATAGCAAATGGACACATCAGCTGCGCTAAGAGGCACGGGTTAGCGAGGCTCACACAACAGGGTGCTCTGTAACACTCAAAACACATGTGCTTCTCGCCAAAGGAAAATCTGAACAATCAAACTAGCTCTGCTCACAACTGAAAGACTGTTGAAGATGGTGTTTCTCCCCTGATGGAGATAAAACCCTCCCCTTAACTCAGGCCAACAACAAAACCCACTGTTTCATCCAGACATTTGCTAAATGACCTCTCACCGGAGGACTGTTCATAGATTTTCTGCAAAAAAACCATGACCTGGAAGGGATGAAGACTGAGACTGTACATTCCAGCTCTCCCACTACCTGGTCAACATCAGTGAAAACACATAACCTCCCTGTGCCTGACATCCTAATCTGTCAAGTGAGGGTCTCAGCCACACCCCATAATCTCATTTCCTATCTCTTTTTCTTAAAGAAAAGGCCTGTGGGTTAGATAGTTTGTTACTCATTTTTAGAAATTTATTTAAATATACTTTTAGGTCCCTATTGCGACTAAGTGCCCAGAAGCAAAGGCCTAGGCATCCGTCACAAGCATTACTCAGGAAACATGACAGGAAGAAATATTCAAGCACAACTCTACATTTAAGATGGTTTCTTGGGTATATAAGGTTTGGACTCATAAGATAAGAGTTTGAATCTCAAATCAACTTAGAACTACTCAGATCTACTTATCTGCTATTTATCCTTGGGCAAAATACCTGGCATCTCCATGACTTTTCAAATTTAACCATCAAACACGGAGCTCTGGTTCTTCCCTTTCTTCATTCCTCACTCAGTGTTTCCTTTCAACTGCTTTCCACTGAAGTAATGGCACCACCAGCCACTCAGTGGTTTAAGCTAAAAACCTCACAGTTATCCTTGATAACTCCTTCTCCCTCATCTCCCATATTAACTTCATCACTAGGACCTAACCATTCTAACTCCAAAATATGTCTTGAATCTATCCACATCGCTCCATCTTCAGTGTCACCATCCCACTCCAAGGCAAGGTCATCTTTCTCCTACACTCCTGAATAGCTTTCCGACTTTCTTCCCTGCATTCACTCATGCCTCATCACCTAAAAAGTAGATCATATGGTATCATTTTCCTTAAAATTCTTCAAAGACTCTGTTTGAAGCCTATACTCAGAATAAAATCCATACTGTTTAATACAGCTAGAGTGAAGATTATTTATTGTCTAAACCAGGACATTTTTAAGAGTGAAGAGGGAGTTACTAATAATTACATTAGGGCAATAGGCCTAAACCAAACAGTTCCTGTGACATCAGATATATGATGACCCTAAATATAGCCCATAGGCCTTCATCATTTGGCTACTGCCTTCTTTCCGACCTCTTCTTTCATCGTTATTCTCTCTTTATTACTATGTTCAACCGCAATAGATTTCTTTTAGTTTGTAAGAGCATTGAGGTTTTTCAACTTAAGGGCTTCACATGGGCTATTCCATTTGCCAGGAATGCTGTCTCCCCACTCCTGGCCTAGCTCTCTCCATCTTCTCCTTCCAGGCTAAGCTTAAATCTCTCTTACTTAGAGAGGCCTTCCCTGACCACTCATGTTTCAGTTAGGTCTCTCCTATTATTCTCTTTCACTGCACCCTGCTCATCTCACCTATCACAATCTGTAATCTTATGTTTATTTTTATAATCCTTCCCCTGTCTTCTTTCCCATTTAGACTTCCAGCTCCATGAGGACAAGAATTCAGGGTGTTTTGTCACCTGGCCGTGGGCACAGTAGCCCACGGTAAGCACTGATCGAGCGAACAAGTGAAACTGTCAACAGTTGATGTGTGGTGGGGTCTGACTCCAGGGATCGTGCTTTCCCACACAAATCTGCTTCCCCTGATCTCTCGAAGTCATCCAGCAATGTTAAATTATAATCTGTATGTCTGCAATACAAAGGCCAGATTTCCCCTAAAATTAGTTTTTTTAATGTCAAATTTATGACTTAAAAGGAATCACCATTAATTGCAGGAGACAGTCACTTAAGTGACATTTATGATGATATTGTAAGCAGGTGCACAGACTAGCACTAGCACTGAATGTATGCTAAGCAATCCATGTGCATGATTTCATTTAATGCTCACAGTGTTAGGTATGATTCCATTTTATAAATGAGGGAAGAGAGACCTGGAAAGGAATTTATTCAAAGTCTTGCACAGGTAGTGGCAGAATCAAACTTGAACCCAGATTTCTTTCTTTGTTTTCACACCAAAGGAAAAGGAAGTTTGATAGCAGCCTGCTAGGAGGTCTATATATGAAAAAGAATTGCTAAAATTTAAATTTTAAAACTGCAAGGATAAAAGGGGTAGCAGGACCAATAAAAGCTTGTATTGTGCAAGAAGCATGGACAAATTTAAGTTTATTTTAGAAAGGCCCTACATATGACAAAAAGAAAAGAAATATTCCAAGTGATGGATTGGTTAAAGTAGTTCACCTTAAGATACTATTTAAAAAAAGGACATATTTTGATAGAAAATATTATTCTACATTAAAAGGTAGAAAATAATATTCATGGTATAGATATAAATGTTAAGCAGAATGGGACAGAGAATTGAACTAAGCTAGAGGCAGGCAGAGAAATTGATATTCAATGCCCCCCACTGAGTATTAGTGCAGCACACTGGTTCTCAAATTGATTGACACCAAAATTAGTATTCTGCAATTTGTAATTATATGTAGGAAGCCAGAGCACTTTGGAGGCATTTGATGGGTTCTCATGCAGGCAGCTTAATTGGTAATGAGATTTACGTGTTGTTGTTAGAGCAGCAGAGTGGAGGTTGAAGGGTAATATCCTCCTACCTGATTTCTTTCTAAAGAACAGATTGCTCTGTGTAATATGAAGATCGGATTAAACATAGATAGGAATATCTACCATTTTTTACACATATATAACTAGATAAAAATATTCTAGTAAAGTTTTTCAGTTTAAGAGTTAAATTATTACAGGTATCCTATATAATATTGGCTAAAAGAGAATGAATCATTGAACTTCCTTTTATTCATTTCCTTAGATATTATTCATGCTCAAATATATGACAATTAGGTGGCATTTGCAAATAGGCACACCCTGATTGCCCACAGCTATTAAATGTCCTTATTAACAAGAGCTAATATACATATCCCATGTGGAATCTCAGTGAATCTTGAATTTTGTTTTCCTGTTCAAAATCATTTCCACTATAAAAGTTAGTTTTAAGAAGTCCAGTTCACAGAGAGTGTCCTTAGGCTCTATAACAGTGCTGTAATTTAAAATACTAATATCACTTATAAATATATTTAAATTCATTTCAACCTTACGATAGCTTGCAAAATAAAGATGGCTACAAACGCTTTGTAACTCCTCCCACTAAGAGGTGGAGTATAACAAATCTGGACTTGGTTGTGTTACCTGCTTTGTCTAAAAGGACATTAGCAAACATGACAATAACCAAAGGTTTGAAAAGTGTTTCCATGTTGGGGCTTGCCCTCTCTCTTGCTGCTGTTGGAAGCCAGTCACCACTTACAGAAGCCCAGGCTAACCTGTTAGATGCTGGGGACATATGGCTCAGTCACTCCCATCACCTAGCTAAATGCTAGACTTGTGAGTGAGGAATTCCAGTGAGGAATTCCAGGAATTCCAGCCTCTAGTTGATCTTCCAGCTGAACATAGGCAGACCAGCAGAACAACCACCAAGCTGAGCCCAGCCCAAAGAATCAAGCAAAAAATCATCAGTTAACAAATAATTGTTGTTTTAGACCACTAAGTTTAGGGTAGGTTTTTTTTTTATGCAGCAAAACTAACTGATACAAACCCTTACTCAAATATACGGCTTCAATATATGTCAATACAGACATATCCACAGAACTAAAAATTTACCTAAAGACACTGTAAACTGATAGTGTGCATTAGTTATTTCATTAATTATGACAAAGACTTTTAGGATAAATATACATCATGTATTATGCAATAGTAAGCTACACTCTTGCCTGATTAAATGGTAAGTTAGACTTTCAATTAATACAAAGATTCTATGCCTTTTGGTTCAAAGGGAACCTTGTGTTTCTAGGAATTTTACATAGAAGTTCAAGATATAAGAATAGATGTGTGGCTTCAACTGTGAATTCAAAAAGGCAGAGTCATATAATCAACATTCAACTGGTCTTAACAGAAATTTGTACAAGCTAATTTTAAAAAATAGCTGTCATTATCTAGAGAAGCCACTTCATAGGCTAATTGTTTTTTAATCTTCTGATTATTTGTTATACATTATTAGACAGATTTTAGTGTTCTTTTGATCTATGTGACTATCAAATAAGTTCATGTACTTGTTTGTTAAAGCGTACATGCTTAGGTACACATGACCTATGTCAAAATTATATGGTACTGACGTCAACCTAAAAACTGTCCACTTGCACCTTGCAGCTACTAATATGGTAACTAATTCCAACAAAATCAACATTTCCTCTGCTTCTCCAATCCTTCTCATAGCAGAGATCCTTTGTATACGTTTATTAATCTATTTGATTTCAGGCTGCATCTGTATACAATGAAACAGCACACTGGCATTAAAAAGTCCTTAGCCATTACTAATGACTTGAGCCAAACTAATGAGCCAAACTTATGACTTGTCCCTAATCCTGCCAGCTCCTTCAACACTAAAGAGTTGGAAAACAAAATCCTGCAGAGATTATTCATTTTTACTCCCCAAACTGTCATGTAAAGAGTGGCAATATTTTCCAGTGAAGAAAACCAGAAGTTGACTAAAGTAGCTTACTAAGTTGCTTGAGACACATTAAGAATGCACTTCTTGGGCTTCCCTGGTGGCGCAGTGGTTGGGAGTCTGCCTGCCGATGCAGGGGACGTGGGTTCGTGCCCTGGTCCGGGAGGATCCCACATGCCTCAGAGCGGCTGGGCCCGTGAGCCATGGCCGCTGAGCCTGCGCGTGCGGAGCCTGTGCTCCACAACGGTAGAGGCCACAGTAGTGAGAGGCCCGTGTATCACAAAAAAAAAAAAAAAAAAAGAATGCACTTCTTTGATATGTCCCACTAAAATGTATTTCAGCACACACACACACACACACACACACACACACAGTGCAGAGTCCTTTTCTTTTTTTTTTTCTTTTTGGCTCCCAACAAAGGTTTAAAGAAGAGACCCACTACAGGCTTCTATTTACTTTTAACTTTTGTGCATTTGAGATTTGACGTGGTCACAAGTTACCTTTCAGAAACATAAATGAAGTAACAGTTGTGCTGAACGCAAATGAAGGTAATTCTGGTGTCATCTGAACTGCTATACAATGCACTGCATTTTTCTCAAACTCAACTTTTCCAGCAGTATGCAAACGAGGCCCAGAACTTTAAGTGATATGTATCTGGTCCTTGGGGGAGGGAGAGGAAGAAACGGTTGGATAGATATTTTCAGGGGCAAACAAGGTACAGAAAAGTGGGTGGGATCTTGGTTTCCTGTTCATAAGTTCTTCGAGAAATTTTTGAGCCAAAAGACCTCTATGAATTCTATGTCCAAGTAATCAATTCTGAACACATATCTCACAACCACATGTGACACACTGTCACAAAACTTCCACCAGTACACTTCCTGGCTAGGCAGACGTCAAGTAAAAGAGGCTGCAGTGAGAATCATTTTGTGATAGTTTTACATACTAAACTGGGCTTAACCTATGTCTCTCATTGTATCTTTGCTTCTAAGGGAATGTCCCTCTCTTAGGGATATATTCTACTAACCTCAGCAAGTTTAATATTTTCTAGTGGCCATTAATAGAGAATAGGGGTTCATATCCATCCACGGCCATCTAACAATTTTAGCACTTCTGACTTGTTCCATTAAGTGGAAAAGACTTCTGTTTACTTAGTGGTTCCTGCCCTGGATGACCCAGAGGCAAGAAGGGTCTCAGGGTGGAAATCTCTCTGCCAATCCCTCCTTCTAAATAGTGGACACTGCGGTGAAAACTTTAATAGGACACATCATTCCAGGGGCAGCTGACCCTCACCTATGAGTGTTGTCCAGGTGGCAGGGACACCACTTGTCACATTTGATGCCATAGAGCCCTTCTGGACACAGGCGCGCCTCACAGCGGTCGCCAGCAAAGCCTGCTTCACAGAGGCAGGAGCCGCTCACGTGGTAACACTTCCCTCCATTGACACATTGGCAGGTCTCTGCACAGCGAACTCCGTAGGTGCCAACGGGACACTCATCCTGGCACCTGTCATGCAGGAGGCGGGAGCATAAAATAGATTAGTCAGTGCCTTGTGGAAATACACAGTTGATTCAGATAGGCTTTGTTACGTTTACAATGATATCCTTTTTGGATTTGACATTTATTTGGTAATTGTACCATTACAGATATGAAAAGCATTAAGATAAATTATAGTAGTAACAGTAGTATGACCTGTTTAAAGAAATAGCAAAAACAAAAACAAAATAAAATTATGAGCTTGGGATGAAAAGCATGTTTTACACCTAGTCCTTGCTAAAGGCGTACATAGCACTTTAGAAGATACCAGGAAAGGGAGAAGATGAACTGCCCTAGTGTGAGTTCCCAGCCCATCATTAGGGAATTAAAATATATGCTTTCTCTAAAAAAGAATGAAATAATACCATTTGCAGCAACATGGATGGACACAGAGGTTATCACATTAAGTACGTCAGACAGAGAAAGACAAACATCATACACCACTTATATGTGGAATCTAAACAAATGACACAAATGAACTCATTTACAAAACAGACTTACAGACATAGAAAACAAACTTACGGTTACCAGAGGGGGTAGTGGGCAGGGGGAGATAAATTAGTAGTTTGGGATTAACAGGTACACACCACTATATACAAAATAGGTAAACAACAAGGACCTCCTGTATAGCACAGGGAACTATACTCAATATCTTTTAATAACCTAAAATGGAAAAGAATCTGAAAAAGAATATGTATAATCACATTGCTGTACACCTGAAACTAATACAGCATTGTAAATTACCTATCTTCAATTAAAATAAGATATATGCTTTCCCCATTTCAAAGAGAAAACTTTGTAGCAAACTTGAAACGAAATATGAATTCTCTTGGCTTTCACATTGACAGTAATTTTTAATTTCAGCCACGTATCTGCTCTTTTCAAAGCTGAATGGCAACCACTGCTCCTCATTTAGAGTTATGGAGCTAAATAAACAAAGCCCTCCTTAGATGTGGGCAAGTCTGAGCTACTGAAATGAGTGTCCTCAGCTTCAACCTGGGGAACTCCTGCCGGGAGCCGGTAGAGATGCTGGGAGTTCTCGAACACAGAATTTGTTATTAAATGGGGTTTTGTCCTCTGTTGGGAAGAAGGGCTACTAAATAGTAAGAAAAAAAGATTCACTTTATTGTCTTTTAAAAAATGGCCTAACAGTGTGGTCCCGGCATAAGGAAATGCTCTAGGTAAGTTGGATCTGGTGGGAAGCTGAGTTGCTGGAGGGAATTGAGAAGAGAAAATCATCATGGCTCCATGGAACGCAAGACTAGCTATCGGGCCAGCCAAGTTTCTTTCTGACCAGGCAAGGTGACTTGAAGGAGCCCTTTCTGCCAAGGGAGGGGAAGCCGGGGTCTCGCCTACCCAGAGTGCTGCCACAAGCAGGGTACCCTCTGTGAGTCGCAGCAGCCACTTCCCATGTGGCTCTCAAGTCACGCCAGACCCAGAGTCCAAAATGTAGGTCAGCACTGCATTTTTTCAAATGGGTACAGGGCAAGGGCAAGTGCATGATAATGAATCCAAGCAGACTTCAAAGCAACAGCAAAGAGGCTGAAAAGCAAACATTTTCCACAAGGCTTTGCACAGTTTTAATGATAGGGTGTGAGGACTAACCATACCAAGGCTGGATGGGATTCTATTTAAGGGCAGAGGATAAATCTTGAGAACCCTTTGATATTTTTCTCCTTAACCCTGGTTCTGGCATGTATTTAGGGAAAAGGGCCTCTTGCAAATTTAGTTTCACAGACTCTAGACATCTTTAGGCTTGTCAATGGCAAAGTCTTCAAATCAACCACTCAACAAAGCATTAGAAAAGTTCTGGAGTAATTGAACCAAGTTTATTTAGCAAAAATCAGATGTGTGCTGCAAGGGTACACATGAGTAAACCTATTTTTAGAGCAGAGTATTTTTTAAAGGTACTCTATTTTTAACTTGTAAGAAGCTTTACTAAGCCAAGTCACTTAGTTTACTCCTTAAAGATGTAAACTTTGGAGAAAGAAATGCTATAGGACAATCATTGGGCCTCCTCATGGCTCCACTAAAGGCTGGCAAGACAGCTTGGCAACCTGTCTGTCCAGACATCCTTGCAAGGCAGTACCAGAAAAAAAGAGAAAGTTATGCTCAAGGTAAATAAAATCACTAAAAGAAACCCAAATGTTATGCTTTGGACTCCAGGATTTTAACTCAGGAAAAAGCACAGCTCTACAAGTGGGGAACAGGATAAAAACGTGAAGCATGGAAAACTGTCTGCCACCAAATGACAGGGGAGCAGTGTGTCTATTCTGTCCTATCTTGGCAGGGACTTCCTTCTCTCTGAGAAAACAAAATCCATAATAGCTGGGCCTGACCCATATTTACCTTTCTAACATATACTTAAACATACTGAGTTTCTGTTTTAAATGGCAAAAAGCCATTTGAATTTTACTTACTGAAGTAGCCAGTAAAGTTTGGTTTACCTTCCCACTTGTTTTTTGTCAATGTTGTACTTGTAAGAGAATCCTATTAATAATAGTTATGTCTGCTTCCACCTACCACACCAAAATGGTAGGATATCTTTCTAGAAGTAGGTATTTTCCACCTTAAAAATAAATGCAATCATGAAGTAGCTTACATCCTTCTCATTGGCTGAATTAGAAGTCTTTGTCAAGCAGTCTTATCTCCCTTTTGGGCTTTTTCTAAAAGAAGCATCATTTCCCAACGAATTTTATGCCCTTAATGTTGCTTTTGTGGTCACATGTGGAATAAGAAAACTAATTTTAGAAGTCATTAAAAGAGGAAATATTTTCTTAGGAGAGATGGCAGAGAGGCAGATAAAAATATAGCAATAAATATTGGCCATAGTAGAAATATGAAAATGTGAAGTTCCTATTTTATTTTTTTAGATTTTGAATAATACCCTGGAATTGGGAAAAATGGACAAGCATTAAGTAGAGATAACCTCATAAAACATGACACCAATACCCAAACCAGTGAGGGTCACAGGCTTGTTTGAATATCATTTTGATTATCATATTGCATCTCACTGTGAACTTATGGAAAAGGAAGTGAGTTAGCACATAAGGGGCGCCAGCTTCCTTTTTCTCCTTTGTCCTTTTGAGCATGGCCCTCCAAGAGTGACCTGAATAAATGGGCCAAACCATGATTTAGTGTGAAAGAATCACATTCCTCATTAAACTGGGATCAATAGATAGGCTGCCTACCTTTCAAACATCTAGAACTGCTGCTCTGGGGAAATATAAAGAATGCTGGGAAAGAGCCAACTTTTCCACAATCCCAGAAGCAGGAAAGAGTTCCTCCATTGAAGGCCAGTTCTGCATCCCCCAATTCCTGTCTCCAATTTTGGACTTCACCTCCTTTGGCCCACATTCTTCTTCACTTTCAGGGTGGTACAGAAGACAGCATGGCAGGCTGGCTTCACCGTAACAGAGTCCATAACTGATCCACGGATCTCTCCACTCAGCTAACACGTAAGGAGCACCAATTATGTACATGGACTCATGCTAGGCCATCGAAGGCCCCAGTGCGATGATGCCATGACAACCCATCAGCATTAAGAACACTCTTTTAACCCCTTCAGAAGAATTTTTGTGAGGATCTGAAAGCCATGCTCTCACCACTCATACTTGGCTGTGCCGCATGAGATTTCCTCACCACGCTGTCCTCTCAACCGTCCCACAAACCCTACAGCCTATTATGGGGGCATCCCACGATCTGCTCTGCCTGCTTACAAGGTGCCCGTTTTGTTTGTTCTGTTTTCTCTCTGGCTGGGAGGGCCGTCCCCACATCCTGGGTACACTCTGGGCCAGCTGCCTGCGGTGGTACCTGTTTCCCTCTGATCTGACCTCAGTGATCAAGTTTCGCTGACTTCTCAAAACAGGGGAAATGGCAAGTCCCCAGGCCTTTGGGCTGCTTTCCCCGCACCTCCTGCCACAGATGGTTCTATAACCACTTATTATTTCCCTTTCACGATGACAAATGTGCTTGTTGTCATTGTGTTGTGTGTGTGTGTGTGTGTGTGTGTGTGTGTGTGTGTGTGTCTGCATGTGTTAACTCTTGAACCCAGATAGTGAGAGCAGAATTGAAAACAGGAGTCATGTCATCAGTTCATCGGAAAAACAACAGTTATAAAAACAAGTCAAGAAGCAAGTTCCCTCTTCACTTTCCTTCTCTTTCTCTAGCTCTTTGCCAGCTTTGCCTCAAATCTAAAACTCACCTGAAAATTAGCTGTTATCCCCTTTCCCTGTATGTTATGTTCCCTGTATGTTATCCCCTTTCCCTGTATCATGTAAAGATGAGTATAAGCCGGCCTGTATGTTTGTTGATTTTGTGTTTCCTTGAATTTGAGACTTAAATCCCTACAGGGCAAGAAAACCATTATATTTAAATTTTTAGGGTCCAAAAATATTACACAGAACTATTATTTAGGGTTCTGCTTGGTCCCATGCCTCTCCTTTCCTGACTCATCTTTCTATATTAAGATATTAATGCCACATGGATCCAGAACTCATCTAACAACATCATTTTCCAAAATACAATCATAAACCAGGATGTAGGGCACAAAAACTTTCTGAGTAGCCCAATTACATGTTGTAAAAACCATGTGCTAAAGGTGTCAATACTTCATAACATCAAAAAACTAAGGAAAATATGTAGCTATATTAACAAAAGATGAAAAAGTCTTTAATGAAATTAAACAGATACTACTAACAAAAGTTCCTAATAAAAATAGGAATTAAAAAAAAAAAACAGGGCTTCCCTGGTGGCGCAGTGGTTGAGAGTCTGCCTGCCAAAGCAGGGGACACAGGTTCAAGCCCTGGTCTGGGAAGATCCCACATGCCGCAGAGCAACTAGGCCCATGAGCCACAACTACTGAGCCTGCGCGTCTGGAGCGTGTGCTCTACAACAAGAGAGGCCGCGACAGTGAGAGGCCCACGCACCGCGATGAATAGTGGCCCCCACTTGCCGCAACTAAAGCCCTCACACAGAAACGAAGACCCAACACAGCCAAAAATAAAAATAATTAATTAATTAATTTAAAAAAAAAACACTACTCAAGGGGACTTCCCTGGTGGTCCAGTGGTTAAGATTTCACCTTCCAATGCAGGGGGTGCTGGTTCGATCCCTGGTCGGGGAGCTAAGATCCCACATGCCTCGCGGCCAAAAAACCAAAACATAAAACAGAAGCAACATTGTAACAAGTGTAATAAAGATTTTTAAAATGGTCCACATCAAAAAAAATCTTAAAAAAAAAACCTACTGAAGCATGAAAAAGACAGTAACAAACATGAAACTATACTGGAGCCATTTCCAATAAAATTAGGGAGAAGACAGGAATTCCCACTATTACCTCTATTTGTCAACATGCATTCAGAGGTTTAAATTAATGCAACAACTCAAGAAAACAAAATAATCATTACAAATCTTGAAAAGAAGAGCCTAACTTGTCTTTATTTGTAGATGATAAAATAACCATAGTATTTGCTAAAAATAACATGAGAATTAACTAAGAAGTTTGGTAGGGTGGCTAAATAAAAACATATTCAAAGGCAAGTTCTTCTTTATCCAGAAATATCTAATTAAAAACTTAAATGGGGGCTTCCCTGGTGGCACAGTGGTTGAGAGTCCGCCTGCCGATGCAGGGAACGTGGGTTCGTGCCCTGGTCCAGGAAGATCCCACATGCCGCAGAGCGGCTAGGCCCGCGAGCCATGGCCGCTGGCTCTGAGCGTCCGGAGCCTGTGCTCCGCAATGGGAGAGGCCACAACAGTGAGAGGCCCACGTACCGCAAAAAAGAAAAAAAAAACAAAACTTAAATGGGATTTTTCAAAAATTACAAAATACTTATCAAAAAATTTAATAAGGAAGTGCAGAGTCTAAGTGTGTGTGTGGGGAAACACCCTACAGTATCTTATTAAAAGTCATAAAATTAGACCAGAATTTTAGAAAGAAAAAAATTAGAGAGGAAGGTTAAAGGAATTCTTAATTCACAGATATCACCAAAAAAATAATGATACCTAGTATCTATATAGCTTCTAGACATCACTCAAATAATCGCTAGTATTTATACAGCTCATAGAAATCATTCCACTACAATAATAGCTAATATCTGCAAGTTTCAGCACTGTTCTAAATGCTTTAATGTACTCATTTAATCCTTATAACAACCCTAGAGGAAAGTACAGTTATTTATTTGAACATTATAGATTAGGATGTTTCCAAGGACACAGGTTCCAAAATCTTTGTTTTTGACTATTATACTCTTCTGCCGCTCAAGCCTCTTTCTCTAATTTTACACACACATCTAGCAAGCTTGGTTATCAAGTCTTCCAGAATGCAACAGATTAAAGAGCTAATTAGAAGCCGTAAAAGCACTCTGGGTAACACTTTACCACCTAACACAAAAAAGGACAAGCAGTGGGTGTAAACACCACGCACCACACGAGCATCACGTGCGACCAGAGAGCCCTGTGAGTCCCACGGGGTCTTACTCTATCAGCACTGCACAATGAAACAACTGCTATTCTTCTTTTTTCTTATCCTTTTTTTTAAACATCTTTATTGGAGTATAATTGCTTTACAATGGTGTGTTAGTTTCTGCTGTACAACAAAGTGAATCAGCTATATGTATACATATATCCTCATATCCCCTCCGTCTTGCATCTCCCTCCCACCCTCTCTATCCCACCCCTCTAGGTGGTCACAAAGCACCGAGCTGATCTCCCTGTGTTATGTGGCTGCTTCCCACTAGCTATCGATTTTACATTTGGTAGTGTATATATGTCAATGCCACTCTCTCACTTAGTCCCACCTCCTAGAGAAATGGAAATAAAAACAAAAATAAACAAATGGGACCTAATGAAACTTAAAAGCTTTTGCACAGCAAAGGAAACCATAAGCAAGACGAAAAGACAACTCTCAGAATGGGAGAAAATATTTGCAAACGAAGCAACTGACAAAGGATTAATCTCCAAAATACACTGCAGCTCATGCAGTTCAATATCAAAAAAAAACACGACTGCTATTCTTAAGAGTACACAGCATCATAAGAAGGTAACTTTATGCCTGACATACTTTTTAAAGATACCTAAGTACACATCCCATTTTAAAATAAATCTATCCAAAAATCTTTAAAATGTAAAAAGTATTGGTGCTTGAAGTGGCTGTCCTAAACACTTAACTGTATAGAACTCATCCATCATGGGTTCTGACATTTTATTATTTTTTTTAAATAAAATATAATATCTTCAATTCACCATTGCTGTATCTTCAATTCACCATTGCTGTCTGTGATCCAGTTTCTATGCACTGAGTTGGGAAGGAATCTGTCAAACACACTGATACCTTACAGATGCTTCTTGGATGATTACAGAATAGTCACAGACAAATGGTAGTAAACGTGTTCCCTGGACCCTCCAAGCTCTCCTTTCACACCGTTACAAACAGTCAGAGAAGCACAAGGATGTCCCTTACCGTTCCCCTGTGTATCCGGGACTGCAGTGACATTGGCCCGTGGTGGCATCACATGTCCCTCCATTGTGGCACTGACATTCTTGTGAACAGTTCTTTCCAAAGCGACCCTCGGGGCAAGGCTGACCACACACTGTGCCCTGCATTCAAAGAGACTTGGGAAATTAGATGGGCCTCCAGCCAGGGAAGGGCCAAAGGAGAAGGGAGAAAAGAGGGGAAACAAAAAAGGAGGAGGGATATAGGAACAGGGCTGCAAGAAGATTAGATAAAGGAGATTTTAGAACACAGACACTCTGTTCATCATCTCGAAAGTGTTAGAAATTCTAAATTGACTTCTTTGCTTAGTAAGCCTTAATCTCAAGATATACTCATAGGTGGCAGAATAGTAATCTTAAGAAATACCTATATTAAAAAAATAAAGTTACATCAAATTATTATGGAAACCTAAGGAATTTACAAATCCTCCTAAGTATTCTTCCTTGTGCCTTACATGTACAGTAAGTCAACAATACTTATTGAGCATCCATTACATAAATGACAACATCTGGCCCAAATGGAATATCCAAATGCTTCACCATATGTTCTAGAGAAAATAAACTTCATCACTGGTTTTATTTCTTATAAGGAAGCATAAGAAAAGACTGACATTTTTTGTACCTGAATTAATGATAACGTTGCCTAAGAAATACTTCAGCAGAAATGAACCTATACATTTTATTTCAGAAGAAAATACACTTTTATTTTCAGCAGGTTCAACAAACGTTGTTGGGCCAAGATCAATAGGAAAGCCTATCTCCTGGGGAGAAAAATCGAGAGAGTAACTTGGACACATCTCCTCACCCTAGAGGCTGTCTGTCTTGTCAGATACTGTCATATTTATTCCAGTACTATGTGGAGAAGCATAAGATACTTTGCCAATAAGTCAATGAAATATTCTACTACTTTCTACTTCACTCGTCTACATAACTTGGGCTTGTAGCTTATCATCTATTTACTGGAGTTACTGTTTCAGCAAACAACATATCCCAAGTAACAGGAATTTTTACAATGTTTTTAAATGTTGGAAGCTGTTGCTTTGTCCTCCTTCTCTATAAAAAAGACAGACTGTGGGCACCCTGATATTGGAGGCTAGCGAACACCAGATGGTTTTGTAAATGTTTATTCTGGGTAGTGTAAGAAAATACATTTCCTCTAACTCCTGGCTATCTACAAAGGCAGTTGGTGTGCTAATTAAGTCTCCTCTGGTGGTTTCTAGTTATCTACCAATGAGGAAAGTTCTTCCAGAATCTTGGAACTGAAAAAGCCTTCGAGAGGTGATTCAAATCAATACTTAACTGAGAATCATCTATGTGCCAGGCATCGTACTAAGCTCTGAGAATCAAAGATAAAGTCACAACCTTTAATTAGCTCACAACACGGTGAGGGGGAAAGATGTAAAAATAGCTCTGACCCCTCCATTCTAGCACAACATATTAACATGACTAAAGTAATAACACGCCTAGGGTTAATCCATGATAAGCAGGGGTTCTGGTGAAAATTCTCACTCTCTCAGGGACTAACTACTCACATTTTGTAATGGTCCCACATAAGCTTCAGAGATGCTGTTGAAATATTATTTATAAATAAGGATTAATGTCCTACTTAAAGCTATTTGCTCACATTATTCTTATTAGTTGAAATACATACATGTGTATGTGTGATAGGAATATATATTCATCATGAAAAGTACCTAGGATGATTGCACAAAGAAAATGTTGTAAAGAGAAGTGTAAGTTGGAAGCTCAGCTATGCACATAAAAAAATGACATGAAACATTCAGTAAGAAACATCTATCAAGGTAGGAGCCCCAGAGTATTGGGGAGGCTCCACTGGGCTGATGGAGAGGGCCATCTGCCCACCTACTGGGACTCACGGTCCAAGCTTGTGGTTACCACTATCCCACATCATGACCACCCCAACCCAGAAGAAGAACAAAGCTTCAATCTCAAGATGAGGCAACTCTACAGACAATGTCTACACAAAAATCCTAGGAGTAACATGCCTATAGCTCCTCATTCAAAGAACACAGAGCTCCCTGGACACTCTGCTATCCCAGCAAAATTCATCCCTTGCCAAGGACCAAGCAATGACCAGTGTTGGCAAAAGGTTGAATACAAGAAATAAAAGAAGAGAAGGAGTCAAAGATAATTCGGCATTTCTACCTGGGGCAACTAAAAAAGAAGTGTTGGTTTTAATGAGGATAAAAAAGGTAAAAAAGGAATTGCGGTACAACAAAGGATTAGGGGTACAACAAATTTGGTTCTATGACCACTGACTTTGACGGGCCTGCTTCCAGCTCAGTAGTACTTCAATAGCTCCCCTGTTCACCTCACCATGAGGCATCAATAAAAGGCACCCTTGCACTGACTGCATTGCTGCATAGAGTTTCCCCAGGCTCTGCTTCCTTGTCTTGCCCACTTACCATTTCCAGCTCTTGCCTTGGTTCTGATATTTCTTTTCCACTTGTCCCAGTGGTCTTAACATCTTGAACTCAACCTTACTTCCCGTGATTCTCACCAGGAAGTGGACTCCAGGTCTCCTTTGCTCCATGCCTACAACAAGGGCAATCCCAAACCAGTCCCATCCCATGTCTGGCTCCTAAGGCAGACACATCAAATACACATCTGTGGTCAAGTGAGGGAAAGTCAAGGTTTGGGAAAATCAGCAGATGATTGTTAAAGCCATGGATCCTAATGAGCTTTCCAGAAAAGACTTATAGTGACAAAAGAGAAAGATAAGACTGGAACCAAGGAAATACTGTAAGAAAGCAGTATGTAAAAGAAGGAGGATTAGGAAAAGAGATTTTTAGTAAGAGAGGTAGGACAGAGGATTATCAAAAACTGGAGGGAAAAGAGATTAGGAAAGGGAGTCAAAAGCTTTGGAGAAGTGAAGTGGAATGAGAAGAGAGGAGTTGCTACTGGATTTGGCAATTAAGTCACTTGAACCCCTGCAAGAACAGCTTCACTACAGTTCATGGAGATGGAAGGTAATCATCAAGTAAATTGTTCTTTTATTTTCTGTATGTTAACGAAGGAAACAGACATTGGTCATTCACTCTTCTGCCTTCAAGAAGACTTATACACAAACCGACTTAGAGAAATACGAAACAATGTTATTTCCTGATTTCAGAGTAATCTACTTAGTAAACCAGCTTTGACATTTTTTATTCCACATAACATTAAGCCTGTGAGACACTACATAAAGAGTAATGAGAAGGCCACGCACCACAACGAAGAGTAGCCCCCGCTTGCCACAACTAGCGAAAGCCTGCACACAGCAACAAAGACCCAACGCAGCCAAAAAGAGTAAATGAATAAATAATAAAAATAAATTAATTATTAAAAAAAAGACAGAGTATCACAGTCAAAGTCTGGGAAGTGTGGTGAGATATAGCTTCCTCCTAAAGTATCATACTATAACCTCTGAGAAGTTCTGCAATACTTGGAAGCTTTCCTCAATGTGTCTCCAGATTCATAAGACTGAATAACTTTTTCACATAACACTTAACCTGTTGAGAATAATGTTCCCAAGAATATTAATGATCCGTAGAGCATAATTATGAAAATGCTTATTTAAATAGTTGCAGGGTTTGACAGCTCTTGCTGTCATGTGTAAGGCAAGATATTTCCCTTTTATATCCTGAGGGGAAATGCAGAACACATGGCCTACTATCTTTTCCATGAGGACCCTTAGTACACTTCAAGTTCAGGATTTAATCACCTTCTGCCTTCTCTGGACTGAAAAATTCCAGCTTTGAAATGATCAGGTATTTCCAATTTTGGAATCTTTAACCATCAATGTAACTTTCTTTTGTATCAAAGTCCTCCACATGCGTTTTCACTTGAGTATCCTGGAACAGGGTGCTTTGGAAGGGTGGAAGTGAGCTTACCAGCCAGCCAGAAGGACACGAGCATTCTCCAGTGACGTGATGACATACACCTCCATTTTGGCAGGGGCATCTCTGCTCACACTGTGGCCCGTGCTTGCCAGGGGGACAAAGATCCTCACAGCTGAGGGATTAACATGTGACAAAGGACACCATGATTTACCCAACCACACAACCCTTAGGTTCACAGACACAGCAGCACCCACAGCCCTAAAATAGACCAGATTTCTCTGTCCAGTATTGTTCGTTTCATTAACATCAAGGGAATCAATCATATTGGCTGGAAGGGTCTTTGAGGGGTCACCTAGTCCTTCCCTTTGTTTGGGGATATCTTCTGAGTGATTAGCTTTTTTGATTGGGGGGGTGGGGGATGATGCCAGGCTTGTGGGATCTTAGTTCCCTGACCAGGGATTGAACACAGGCCCTCGGCAGTAAGAGCATGGAGTCCTAACCACTGGACCACCAAGGAATTCCCATGTTTTGGGATATTTTCTAATGAAACCATTTCAATTTGAGGAGAATCTGTCCTATCAGAGAGCACCAAGGATGACTCTCGTGGGCCACACGCTCCCTGGTGACAGGTGCTTTCCATGTAACTTTTATAAAGCTCATGGGTTACACTGGAAGTCTATTTGGTGTGTTTGTTCTAACCTCAAAGGAGACTGAAACGTCTACACATCACCCCATCAGTGTACAAAATCTTCATAACCAATTTTCAGCATTCTCTTCTTCAGAATGACAAGCCCCATCCCATATTGTATGAATACACCTTCTTCCCTAAGCCTTTAATTGTCTTTTTTACTCTCCTGTAAAATTGCTGCAAGTTTCCCAAAGCCCTATGCAACTGTGGCCTTGATAAAAACCCATAAAAGCAATATTAACAATTAAATAGTCTGAGATGATCATCCATGCTTCTGAAAATCAGGGCTTTCTTGGCTAATGCAATTCTTTCCTTGGCTCTACTTGTATAGCCCTAACACTGTCAGCAGGAAGTAGTTACCGAGTCAGCCACATTTTTTTCAAGTTCTAATTCTGTGACTTACAAGTGTAATTTTCTCATTAAGGGAAGAAAATTGTTTTATCTCCTACTTTTTTTTTTGGCAAATTCTGCCTCTTAGTCTGTTTGCTAATACAAGCAAACCGCAGAATGCCTTTCCCACAAAATAAAGTAGTAGAGATTAAGTAACTGCTTTAGTGTTCCCCAGAAAGAATTAAACTATCTGTGTGCACATATCCTGCACAGATGTGATATATGTACTTACGTATTCACAAAGCAACATACATATCTATGGGCATTAAATAACCCAGCTAACCTTTCATCATGGACTATTTCTGACATCTTTCACCTTCCTTCTTCTCTAAGGCACTGAACCCACCCCGCTTTATCCAGCTAATTAACAGAGCAGAACAACGTGGATCATTAACAGCCGGCTGTGTAATGAATGCAATTGAGGGAGTATCAAAGTGGAACCCAAATCTGCCCCAACAACCCCCAATACTGCCATTCAGCACAGCATCCTGGCCCTCTCTGCCTCTGCTCTGCCAAAAGAAGGCATGGAAGCTGGCTCTGAGGCTCTGGCTGGGCTCTGATGCTCTACAGCAAACAGCATCTGGGCCTGGGGTCCTATTCCCTCAGTAACTCTTCAGGCAGCAATAGAAACAGAAGCGCAGGAATATACCAGCAGCATGAACAGAGAGGGTGGGTGGGCTCTGCTATGCTGCTCAGCAGCAAGTCACTTACAAGGCTCCAGTGTAGCCGGGTGGGCAGCGGCACTCCCCCGTGACGTGATCGCAGGTAGCTCCGTTCTGGCACTGGCATCTCTGGTGACAGTCGTTACCATACGTGCCCTGCTCACAGCGCTCCTCGCAGCGCCAGCCCCGGAAGCCCGCAGCGCAGTGGCAAGCCCCCGTGATGGGGTTGCACAGAGCCCCGTTTTTGCACTGGCACCGGCTGCTGCAGTGAGGCCCCCAGTGATCACCATCGCAGGCTGAGGTTGGGGAAAGAAACAGTGGAGGGCATCAGAGTACAGGTGTGGGTAATGGCAAGCTCTTTAGAAGCAGCTTTCCTCTCCCTTTGGAGAGAGTGGATTGATGATCCCTTCATCACCATTCCTCAACAGAGCAGCAGGGCTCGGGCACACATCCGTGGCAATATTTCACTGGTGCTCCGCAGTGGACCACTTCCTATCACTCCGCTGCTAAAGCATTGCTATACTGTTCAACTCCATGCCTGTGCTCAGCCTATTCCCTGCACCTGGAATGTTGCGTTTGATGTGGCCAGAGTCGTTGGCTAGGGGAGGGTGTGAGCAGTTGTAGGGAGAGAGGAGGCTGGCTAGGCAGATGGGAATGGTCAGCTTATGCAGGGGTTTTTATGCACACCAAGAAGTTTGGATTGCATCTGGTGGACAAGGGATTGGTAGTAAAGGATTTTAAGCACTGAGGGACAATGGAGATTTGCCTTCTAGTAAGATCAGCTGGCTACAGCATGAGGAGGGCAGGAAGCAGCTGACAAGGAGAGGCGGGAGTTGGGGCAAGAAGCATAGTACTCAGGGGATCAGTGAGGGGGCCTTGCCTCAGGCAATGATGAGAGGGACAAAGAGGCAAGCCACAGGCAGTCCACTGAGGAGTGGGCTGGCCTTGCTACAGGTACGCGCCGAGCTCTCGAAAAGGAAACTGCTGCTGTGCTTTCAAAGTAATCAATCAAAATACATGTGATTGGGAGGTAACCAGAAAAGGTAGGGAAAAAATTGACTAAATGTTTAACGTCACTGACTTTAAAATACAACAAACCTGAAACTGATATGGACAGCAAATAAAAAGATAAGAGGTACATGAAACCAGGTAATACAAAGGCAGAAAAAAGCATTTAAAAGACATATTTTGTTTTTAACAGCTTTATTGGAGTATAATTGCTTTACAATGGTGTGTTAGTTTCTGCTTTATAACAAAGTGAATCAGCTATGCATATACATATATCCCCATATCTCCTCCCTCTTGCATCTCCCTCCCACCCTCCCTATCCCACCCCTCTAGGTGGTCACAAAGCACAGAGCTGATCTCCCTGTGTTATGCAGCTGCTTCCCACTAGCTATCTATTTTACATTTGGTAGTGTATATATGTCCATGCCACTCTCTCACTTCGTCCCAGCTTACCCTTCCCCCTCCCCGTGTCCTCAAGTCCATTCTCTATGTCTGTGTCTTTATTCCTGTCCTGCCCCAGGTTCTTCAGAACCATATTTTTTTTTAGATTCCATATATATGTGTTAGCATATGGTATTTGTTTTTCTCTTTCTGACTTACTTCACTCTGTATGACGGACTCTAGGTCCATCCACCTCACTACAAATAACTCAATTTTGTTTCTTTTATGGCTGAGTAATATTCCATTGTATATATGTGCCACATCTTCTTTATCCATTCATCTGTTGATGGACACTTAGGTTGCTTCCATGCCCTGGCTATTGTAAATAGAGCTGCAATGAACATTGTGGTACATGACTCTGAATTATGGTTTCCTGAGGGTATATGCCCAGTAGTGGGATTGCTGGGTCATATGGTAGTTCTTTTTTTAGTTATTTAAGGAACCTCCATACTGTTCTCCATAGTGGCTGTATCAATTTACATTCCCACCAACAGTGCAAGAGGGTTCCCTTTTCTCCACACCCTCTCCAGCATTTAATGTTTGTAGAGTTTTTTGATGATGGCCATTCTGACTGGTGTGAGGTGATATCTCATTGTAGTTTTGATCTGCGCTTCTCTAATAATTAGTGATGTTGAGCATCCTTTCATGTGTTTGTTGGCAATCTGTATATCTTCTTTGGAGAAATGTGTATTTAGGTCTTCTGCCCGTGTTTGGATTGGGTTGTTTGTTTTTTTTGATATTGAGCTGCATGAGCTGCTTGTAAATTTTGGAGATTAATCCTTTGTCAGCTGCTTCATTTGCAAATATTTTCTCCCATTCTGAGGTTTGTCTTTTTGTCTTGTTTATGGTTTCCTTTTCTGTGCAAAGCTTTTAAGTTTCATTAGGTCCCATTTGTTTGTTTTTATTTCCATTTCTCTAGGAGGTGGGTCAAAAAGGATCTTGCTGTGATTTATGTCATAGAATGTTCTGCCTATGTCTCCCTCTCAGAGTTTTAGAGTGTCTGGCCTTACATTTAGGTCTTTAATCCATTTTGAGTTTATTTTTGTGTATGGTGTTAGGGAGTGTTCTAATTTCATCCTTTTACATGTGGCCACCCAGTTTTCCCAACACCACTTATTGAAGAGGCTGTCTTTTCTCCATTGTATATTCTTGCCTCCTTTATCAAAAATAAGGTGTCCATAGGTGCATTGGTTTATCTCTGGGCTTTCAATCCTATTCCATTGATCTATATTTCTGTTTTTGTGCCAGTACCATACTGTTTTGATAGTTTTGTAGTATAGTGTGAAGTCCAGGAGCCTGATTCCTCCGGCTCCATTTTTCTTTCTCAAGATTGCTTTGGCTATTCAGGATCTTTTGTGTTTCCATACAAATTGTGAAATTTTTTGTTCTAGTTCTATGAAAAATGCCAGTGGTAGTTTCATAGGGATTGCATTGAATTTGTAGATTGCTTTGGGTAGTATAGTCATTTTCACAATGTTGATTCTTCCAATCCAAGAACATTCTTCCAATCCAATGTTGATTCTTCCAATCCAAGAACATTCTTCCAATCTCCACCTGTTTGTATCGTCTTTAATTTCTTACATCAGTGTCTTATAGTTTTCTGCATTCAGGTATTTTGTCTCCTTAGGTAGGTTTATTCCTAGGTATTTTATTCTTTTTGTTGCAATGGTAAATGGGAGTGTTCCCTTAATTTCTCTTTCACATTTTTCATCATTAGTGTATAGGAATGCAGGAGATTTCTGTGCATTAATTTTGTATCCTGCTACTTTACCAGATTCATTGATTAGCTCTAGTAGTTTTCTGGTAGCATCTTTAGGATTCTGTATGTATAGTATCATATCATCTGCAAAGAGTGACAGCTTTACTTCTTCTTTTCCGATTTGGATTCCTTTTATTTCTTCTTCTTCTCTAATTGCTGTGGCTAAAACTTCCAAAACTATGTTGAATAATAGTGGTGAGAGTGGACAACCTTGTCTTGCTCCTGATCTTAGAGGAAATGGTTTCAGTTTTTCACCATTGAGAACGATGTTGGCTGTGGGCTTGTCATATATGGCCTTTATTATGTTGAGGTAAGTTCCCTCTATGCCTACTTTTGGGAGGGTTTTTATCATAAATTGGTGTTGAATTTTGTCTAAAGCTTTTTCTGCATCTATTGAGATGACCATATGGTTTTTGTTCTTCGATTTGTTAATACGGTGTGTCACATTGATTGATTTGCATATATTGAAGAATCCTTGCGTTCCTGGGATAAACCCCACTTGATCATGGTGTATGATCCTTTTAATGTGTTGTTGGATTCTGTTTGCTACTGTTTTGTTGAGGATTTTTGCATCTATGTTCATCAGTGATATTGGACTGTAGTTTTCTTTCTTTTTGACATCTTTGTCTGGTTTTGGTATCAGGGTGATGGTGGCCTCGCAGAATGAGTTTGGGAGTGTTCCTCCCTCTGTTATATTTTGGAAGAATTTGAGAAGGATAGGTATTAGCTCTTCTCTAAATGTTTGATAGAATTCACCTGTGAAGCCATCTGGTCCTGGGCTAAAAGTCAGATTTTAAAATGCAGTTCCAAAGGAAAGGAAGAATGGCCATGATTCAAGTCAATGAGCAGGAAAAAGAGAGCAGAGAAGGAAAAAACCTCAATTGCAAACATTCTAAAATTTATGAAGGGTGACAATAAGCAAAGCCTACTCTCAATATGCATTTCCTAGGCAGCGGTGCATTTATTAATTAGACGCTATAAAAGTCACTAGGGAGGAAGCACCCTGCCTAGAGCTCCTAGGATAAATTGCTTTTATGATAAAAAGAAAGTTTCATTTCATAAAACTTTTGTAACGTCAACAGATCTGGAATAAACTATTGAAAAAAACAAAACTAGGCACACAGCAAACAACTTATTAGACTATTAGACGTGCAGGATTTATCTTACATTATTAGAACCTACCTTTCATTTCATAATTTCAAAAGGTTTAAATGAATAATTCTGTTTTTAATCAGTATGGCTTTGGTCTCATTAGTACTTTAATAAACATACTTTCACACAATTAAAAGCAGTGGAAGAGAATTATCGAACCTAAAGCAGATCAAGAAAGCAATTACTGAAGAACTCACAATATTCTTTCACAAAATAAGATTAAGTGGTAGTTCCAAGATGATATTTCAGCCTAATTGTTATTCATATGAGTAGCATCTTTTATTGCCTATGGATATGGCCAAAGTTGTGTTTTTTTTTCAATTTTAATTCTTTCAATCTAAGATTTATTCTTAAAAAAAAAAAAATTACATGGTATGTTCCTTTAAGACCTCTCAGCTATCCCAGTTGGAGAAGAATCTGTCCTGTTTTGAAGGTCCCCCAAGGTAAATTACATAGTCCTTTGTAACTTGTTCCCTGGTTCATCAATCCTAAGAGTACGGAAAATCTTCATTCCATGTAATCCAAATCCATTATCCTATAACTTGATCCCCCCCTCCTCTTAACAGCATAGTCAATCCTGTACATCACTGTTCCCTATATTGTAAATGATTTTATTCCTTAAACATGAATACATCCTTGACACTGCTCTTTGTTATACTAAATACTACAACCTCAATACTTTTATGTAGTTTTTAAAAGTTTACTCAATTTCACTCATTTTCTTTGCTGAATCCTCTCCAGAATGTCCACATCCCTCTCAACTTCCAGGAGCCTCAGGTGCTAAATTAAAGATCCATTATTCCTTACGTATAATGGGGGATTAATTGATTGACGCAGAACAACAATGTAGGTAATAAAATTACCTTGATAAGGATATCAAGATCATGTCAAAAGCATTAAAAAAAAAACATCACGATGACTTAGAGTTCTTTTCCCTCACTGTGATATTGGGGTAAGAGGGGGCTGGAGCACATATGTTTTATAGAATATATTTTACAACAAGAGGAGAGTGGTAGGAAGAATTTAAGCATTGAGGGGATAGAACTGGTCTTTCCTCTCCTTCATAACCCATTTATTTGTACATCCCATTCAACAGCTTCTCTCCCAGCAGAGCAGTCAGGCACAGACCAGTTCTATTTTCTCGGGATTAGATAAAAACAAAACCAAAAAAAACCCTTAAGATATTTCCTCATGGTAGAAACAAGTTTATAGCAGACATTGATAACTATCAGCATTAAAGAAAGGGTTTCAGGCTTTTAAAGAAATATTATCGTGCCGACATGGTTAATTTCCTGCCTATATCTAACCACTGTGGCATGCTTTGAAGTGACAGCTTCTCCCCTTGGGGTTTTATTTCTCTAAAAAGCCACTGATACATGGGCCTCACAATGTGAATACTAAGCACCAACATGGACTCTACTGGGAAGAAAATCCACATACAGAAGTCTACAGACAAATAGACAGGAAGTAGGACAAGTAAGATACAGAAGCCTGGCTTGAATGTAGCCATCAATGTGATACAGATACAGAATACAGAAGCCTGGCTTGAATGTAGCCATCAATGTGACTTCCTTTCCTTTCTTCATTTGTCATATTTAACCGCTTCAACATACCCACTTTTAAATGTATACTAGTGAGTTACACAGTTTATCGCACAAAAGCCAGCTTTCTTCCCTGATTACTACAAATACAAGAGTATGTTGACTGTCTAGCACAAGAGGGAGAATTTGTTCCTTATGTTTAGTGCCAAGCTTGGCCAATTATCCTGAATTCAAGTACTGTATTTAGAAAGACAGTTTGGAGAGAGTCTGAACTCAAATCATCTGACATTTTTTAGTTAACACCTCACTCAAATTTCAAGGGGCAAGTATTTCACTCCTCAAGAAAAAGGGACTGGGTTGTCTCCCACAGACAACTTTTTTAAAAAATGTAATATGTATAACTGAATCACTGTGCTGTACAGCAGAAATTAACACAACATTGTAAATCAACTATACTTCAATAAAATAAAAATATTTTTAATGTAGTTAACATGGAAATAACTTGAATATCCTAATAGGAAAAGGTAAATGAACAAAATTTTGTTTCAGATTAAATTGAAAAGAACCCAGATGCTAATAAGGAAGCGATGCCTCCTTTTCAGCTTCTGGTTTCAGTTCTTATTGTGCGAACAGCTAGAAATGGGCTATCAGATGCCATGTGCCCAGAATCATGCAGATGTTTCAGGAGACAGCTTAACGAGGGTCTCAGCACAGACAGCTTGCTCTAAGAAGCTCTCATAATAAGTTGGAAATAAAAGGGATTTTAAACTACTGTGTAATGTCAGGAGTATACAGACCATGCTACAGCTCTTAGGGACAGCTTAGCAGAGCACTGACTCCTCTCAAGACAATGGACTCACCCTGGAGCTCTAATGGCTGTAACTTCCAATGACATCTTATGACAGGTTATGTTCAGGGGCTGGGGGCTGAAATTCACTCAAGTGATATCTCTTAAGTACCTGCCTTGTGCCAGCCATGGTACCAGGCCTTGACTTCAAACAAGAACAGTAAAGCTCATGCTTCTACAAGCTTATAGTTTAATGGCAAGGTGTCAAGTTACTAGGCAAGAGAATAACCTGTGACAGGTAGTGAGGTAAGGATATGGACTGGGTACAACGGAAAGCACAGGGATGACACTTAACCAATGTTGGTGAGTCGGGAAAGCCTTCCCTGGTAAAATGATGTCTAAGCGAAGACCTAAAGGCAGAGGGTGCCATATTTAAGTAAAGGGCAGAGGATTTGTACATGGGAAAAAGGGGCACTGCAAGGAGAGGGAGGTTGCAGGGGGAGTTACATTCAGAAAAATGATACATGCAGTGGCCAAAAGCCTTTTACATGACAAACATCCATGAATGCCCGCTTGGGCTTCTACACTATTGTATCATGGCCACTGTCATCTTTCTTAGCTGTGTGCACAACAAAAAGAAGTATAGAAATAAGCAGAGAAGAAGAGATATTAGACATGTCCTCTCCCTCCATCCGTCCTCCCCAGCCTGCCAAGCTCAGCTCAGAAACCTCTGTGCTTCAGGTACATTTTACAACCCAATCTGAGATGCTCTCTGAAAAAGGCAATATATATTTTCCATGACACTCACTTTGCACTTAGATCGCAGTTTTTATATATGTTTGCCTCGTCTCATATCTCTCAAATAAAACTGAATTTCATAGGTGTTAAGACACACGGACACCCTTCAAGATCTTAGCAGTTATCAACAGAAGGTTTCATACAGTCATGTCCTGGCAGTCACCTGGCTGACAATGATGGTGAGAGGCATTCTTATTCAGAGATATTAAGCTGTGAAAAACTGTGCAACTGAGTCATGAAGTAGTGTAATAATAATGAGGAGACTGATACTTACAGTGAGGATGATTATCTCTCCCTTTTTTGGGAAAATCAGCATGCTTATGCACTATTATGGGATAGCAGATACCACATCTAGTTTAGACATTAGTCTGGGAAAGTGTATCAAAAGCCCTTTACTCATAAATTCATCTTTGGGGATTTTTCTAAGAGAAACAAACATAAGTGTGTAAAGACAATTAGTAATACTTACATTGTGCCCACAGACGTTGTTCTAAGCACCTGAAATAGATGAATGACCACAGTGTCCCTATGAAGCAGGGACTACAGTTACCCCTATTTTATAGAAGAAGAAACTGAGATCCAGGTGACGTGCTTAAAGTTACACAGGCAAAGAGGGGTGAAGAACAGACCTCCCATCTTCAGTTTGGATTCTAAACCACTCTATTCTACCCCTGCCCAAGCTTTAAGGATGCTTATAACAGCACTGTTTATAACAACAAAAAAATTAGAAACAACCTAATTTTCTAGCACTGGTGAAAGGACTGGTGAAAAAAATGTTGGTATAATCATACAATGGAATACCACGCATCAATTAAAAGTGATATTATAGAAGAATATTTAATGAACTTGAAAGATGTTTACAATATTGTAACTGTAAAAAGTAGATTAAAAATATGTAGCAAATGATCCAATTTTAGCAACAGATTAGAATAAACTAGATGAAATTGTCATTAACTTAGGTCAAAAATGGCTTAATATCAGCAACTGTATATGGTTGAACCTAATATGTGGGGAAGGGAGGAGAAGAGGGAGAATGAGAAAGACACAGAGACAGAGAGACAGATATTGAAACACTCTGTGGGCCAATGGGACCACTGGGTAACTCTGGGTCTTAAGACTGTGCGTGATTTTTTTTTTATTCATTTAGATTAACTAGATTTTCTAAATTTTCTGCAATTGAATGTATCCTTTTGGCAGGAGGAGAAAAGCAAGCAAAAATTTACATTTTTAAATAGTTCAATCTGCTGAGCATTTATACTGTGCTATGTTCTGTGCTCCATGCTTTACACACCTCTCTCCAGTCCTCACAGCACTGACAAGGTGGGTGTCATTATCACCTTCAGCACATGGAGGATATTTAGGATGAAAACATGTAGGTAAAATGTCCAAAAACACCAGACTGTGGTGTCAGTACTTAAACCCAAGGTTGTCTGCAAACAAAAGTCCAAGCACTTTTCACAAGTCCATTCTGCTCCTGAAGTAGTGAAATCACGTATTTTGGTTAAACATAATATCCCACAATTATGTTTTTCATCTAATATGATCCATTAAGGCGGAGCAGCCAACGATAAGACCTTTCACTGAGCGAGCCTATGGGGTCAGCCAGTGACTCAATATTCAGGGGCACTGAAAATAGGAAATTACCTCAGTAGTGAGAACATAGGGCGTTTCTCAAAGAGAAAATAAAATTAAGGAGATGGTTAAATCTGAAGAGCTTCTGTAAGTTGAAAATGATTCTATGCAAACAGAAAGGGCAGTGAACTCACTGTGAAAACAGTACTGATGCTATTAGCTGGCCTGCTAAGGAGTACTCTAACCTGAAAACTAGGCCTGTATAGTACCTGACACATGGCTGGCTCTCAAGATACATTTGGTGAGTGAATGAAAGTGATTGTACATGCAGAGCAGGATAACTAACTTGGACAAGCAGAGAAACCTTAAAACCATCATCACAATGCTAGGTACATCCTCCTCTCCTAATTCACTTCAAGTAGTCCAGTTTTCCACGCAAAGGACAGGGAGAGAGAGAATAGGTTCCAAGATACACTGAGTTTTGAACCTGTGTCAGCATTATGCAGCTACTTTATTTTAACCTCACAATAACGCGATAAGATGGGTACAATTACTCCAACATTTCATGTGAAAAATGGACTCAGATGATAATTTGCTCAGTCACTTAGCATTCAGGTGGCAAAAGCAAGGGTTCCACCCAAGCCCATCAATGCTTCCATATCTGTGCTCTTCCACACACCCTGTGGACCATCCCAAGTGAGCAATGCTCATCAATTACTGGATCTGATATCAGTGCTCATTGCTGGCCTGCTTTTCAAAGGGGAACCTTCTAGGACAAAAGTGTCACAGATATTTGAGAAGTAATACTTGTTTGCCTAAAATGAGAGTTCCCAGGCTTCAAAGTGTTAGTAGCAGGTTCATCAGAATGGTTTGATAAGAAATGTTCCAACATGTCCATAGCCATGCATGTATTGACAAAAACAAGGCATTAGGAAAAATCTTTGAACAAATGAGAGATGGTTTAGTAAATCTCTTGTTTTTGTGTAGACCAAGAATAAAGAAAGGAGAACAATCAGAGATGCAGAGAAATGCCAAATGGACAGATACTCCAGAGGAAAGAACAAGGGCACATGAATACATTGTCTCATCCAAAGGACTCCCTCAGCAGAAAAAAAAAAAAAAAAGGATGAAATCATTTTTCCCTTAGAGAAAGAAGTGATGGTTACCATCAAATTCACCTTGTTACAAAATTCATCAATCACTAGCTGGCTCAAGAAATGGGTACAATCACTTAGCATTAGACAGGCCTGGACCTTAGCAGGAACACTGCAACTTCATAGGAATGGAAACTTGAGCAAGTCCCTGACCTTTATTACACTTAATTTTCTTTTGGTAAAATGGGGATGGTGAAATGTACTAATTACATCAAAAGTACTTGTTGCTATGTGTGACACAGCACAGATCTGGTAGCAGCAGAAATTTTATTCCGTGGTTGGCACAGTGGAGCATCCCACCCCTAGAAAAACATCCTCCAGCTGTATATGAGGCTGGAATAACAGGCCTGTCAGTGGTTTTCATTATTTGTTTGTCTTGCATGAATCATTCATGCCAAAAAGGACAACTTGGTTCTCACAATGTGACTTCCAAAAACAAATTGCCCAGTAACTCCATAAAGTAAAAACAAGCCCTGGTGTATCACCCTTTTCATCCATTTTTATAAAGCCAATTGGAAAAAGCTCAGACCTGGGATGAAAACCAGCGTTAATTTACATCCTATTCTTAATTGTCAATTAAAAACTGGATTTAGAAATTGCTCACTTGCTGACGATTAACGTGTTCAGAGGTGTAGGCTCATACATGGAGCCCAGAAATATAACAGAGAAACTTAGAAACAAACGTGAACTTCTTAATAATCCTCCCCTTAGCATAAAGAAGTAGATGGTCATAAATAAAATCTAAAGAATCCTGCCATATTAGAAGGCATCAATTCCAGGACTTGATTTTTCCCCAGCTTATCTACACCCACCAAGACCACAGAAACAGCCTTGAAACACAGTTTGAAGTATAAGATGCTTTTTTTAAAGCAATTGGTTCTGAATTATAGCGAAAAACAAAAGGGCCCAATTCTGTGTGCTTGTGTTTGGTATAAAGAAACCTTTAGATGAACTGAATAGTCCGTTTTTTTTGTTTTTGTTTTACCTTGGTTTAACACCTCTGGGATCGAAGAGGTAAAACTGTAGAACTATATGGGTTTCAAGAACTTTGTGGATACATCTCTACCAGATACTTACAACGGGATAGTGTGTTGAATCTTGGAACTCATGTTTATTATAGGGAAAGTGCCATCAGTTTATAATACATAACTACCCTCACCAGGGTTGCTGTTTAAAGTAACTAAGACTGTAAGTGCCCTTAACATCTAAATGTCAAGCATCTATTAGGTTACATCAGTCAGCTATACGGACTTAAAAATATATTTTTACATGGAGTTTCACCGTGATGTTCTCCATTGACTTTAAATATAGGAAAATCTGTGATTATGAGAGAATTTAATAGGAAAGAAAATTCAGCCCTTCATATTCTCATATATAGACAAAGCACAAATAAGTCACTTTCAAGAAAATATCTCTACAGAGTGCTGTGGGTTTCAAAAGAGACCAAAATAATTTTCTGCTGTCTCAAAGGATAGAAAAACATGATTCTTCCTGAAATATACACACTTTCTTCCCAAGCCTTGGTTCCCTCAGGGCCTTTTATCTCCCTGTGATTTCATTCCTTGTGCCTCAGGCTAACAAGGCTATGGTGTGTCATTCCCTTTGTTAATGTAGAAGAAAAGATCCTCATTCAAAACATCAAGTGCTTTAAAAATAAAACAAGTTTGTAAAGCTTCTCCATCCATGAAGAAGAACAATAAAAATGTATTTTCCAGATCCTCTGAAAGCACTAAAACCTCATGTCCTTCACATGTCAAAAAGCCGGCTGGAGAGCTGACAGAGTGCCAGCAGTCACTATGGACAACCACCCAGTGCCGTTTATATTAATATTATTCAGTGGCCGAGAGAGAGAACCTTTATTCTTCTTTAAAAAATGTTTATTAAATGAATTTTCGAAGCATGAACTGTCATTTTATAACATCAGTGCATGCTTATCCCAAATTATGAACCAGAAAAAAGGGTGTGAAATGTTTATTCTTTAATGTTTCTAAATATGAATGTTGATGTCTCTCAACGAGAGCATATTGATGACTCTATTCACAGTGGAGGGAAATCTCAAGGATATAAATTGTAGGCTGGGATTAAGTAAGGGATTTGGGGGGATTACATTTATTCACTGAAGTCAAAAGAAAAACAACGACCTTGGGAGCCATTATGGGATATCCTGCTTTATAAAGCCTTGCCATATTTTTGCTCTTTTGCCCATTTATTCTTCCATTAAAAATGTACAAAGCAGCTTCTATGGTTACTAAGTTCTGTTTGTTGAGTACTTACTATTGCTCCTCCCTAAGACCTGTCCTATAGCTAAGATTTCTTTGTCTACTGGAAGAGACTGGCCAACAGTGAGACTCATCAGAAAAGAATGTGCTAAGTCTTGCAGTGCACAGAACACTCAAACACAGAGGACTTGCACCCACTGCGCCTCTGGGCAGAGGAGAGCAGGGAGGGGAGAAGGCTTCCAGAAGAGGTGGGCTGGAGGTGAGCACTGAAGGATACATACTCAGGACCACCACTGTGCAAGTACTTATTATCTTCATCCTGGATGTGAGAGGCCAAAAGGCGGAAGCCTTAAATGATTTGCTTAAAACCCAACAGTAAGGAAAATCAGGTCTCAAACCCTCAGTGCTAACAGGATGGTCTGAAAAATTTAAGTTTTCTTGAGTAAAAAAAAAAATTTAACCACAGAAGACAAGTACTACTATAGCAAAGCCCCACGTTCTCACAACCTAGAATTAACTGTTGTGACCATTACATCACATTTGCTTCATCATTTAATGCAAGAAATAACACATTACAGTTAAAGTCCCTTTTATCTCCTTTGTACCTTGTTTTCAGTTCTTTCCTACTCCTTCCTCAATGGGAACCACTGTCATGATTTTTTAAAACAATAAATAAATTTATTTATTTATTTTGGGCTGTGCTGGGTCTTTGTTGCTGTGCGTGGGCTTTCTGTAGTTGCGGTGAGTGGGGGCTACCCTTTGTTGTAGTGTGTGGGCTTCTCATTGCAGTGGCTTCTCTTTGTTGCAGAGCACTGGCTCTAGGCACGTGAGCTTCAGTAGTTGTGGCTCGTGGGCTCTAGAGCTCAGGCTCAGTAGTTGTGGCACACGGGCTTAGTTGTCCCGCGGCATGTGGGATCTTCCCGGACTAGGGCTCAAACCCGTGTCCCCTGCATTGGCAGGCGGATTCTTAACCACTGTGGCACCAGGGAAGTCCCCGCTGTCATGATTTTAATGTGTATCATTCTAGTCTGCTTGTGTGTCCAAAAATTATATATTGCATGAATTAATATATTATTAATATATTAATAATAATATATTGCATAACTTTTATGAATTTATTAGTTTTCTATTAAAATGTTTATATCACTGTGTATCTTGTTTTCACCCAATGTTACGATATTGAGATCCACTAATGTTGACACATCTTTTAATGCAGTGTATTACTACATAGAAATTTATAGGAATGAATGGCTACACAGCATTACACTGTATTAACAACCTCCAATAAATCTATCTTTTCTCATATTCAAGGCCATTTTTACTTGTCTCCAAATTTTCACTGTTACAAAGATGCAAAGACTATATCCCCTATACATGTATGCAAAGGTTTCTCCAAGGTATACAGACAGATGATAAAGAAGTCAAAGTAAAATTACCTAATCCTATGGTGTACACAAATCAACATATTATTCTAGAGGCAGCCAAACTGCTCTCCAAAGTTACTCTGCCAACTTACCCTCCTGAGAGCAGTGTGTGCAAGCTTCCTTTCACATCTTCATTAACACTTGATATTGTCAGACTTCTAGACGTTTGCCAGTCAGATGGTGAAAAATGACATCATGTTCCTTCATTATGCACTTCCTCAGTTATTACAAAGATAAATATTCTCATATGCTTATTAGCCAATCAGGTTTCCTTGCCTTGAATTACTTTATTGTATCCTTTGCCTAATCTAAAGTTGAGGGGTTTTTTTTCCTTATTGATTTGTGGGAGTTCTTAACATATCCTATATACTAATCATTTGTTTTTGTTTGTTTTTTTGTTATTTTGGCGGTACGCGGGCCTCTCACTGTTGTGGCCTCTCCCGTTGCGGTGCACAGGCTCCGGACGCGCAGGCTCAGCGGCCATGGCTCACGGGCCCAGCCGCTCCGCGGCATGTGGGATCTTCCCAGACCGGGGCACAAACCCGTGTCCCCTGCATCGGCAGGCGGACTCTCAACCACTGCGCCACCAGGGAAGCCCTAATCATTTGTTTTATACGTTGCAGAAATCTTTCTCCATTCTCTTCTTTCTCTTTTAACTTTGCTTATGGTGTCTTAAAGAACTGTTTAACTTTGATGCAGTCTAATTATTCTAAGAACTAATTTACAGCATGGATAAATCTGGTTTGTGTAATACTAATTTTACAATATGAGGCTATTTTTATTTGTAAGGATAAAGGGGCTTTTCTTTAATACATGAAAAAAATTCACGGCTATATACTAATATCAAGTTCAAATCAGTTCCATTAAAATTTAAACTTTCTTTGGAAGTTACTTCCATTCACTTTGTGCAAGAGTAGTGAGTAGTAAAACCATTAGGTTTTCACAGAATTTTAAGACACCATTTATGGCCCAGAGGCAGGGCACTTATAACCTCTATTACTTACCCTATTGAAACAGTCTTTATAAGTAGTATAAATGTTACTGTTTTATTACTTTCTACACTTTATTAATTTATACATGTCAAACATGATTACTTTGCTCTAACATATATGTACAAATATTCAAACTTTTTAAAGTCTACTTGGTTGTCAATGAATTAGAAGATATTTTGACCAAAGAAGGAAAAAACAGTTTTTTTCTTATCTGCCCTGAGGAAGTTTTCAAGTATTTAAAAAACATTCTTTGACACAATCACAAACAATAAGAAATTTGATATAGTCATGAAAGATACCGGACTATATATTAAACCAGAGCACTTAATTTTAGCCAATTAACAGCATAACCTTATGAGAGGAAATGTACATGGCTTTACTAAAATCAGGTATTAGTCTCCCTGATTTTACAGGTAAGGTAAAACCTTTCCTCTTTTGACGGTGAGGAGCTGTCTTACTACACAACTTCTTCAAAGTTTATGGAACTGACACCTAGTTCATCTTGCCTGGCTTCTACAATCTCACTGCAGCTGTTAGTTTATGGGAATTCACCAAGGATGAATGAGCCTGCATTGCACACAGCCAAAGTGGAGCCTGAGCTCCCTTAAGGCCACTGAAGGAAGGACTTCAGGTCATGCCCTTTCTCTAGAAGACCTTTGACCACGTCCTCCTTGACTTCTCCAGACGCTTTGCCTATATATTTGTAGATGGACTTCCAATCCCTCTATTAAACTGAAAGCATTTGAAAGAAGAGGCAGGGTCTTTCATCTCTCATATCTCATGTTTATATCCATTACTGCTCCTGGAACATTTATGCCTTCATTCCTTCCTTCCACAAGTATTTATTGAGAATCACTGGGTGCCCAGCACTGTGCTAGACATTAGGTGAATAAATTAGCTAGGCAGCAGTGAATAAAACAGACAAAATTCACGTGTCTATGGGCCTTCTATCCTGGAGGGGAATACAGACAAAAAAAACAAAACCAAACAAACAAACAAAAAAACAAATGAAGTATTTTCAAATAGTGCCATAAAAAAGTGTTAAAAAGACGACATAATAGATAGTTATGGGAGAATATTCTTTATGTAGTCAGGGAAAGCCTCTCCTGGTGGTGACACATAGATTGAAAGTTCGTTGACCTAAACTAGAAGCCAGCCACATAAAGTTCCAGGGAGGAGAGTATTCTAGGCGGAGGAAATATCAAGTGCAGAGGCAGAAATGAAGCTACTGTGTTCCAAGAAAGGTAGGC